>NW_020175290.1:193353-251313 GCF_003031525.2 Neophocaena asiaeorientalis asiaeorientalis
CGAATCTGAATGAGATCCTTTCTGGGTAGAGTAATCTTGGTTGTAGGTTTTTCCCTTTCATCACTTTTAATATGTCCTGCCAGTCCCTTCTGGTTTGCAGAGTTTCTGCTGAAAGATCAGCTGTTAACCTTATGGGGATTCCCTTGTATGTTATTTGTTGCTTTTCCCTGGCTGCTTTCAATATTTTTTCTTTGTATTTAATTTTTCATAGTTTGATTTATATGTCTTGGCATGTTTCTCCTTGGTTTTATCCTGTAGGGGACTCTCTGTGCTTCCTGGACTTTATTGACTATTTCCTTTCCCATATTAAATGAATAAACAAATCTAACAATGATAATAAGCTCTAATACTGAACTAAGATAAATATAAAACCAGAAACATGTTAGATGCAGAAAGCAAACCCCCCTCTACTACCTGCCATCTCCACCAGTGATGGGGCCTCCCAGTGTGTGGATTCTTTTCCTCCTTCACAGATCCCACCCAGAGGTGCAGGTCCCATCCCTATTCCTTTGTCTCTGTTTTTTCTTTTTTCTTCTGCCCTATCCAGGTACGTGGGGAGTTCCTTGCCTTTTGGGAAGTCTGAGGTTTTCTGTCAGCCTTCAGAAGTAGGTGTTCTGTAGGCGTTGTTCCACACGTAGATGTATTTTTGATGTATTTGGGGGGAGGAAGGTGATCTCCTCATCTTACTCCTCCACCATCTTGAAGGTCTCCCCCATAATTATTAATATGCCAAAATAATTGGATTTGACAATAAGATAAATCACATTTCTAGATTAAAACATGTTAAAATAAATAAGAAAAAGCTGGCATGTGTGTAACATTTTTAATTTTCCTATGCAAAATAGAAATAGAGTCACAGATATAGAAAACAAACTTACGGTTACCAGGGAGGAAAGAAGGAGGCAGGATAAATTGGGAAATTGGGATTGACATATACACACTACTATATATAAAATAGATAGCTAATATGGACCTACTGTATTGCACAGGGAACTCTACTCAGCACTCTGTAATGGCCTATATGGGAAAATAATCTAGAAAAGAGTGGATATATGTATATGTATAACTGACTCACCTTGCTGTACACCTGAAACTAATACAACCCTGTAAATCAACTATCCTACAATAAAATTTTTTAAAAAAGAAATCATATCAAAAAAACATCATTAATGTACTTTTTCATTTAAAAGGTAAGCTTTAACTATATGGAAACATAATTGAGACAGTTAAATGAGGTGTTTTCTCTGTAACCTTTTAAAGATATAATTAATATTCCTCTTGGGCTATATTTTCTTTCAGGTAACTTGCGGTTATTTAGTAAATCACTGTTTCCAAAGTTTGTAGCTTTGTATTTCTCTTTTAATCTTCTACACTGACCCTTACTCCCAGCTTTCGTTGATGCCCTTTTGTCTACTAGTGTGTTCCTACCATTTGGATGCTTTATTGATCTCTTAGGGATAATTACAGATAAAAAAGAGAGAAAGAAAGAATAATTTCTTTTACTTTAGAGTCCCACTGTCTTTCATGTATTTATTGGTGAATATCTGCACAGAAACCTCTACTGAAAAAAAGAAACTGGGGATTATATAAAATATTCTTTTGTAATAGTATACTATTTTTTTAAACTTTTCAAAGAATTAAGATATAAAATTTGACCTTTCTTCCAAACATGAGCATCTTTGTTAATATTATATAGCATACCAGACTAATTTTTTCCCATACACTTTTATTTATTAAGCTTTTTTCCTGTCTGCACATCTGAATTCATTCTACTTGTTTCAAAAAATTTTATAACATATTTATTGGAGTATAATTGCTTTACATTGTTGTGTTAGTTGCTGCTGTATAACAAAGTGAATCAGCTATATGTACACATCTAGCCCCATATCCCCTCCCTCTTGCGTCTCCCTCCCACCTTCCCTAACCCACCCCTCTAGGTGGTCACAAAGCACTGAGCTGATCTCCCTGTGCTACGTGGCTGCTTCCCACTAGCTATCTATTTTATATTTGGTAGTATATATACGTCCATGCCACTCTCTCACTTTGTCCCAGCTTACACTTCCCCCTCCTCATGTCCTCAAGTCCATTCTCTACTTCTGAGTCTTTATTCCTGTCCTGTCCCTAGGTTCTTTTCTTTTAGATTCCATATATATGTGTTAGCATACGGTATCTGTTTTTCTCTTTCTGACTTACTTCACTCTGTATGACAGACTCTAGGTCCATCCACCTCACTACAAATAACTCATTTAGTTTCTTTTTATGGCTGAGTAATATTCCATTGTATATATGTGCCACATCTTCTTTATCCATTCATCTGTCAATGGGCACTTAGGTTGCTTCCATGTCCTGGCTATTGTAAATAGTGCTGCAATTAACATTGTGGTACATGACTCTTTTTGAATTATGGTTTTCTCAGGGTATATGCCCAGTAGGGGGATTGCTGGGTCATATGTATACCAGACTACTTTTAATTGTAATGTGTTTTCTGGCCATCAATCACCAACTCATTATGCTAAGGATTAAGTCATTATGACAATGATCACAACGTGAACACAACTATTTTCTTCATAACTATAATTTTTACACACTGCTGCATGTCATTCCAGTGATATAACCCACCCCTCTAGGTGGTCACAAAGCACTGAGCTGATCTCCCTGTGCTACGTGGCTGCTTCCCACTAGCTATCTATTTTATATTTGGTAGTATATATACGTCCATGCCACTCTCTCACTTTGTCCCAGCTTACACTTCCCCCTCCTCATGTCCTCAAGTCCATTCTCTACTTCTGAGTCTTTATTCCTGTCCTGTCCCTAGGTTCTTTTCTTTTAGATTCCATATATATGTGTTAGCATACGGTATCTGTTTTTCTCTTTCTGACTTACTTCACTCTGTATGACAGACTCTAGGTCCATCCACCTCACTACAAATAACTCATTTAGTTTCTTTTTATGGCTGAGTAATATTCCATTGTATATATGTGCCACATCTTCTTTATCCATTCATCTGTCAATGGGCACTTAGGTTGCTTCCATGTCCTGGCTATTGTAAATAGTGCTGCAATTAACATTGTGGTACATGACTCTTTTTGAATTATGGTTTTCTCAGGGTATATGCCCAGTAGGGGGATTGCTGGGTCATATGTATACCAGACTACTTTTAATTGTAATGTGTTTTCTGGCCATCAATCACCAACTCATTATGCTAAGGATTAAGTCATTATGACAATGATCACAACGTGAACACAACTATTTTCTTCATAACTATAATTTTTACACACTGCTGCATGTCATTCCAGTGATCCAAATCTTACAAAAACATAATAGCTAAATATATTAATACTCCATATCAATAATCTATCTCTCCATTAAAAATAATAAATTGGGCTTCCCTGGTGGCACAGTGGTTAAGAATCTGCCTGCCAAGGTGGGGGACACAGATTCAAGCCCTGGTCCAAGAAGATCCCACATGCCTTGGAGCAACTAAGCCTGTGCATCACAACTACTGAGCCTGTGCTCTAGAGCCCATGAGCCACAACTTCTGAGCTCATGTGCCTAGAGCCCATGCCCCACAACAAGAGAAGCCACCACAATGAGAAGCCCATGCACCGCAACGAAGAGTAGCCCCTGTTCGCCGCAAGTAGAGAAAGCCCGCATGCAGCGACGAAGACCCAATTCAGCCATAAATAAATTAAAAAAAAAAATTTAACCACACAGCCAGCCATGCCAGGACACAATGCTGCCCACCAGTGTGCCAGCACCCATTGCACAAGGCAGGGCTCTTTGCCATAGGTCTTAGAAATATTTTTTGGATATGTCTCCTCAGGCAAGAGAAACAGAAGCAAAAAACAAACAAATGGAACTATAAAAAACTAAAAGGCTTTGTACAGCAAAAGAAATTATCAATAAAACAAAAAGTCTGGGGCTTCCCTGGTGGCGCAGTGGTTGAGAGTCCGCCTGCCGATGCAGGGGACACGGGTTCGTGCCCCGGTCCAGTAAGATCCCACATGCCGCGGAGCGGCTGGGCCCGTGAGCCGTGGCCGCTGAGCCTGCGCGTCCGGAGCCTGTGCTCCGCAACGGAAGGGGCCACAACAGTCAGAGGCCCGCGTACCGCAAAAAACAAACAAACAAAAAAACAGAAAAAAGTCTACCTAGTGAATGGGAGAAGATATTTGCAAACAATATATTCAATAAGGGGTTAATACCCAAAATATACAAAGAACTCATACAACTCAAAATTTTAAAAACAACAATCTAATTAAAAAATAGGCAGAGAACCAAAATAGACGTTTTTCCAAAGACATACAGATAGATGGCCAACAAGCACATGAAAAGATGCTCAACATCACTAATTATTAGGAAAATGCAAATCAAAACCACAATGAGATACCCCATACCTGTCAGAATAGCTATAATATTTTCAAGAAGACAACAAATAACAAGTGTCGGCGAGGATATGGAGAAAAGAGAACCCTTGTACACTGTTGGTGGGAATGTAAAAGGTGCAGTCACTATTGAAAACAGTATGGAGATTCCTCAAAAACTAAAAAACAGGGCTTCCCTGGCAGTCCAGTAGTTGGGACTCTGCGCTTCCACTGCAGGGGCGCGGGTTCAATTCCCTGTTTGGAGAATGAAGGTTTTGCATGCCAGGTGGTGTGGCCAAAAAAAAATAAATAAACTAACTAACAAACAAAAAAACTGTAATATGATCCAGCAATTCCACTCTTGGGTATTTATTCAAAGAAAACAAAAGCAGTAATTCAAAAATATATATGCACATACATGCACCCCTATGTTCACTGTAACATTATTTATGATGGCTAAGACATTGTGTCAATCAATAGATAAATAGATAAGGAAGATGTGAAGTATACATGCAACGGAATATTACTTAACCATAGAAAAGAATGAAATCTTTCCATTTTCAACAACATGGATAGACCTAGTGGGTATTATGCTAAATGAAATGAGTCAGAGAAAGACAAATACTGCATGATTTCACTTATATGTGGAATCTGAAAGACAAAAGAAATGAACAAACATAACAAAACAGAAGCACAGTCATAGATACAGAGAGCAAAAAGATGGTTGCCAGAGGGGAGGGGGACAGAGGAGGAGAGAAATAGGTGAGGGAGATGAAGAGGTATAATCTCCCAGTGACAAAATAAACGAGTACAGACTTCTTACAGGTTGAAGCTTAAAAACCGTCTTGTTTCAGGGTGTCTTAAATATTTTTGTCAGATGTATAGAAAATTTTAAGCAAGGAAAGCTTTGAGATATAGAAAAGTGACTTTTTTGTATCTGTAGAGAGGGACTATTTTCTTCTTTTGCGGAGATTGCTTTCATGGAAACACTAAAATGCCTTTTGTTTTAAAGCCAAGAAGTGTATATTAAAAGAAAGAAGGCCAGCAAGAGAAGTATACATTTCTATAACATAGAAAAGAAATGGCCAGAGGGGATTATTAACAAATAGTATATAGGCTATATAATTTTCTGCACCTACACTAACTATATGGTATATATTAAGTGTTCCAATGATCCCCTTTTCCCCTTGAGCATCTTCCTCACTGGCTGTAATAATGTCTAAATTTAGAGACAGCATTTTTTTTATTCTTTGGTATTGCACATGGAAGGTTTATGTACAAGACATGCCAGTCATCTGAAAGGGGTAACACATTAACACTTTGATACCCATAAATACAATATAACAGATATGCTCATCAGATTAATTGGCCATCAGGTATTAAGAAGTGGTTTGACAAAACAGAAGGAGGGACATCATATGAAGGAGGGGAAAGAATAATACAATTCTGGTACTTGTTTAATAATGTGTCAGAGAGAAGGAAAGACCAAAATAGAGGGCAGGGCTTCCCTGGTGGCGCAGTGGTTGAGATTCCACCTGCTGATGCAGGGGACATGGGTTCATGCCCCGGTCCAGGAGGATCCCACATGCCGCGGAGCGGCTGGGCCCGTGAGCCATGGCTGCTGAGCCTGTGCGTCCGGAGCCTGTGCTCCGCAACGGGAGAGGCCACAACAGTGAGAGGCCCGCGTACCGCAAAACAAAACAAAACAAAACAAAAACAAAAACAAAAACAAAATAGAGGGCAATAATGGATCATTTGGTAGTTATACGACAGCAAAAGAAAAACGGTTCTATGTAAGAAATGATAATGGTAATGGAGGGTAGATGGGGCTGACATAGAAATAAGACACAAACTTTAACATTTTGCTTAAAATTGACCCTGCTCATTTTATTTCAGATCATCATATTTTATTCCAACCAAACTTTACTACTCTAAGAGTTAAGACTAATATGCTTTTAATTAAGAAAATACCAATGTGCGTAGAATTAGCATGTAACTATATGAGGTTTTGGCATGTAACTGTATGAATTTTGTCTTCATCAATTTATGCTAATAACATCACTTTATTAGCCTGTTGCTTATTTACTCCTTTGGCTTGTTTTATTTTTTTAATATCATATTTATTTATAGAGAAGTTGCTAGTTATACAAGACTTCTTAAGTGTACCTCACTGAAATGAAGTAGGCCCAGGAAGAAAAATGTGTTTGTGTCAGAAGATACATAATTAACACATAGAATGTAGGGTCTGTTACCCTTTTTTCTTTTTTTTATTAACATCTTTATTAGAGTATAATTGCTTTACAATGGTGTGTCAGTTTCTGCTTTATAACAAAGTGAATCAGTTATACATATACATATGTTCCCATATCCCTTCAAAAAGGATCTTGCTGTGATTTATATCATAGAGTGTTCTTCCTATGTTTTCCTCTAAGAGTTTGATGTTGTCTGGCCTTACATTTAGGTCTTTAATCTATTTTAAGTTTATTTTTGTGTATGGTGTTAGGGAGTGTTCTAATCTCATACTTTTACATGTACCTGTCCAGTTTTCCCAGCACCACTTATTGAAGAGGCTGTCTTTTCTCCACTGTATATTCTTCAGGCTCTGCTATCTTCATTGTGCTATCTTTTCTCTGATCTCTCAAACTGACTTTTGTACTTTGATGGTAAATTTCAATGGAAAACTAGTATAATTGCTTGGAAGCTTTGGAGAGACGAAAATGCAACATAACCCCTTTTAGTCAGACTGACCCAAAACCCAACACACTATTAGATTTTCTATACACAGACCAGGTGCCCGGCCGGTATTGCCTGAGCTGCCACCGGTTAGGAAGCTATAAATCGAGAATTTTTCCACTTGACAATATTAAATACCATATTGTTTTTCACCCCAAGTTAGGCTGTAAGCCCTGGAAAAATTCAAACTTGTAAAATTTTATTATCTTTCAAGGAAGAGCCAGTGATGCTGCGTTAGAAAAGTGACTGTATTTCAGCAATGGATAAAGCATTCTTAAGGGAATTTTGGTTTATATTGTTAAGATGCACCATTATCCTACACATTTGGTTGCTGATCTTCAGCATGAATGTGTGTGTGTCAAGTGTTTAATACTCCACATTCTTAAAAGTAAAGAATGTGACATGTGCTATAATATCTTAGAATGAGAGGAAGGGTTTCTCCAAAAGGCCATCTGTGTGCTACCAGGAATCAAAGTAGTTTGTTGTTCTTTTTTTCTTTTGGCTTGCAGGACCTTAGTTCCCCGACCAGGGATTGAACCCAGACCCTCGGCAGTGAAAGCACGGATCCTAACCACTGGACCACCAGGAAAGTCCCAAAGTATTTTGTGGTTTGCCATTACTCTTAATGTACTAAAATTAATGGCTTGATATTTTTTTTAAGTTATACTGATTCCATGATCTACAGTGTCAGAAAGCCCAGCCTATTAGCCTTATGCTTATCTGTGCTTTCTGAGTGTGCTTCTCACATTGCTAGCCATTTCATAAACAGACTCTATTTGTCAAAATACAGACATGGGAAGATATCAAATCACTGTGTTGCCCACCTGAAACTAATATAATATTGTAAGTCAACTATACTTCAATTAAAAAATACAGATATGGGAGGTGTAGGTTGATATTCATCACATGTGCTGAAAAAATTGTTGATGTGGACATTTTATTGAAAGCATCTGTAACACCATCTTGAAATATTTTTAAATGATATATTAATAAGTCATAAAGGATTGCTTCAAGTTTATTAACTGATTCATTTTCCTCAAGAAAACTTATGTTTACTTTCTGAATAAAAAAGAAATCTCTTTGACACTAGCTGCCATCTCATTCCCTGGAGCGAGCTTTGTAAACAACTGCTGGTTCTGACCCTTTACTGTATGCATTTACAAAACTAGTATTTTTTTTAACAGGTATTCTGTGCCAGGCACTATGTTATGCACTGGGGATATAGCAGTAAACAAGGCAGGTAGTCAGGGAATCAAATGTTATTATAATCTAGCGACTCCGCAAGATAGTTTATAACATGCAAACACACACACACATAAATATAGTTGGCATAAACCCACAAAACAGCAAATCGTCACTTCAGCTAGTGAGTCTAAGTTCAGTCCCATGGGCAAATAATTTCCTGGCTCCTTGAAATGAGACAAATAATAACTCTAGAAGTAAAGAAATTTGAGTGATGGGGGTGACCTAGAGAAGCTCTCAGCCTGGAATAATACAACCTGCACAAGCCAGGGAAACATATAAATAGGAAGATGTTGGTATGCTCAACCAGAATGGTGAGATAAAAACTGGGGCAGAAAAGACACAATCTTAGTCACACTATACTAAATATTTTGCCAATACACTGGTAAAAGGTATTAATAGTTAACAACAGAAGCAGTGAAATACATATGGCAATTACTATCATTCTATTATTTCACATTTGTATATGATCGATTCAAGCCTAATACTTTTAATTTTATGGGAAATTCACTTGCCTCCCCCAGACTTATGCAAATATTCCAGAAAGTTTATTCTCATGGTAAATTCTTGTTCTCAGTACTTTCCACTAGCAAACTCTAGATCACATTTTACTGCTGTTGTCTCCTTTTGTTACATGATGTACAGATGTGCAACTCAGTCTATTCCCTGATTATTGAAAAAAATCACTTGCTTACATCATCTGTGTATGTAGCATATTTCACAGAAAGTTTTGAGCCATGAAGGTTTATATTAACAGTATCCTAAATTTAGATGTTAGTTTCTGATCGCAAAAGTTTTTTAAACCTCCTTTATAGGTATTTTTCCCACTGGTCACCATTCTCAGGATATAGGTTCCTAAAAAAATTGCTGAGTGTCTCCAAAGGAAAACTAGGCATTGTATAAGCATACGCGTTTCTGAGTTTTCTGATACTATGCGGTTGTTCTACCTTTCTTAGGCTGAGCTCTTTCACAACTCTGTTAGTCATAGAAGATGAATATCAATTCAAATGATTCTTACCCATAGACATACAAATGAATTTTGTTCCTTAGAAATGCAGTTGAAACTTCCCACTATAAATGAGTTTTACATCATGTCATAAATGTTGGTTCTTTGAATTCTCTTTTGAAGTAGTTGTAACATCTTACTGTTTCCCTTATTAATTAATGAGTTAAATAATATCTTTGACATATGTTCATTTTATATTTATGTGAGAGTCATGATCTTAACCGCTTTTGAAACTTAACCTTTAACAAGCTACAAAACAATCTGCTAAATTTTTTCTTTCCCTTCAAGATAACTCGTCTCTCCCTGCTCCTCCATTTTCTGGAATTCTTTGTAATTACTATCAGAGACACAATTACCCTTAGTCCTCTTGTGTATGCAAAGACTCATTATTGTGCATCATTTGACAGAAGACCATAATATCTGAGTTTCAACTTTTAGTATCAGAAAAGAATTTGAAGAAATTGCAAAATTCCTTTCTCTTTTCTCTCTCCCCAACTGGTCTCTGTAATTTGAAAAGAGCACTACATATTTTTACTTCCTACAGATATGGATTATGCCATGACTGTTAGAAATCAGAATGAGCAATTATGCAGTTTGATTTTTTTACTCTGCTGTATACCTGTAAAATACACTAAAGTTTAAGCTGTTGGGTATTTATATATGATTCATTCCATAGAATACAATAAGTACTTCTTAACTATTCTTTTTATATTACTTTAATGATTTCTAGAATTAAAAGACTCTCTGTCATTCATAAGGAGATGTCCTTAGCCAGGGGCCCACAAATACAAACCAACAATCAAAATAAAATAAAGTACATCCTTTTCTAACATTTTTTCTTTTCTCTTATGGAAACCATCTCTAGGGTGACTCATGACCACTATGATTCCAGGAATAAGAAATCTGACTACAAAGTTGAGATCTGTATCATTCTGCAAAGTCATAAAAAGTTATGGATTAATCATAACTTTACACTTTGGAACCTTATTCATCTATGGTTAGAAGCTCAAACTTTAAAGTTAGAGAGTGTGTATACTCATAGGAAAGAACAACCAACAGGATGGCTGAAATCTCACGTGAATTGAAAACTCCTTGTTTTGTGCAATTGTAATCATCAGTATACCTGAACCCACATCAATCTTCACTCTGGCCATAAACACGGTCGCTGTATAACAGTAATGAAAAATGTAATAAAAAAAAGGAAAATGTTAAAACATACTTAACTTTTATAGATATTCTCTTCCTTTAAGTAACTTACTATTAAATAAAACCTAAAAGAGTATAAAGATGTAAACATGGAGATAATATTAAGAATAACAGTCTCTTAAGACAAAGAGGTATCTTTGTATCTTTGTATCTTCCTAGCTCCTTCAAATATATTTAAAGGGAAAATATAAACTATTTTGGCTTAAGAGCAGCTGCAAAAAATTTATCCAGTGCTCAAAAAACATGAAGAAACACCTTAAATCTTGGATTAGCATAAGAAGTGCTCCTTTAAAAAGTAGAGCCACTTTCTACTTCTTAGAAAATCTAAGAAAAAATTCACGTTATAAAACCTATGATTATATTTATCTTTTAAACTTTCACAAAGGAAATTTTCCTAGTGTTAATGAAAATGAGAAACTGGGATTGAAATGTTATATTATGATAGTCAAAAATGAATTGCAAATAAATTATACAGATTCAAGATTCTATTAATGCAAAAATATGTAATTGGGTCATTATTATTTATAAAATACAACACCAAATGAAACGTTTAGCTTAAAATACTTACTGTATCCTCACAGCATACAGTGAACTAGGAATTAACTGTCTGTTTCTTTCATTAATATAAATAGAAAAAACAAATAATATGAAATACAAAGGGGAAAAATGAACACCACATAGACTGGGTCAGTCTATGTGCAGACTGTGACACAGCTGACTCAATAACTCCAAATCTTAAAAAATCTGCACTGTTGGTCACAGCTGGACTAATCATGTAATAAGCCGCACAGATCATAAAGACGGCCAAGATAATCATATGGGTCAGGAGGGTGGCCCAACCAGTTTGCTTATGTGAATATGATCAGAATGAAAAGAAGTTGGCCACAATGAAAGAAATTACCTAGTAATGTAGATCAAAGCAGATAATCAGCATGGATAATTCAGGCCTGAATACAGATGCAGAATATAGACTATGACTTTTCACAGTAGTTCCAGCTAACCCTGTTTTGATCAACAATGTATGTTGATCCTCCAAAAGGATTTTCTTATGCAGGGACAACTTGGAAGTTTCCAGAAAAACTGACTGTCAAAAACATAACATCTCTTATCAGGATTGGTTATTTTTTCTTTTAAATCATTAGAATGGAAAGTATTCTGTTTTCCTTTTCTCAACATTACACACACATATACACACACATGCACAACCATAATATTCCTACTCTTTGGTGCTGTCTTAGAAAAGAAAAATAGGCCCAGAGTCAGAAACAATCCTAATGTTATTATTCAAATCTATAAAATATTCATGTGGTTTAGGAAATTTAAAAATTCAGAACCTATTTTAAAAAGACCATTTCTTCTGGGCAGCCATATATACCAAAATGAATTTTTTTCTTTGTTGAGTCTATGAGAATCAGCATGTTTTTTTCCTAAGGTAAAATTTGTATACAATAAAAAACACATATCTAAAGTGAACAGACCTATAAGCCTTGACAAAAGCGTATATGGGTATAATCCATACAGCCATCACGATATTGACAATGTTGATTTTTTACTCAAGCCCTGTGATCCTGTGAACAGACGTAATTAAAGAAATCTCCCCACCCATTTGTGCTCCAGGAAATGGCTTACTGCAAAGAAACAAACTTTGCTATATGACTTGACTAAGACTCATGAATGCTCCCCTTGTTTACTTATGGCAAAGCCAAACACGGACCCTCCAAATTTCCATTCTTTGCCCCATAAATGATTAGCCAAACTGTTTTGTCCCCACTGATCAGTCAGAACCAAGTGTTGATAACTGAACTTTGGTTAAGTTTCTCTCTTGCCCTAGGCCCCTTTACTTTGACTCATTCTCACCCTGAACCAGCATACAGTCCCTCCTTAATGGCCCCTTCTGAGGATAGACTGACTTCAGTGTAAATCTTTTTCTGATCTATTGTCCAGTCACACCACTCTTTCTCATCCCATTTTCCCCCACCTGGTTCTTTCTAGCCCGAGCCTCGCTTACTCCTCCCTATAAAGAAAAGCCCTTTCTGCCTAACCTTTGAGATGATTGAAGATCTTATGGTCTAAGGATTCCTGCTATTGCAATCATCCCCCTCTCCTTATTGCAATAAATCTTTTCAAATAGTCTCTCCTAACCAAAGTCTGGATTTGTCTTTACTTGCCAGTTGTTGGTGCCATGACTCCTATGGAAATTGGGTCTCACAGATTCCCACCATCTCTCCCAAAAAAGGTACCTATGAGTCTTTTGAACTCCTCTCCTGTTTGGTAATTCAACTATCCTCTGATGAGCTCCACCCTCAAACCAGTGTCCCGGACATCCTATCTGTTGTAAGGAGTTACTCTGATTCCTTTAGGCAAAGAAACTTTTTCTTTGGCCCTTCTATGTGGCCTATTCTGGTTTTTCCTCTGCTCTCCAGTTTCAGGATTATGTGAGGGAATTTCCTTGGGGAGGTTGGAGTGGGGATTTTCTCTAACTAGGGAATTGTGCAAAACAATCAAGCAGTACTATCTACTGTTTACTGTCTCATTTAAGATCTTACCTCTGATCTCATTTTCTAATCATGAATAAATCTATCCGTTGCCCATCCTCCTTCCCTCTCATTGGGTATATGCTTTGCCATTACAGCACTAACTCCATTAAATATGTCTATAGCATTATTGCATTAAGGTTAACTTGGAACTGCAATGATGCTGTGGAGTTCTTGGGATATCCCCAGATTTTTTCATCTCTGAGGGGAGCCTTGAATCCTGGGAACCCAAAACTCCCTCGAAACAATTTGTTTATTTCTCATGGTATAAGGAAGCTGAAAAATTACTTTTTCCGTCTAAGCTTAATAAGGCCATTTAGCAGTATCAGTCCATCTTATCTGATGCTACGCAACCTCTGAAAAATCATCTGCCAGCCTCAACTGTTGCTCTCTTACCCACTCTAAATTCAAAGGCACTTACATCTTCCTCAATCCCCTCTCCTTCTTCCTCAGCTCCTCCAAAACCGTTTCTGTCTCCTTTACTTCCAGGTCCCAACTCTCCTTGCATTTATCTGCCTTTCCCTAAACCTAACACTACTATACCAGTGGTGTCATATCCTATAATTATTCAAGACCTTGATCTTGCTCCCACAGTACTGGGTTCCAAACAATAATAAGCAGCCGATCCTCGATTGCCATTCCCTCCACAAAAAGTCATATTTAAACCTTGGTCTCAAGCTGACTTGTATGCTATTATAAAGGATTTCCCTTATCCAAGAAAGAACGGGGATGAATTTTCTATGAAATTTAAGTTAGTGCTAGTGGTATATTTTCCAGCGCTTCCTGATCTGCGCCAATTAGTCCAACTTCTCAGAGGACATGAAGATACCACCATATGGTCCTATGGCCTTAAGGCCAAATATGTCAAAATTAATGAAGACTTGCAATTAAACCAAAATACACCCAAAACCTATCACAGAGATAAAGAAATTGGAGAAAAAATTTTTAGATTCCATTCCCACCTAAAAGCAACTGGTCAAAGATTCAGGAGTGCAGACAGCAAGGAGATGGATCAGTCTCTAACTATAGGCACCACTTGGAAAACATCTGGAAGGATTATTCAGGTCTAATCATAAATGATCACATGATATTCACTTTAGTCACCAGTTTTGTTAACTCCCATGCTGAAATGAGAGAGTGTATTCAAGACTGCATTAATTGGCAAAATGCCCTTCTCTCTGATATTTGTGCTTTAACAAAATGCCATGAAGATAGTATAAAACTAAACCTATACAACATTTACTCACAACTCTCCAACTGAAACCACTTGAAGGCAATCATGCAAAGGATTTCAAGCCATCCTCAGCTTCCCTTCAATTTCCCATAGATCAAAAAAACTGTAGATACTATAAAAAAAAAAGGACATTGGACTAAAGATTAACCAAAAGGAAAAAGAATCCAAGTCTCAATGACTGCCTCAAAGGGATCTTCTTCTATCTGCCCCCAAATACCCTTAAACACACTGAATGAAAGAATAACTCAAATCAGTGAGCACCCAACAACCTTTCTAGTTGACACTGAAGCCACCCATTCCACCCTTAACCTTCAAAATTCCCCACCATGATCTCTTGGAGTACACAAAACATCTTGGTGGTAGGGTTAGATAACTTGTCACATGATTCACCCCTTTCTAAACTACTTTATGTATCTCTTGGACTCCATGATATCCAACATAGACTTTTGTTAATTCCACAACCCCTGTTAATCTGTCAGGTAGATATTTACTTTCTAATTGAAATGTTAATATTTACATTCTCCTGAAGACTTGGAATCCTTTCCTACTTCTTCTGTCCTCTAAGAACTTTGATATGTCACTCCAACTTCCTTGCTGTCCTCATACTTCCCCAATCCTTTGATAGTCCCTGCATTCAGAATATGTTTACTCATATTCTTGAGTCCCTTTCAGGTACAGGATCAAGTTACACAATATATTTAGAAACCAGAACACTTGAAAGTGGAAATAGAAACCACTATGTCCCTCCCTAAACTACCCCAGTATCCTTTAAAATCTAAAGCAATTGAAGGCTTAAGACCTATTATTTAAGGAATTCCTAACAAAGGACTCGGGTCCCTACTCTAGTTTCTGCAACACCCCTATTCTCCCCATGAAAAAGACTAACAAAAAAGGAAATGAATTAAGTTTCAAACCTGTGGGCCATGAATAAAACAGTAAAACTTAGATTCCCTTTCGTTCCAAATTTAAGAGCCTTCTCACATCTTTATCCCCAGATACCATTACTACACTCTTGTTGATGTGTGTTCAAGTTTCTTCAGTATACTCCTCCACCATGATTCCCAAGACTTTCCTTCACACTGGAAAATCAACAAGGTACTTGGACTGTTTTGCCTCAGAGGTTTATGGAAGCTCCTACCTATTTTCCCTCGGATATTAAATGCAAATTTAAAGGTTTTGCTTTTCCCATGTAATTCAACACTCACTTAATATGTATAGGACCTCACTCTGCTCTAGTAGAATTGATAATTCATTGACAGATATCCAATACCTGTTAGAAACTCTGACTTGAAATGGCATAAGGTTTTGAGAAACAAAATACAACACTACTGTAGTCCTCAGGCTCATTTTCTAGGACATGATATCTTCCCTGAGGGAAAAATTCTGTTCCCATAATGTACCAAAGCCATTCTCAATTAGCCTTTATTTGAACTGAACAGACATCTTCTGGGCTTTCTGTGATTGGCTATTGTAGGATGTTGATTCCTAATTTCTCTACTATAGCATCTCCTTTACATGATTACAGAAACAATGTCTGAATATAAACAGTGGTCTCAATCTCTGAATAGCATTTGAAGCCTTAAAAATCTCCTTTTCCTCTGCCTGCAAATTGGGGCTCCCAAATTCCTTGCCCCTTTCTCTATTTGTTCATGAGAGAGAAGGAGATACTTTAGGCAGCTCAGAAACATAATGGGAACCAGAGGCACTTTGGAGACTTCAGCCTCATTATAGATCTGCGCTCATAACACAGTTGATAAGTTAGGTTGTACCTTGAATATTTATACACCCCATGTAGCCCAAAACTTTCACCTGACTGAAAATATGCAAAATTTTTCTACCTTTCCAGCATTATTAAACTCTTAATCCCACTAAACTTCTTACTCTTCTGACTGAAGAGCAATCACATAACTGCATTGCAGACACTCAAACATAAACCCTTCCCTTCCTTGGTCTTGCTGAAATTCCTTTTGTAGATCCAGATCTCATTCTCTTTGCGAATAGTTTATACCTCTACCAGAGGGTGTTTCCTGGTAAGATACGCCATTACAAATTTCCAAAACCCTGTAGAATATGAGCTTCTACCCAATGCAAAATCAACTCAGGTAGCAAATCCTGCACTTTAGCTAAGGATAGAAGAGTTAATGTCTACACAAACAGGACATACACTTCTGGAGTAGTATATGACTTTGGTATGCTATGGAAAGCAAAGGAATTTATGACTACAGTTGGAACACCAATTAAAAATGGGAAATAGGTGGTCGACATTCTAAAGGCCTTGTTATTACCACAAGAGGTGGTTATATATTCAAAATCAATATAGGCAATAAAACACTGAGACAAGAGAAACTCTTTAGCTTATAATATGTAAGTTAGTGATTTATAAATCTGTCTCAATCCCATTGCAATCAGACAAGATATGATTTATTCCACTTACCACCTGATCCTCTAATCAAGGAAATCAAAATCTCTTCTTATAATGTTCCTGAGGAAGAAAAGGCCAATTGGAAACAAGATGAGGTTATTTTATCCACTCAGATAAGATTCTGGGACACCTAGAAGACCATTTCAACTCTCCTCAGTCCCTTGCTCAAAATTTATTCTATGATCTTCACAAGATTTCTCATCATGGGAAAAGTAACAACTCCTCCATGAACATTGGTGGGTAGGGCTTCCCTGGTGGTGCAGTGGTTAAGAATCTGCCTGACAATGCAGGGGACACAGGTTCAAGCCCTGGTCCAGGAAGATCCCACATGCCGTGGAGCAACTAAGCCCGTGTGCCACAACTGCTGAGCCTGCACTCTAGAGCCCATAAGCGAAAACTGCTGAGCCCTTGTGCCACAGCTACTGAAGCCCACACGCCTAGATCCCATGCTCTGCAACAAGAGAAGCCACCTCAATGAGAAGCCTGCGCAATGCAATGAAGAGTCACCCCTCCTCACCACAACTAGAGGAAGCCCACGCACAGCAATGAAGACACAATGCAGGCAAAAATAAATAAATTTGTTTAAAAAAAACCCAAAACATTGGTGGGTAAACTTCACTCCTTACCTAGAAAAAGTGGTACTCTTGCCCTATCTGCCAAAAAACCCATAACCTTAGAAAAGCTGTAAAGGTAGAGCTAGGAAGAGAGCTATATATACATTGTAAGATGTTTCATAACATGCCTGATCTCTACCTATTACATGCCAGGAGCATGTGCCACTGCCCCCCACTGCGATAATCAAAAATGTCTCCAAGTATTGTCAATGTTCCCAGGGTGGGCAGAGAACAATTGTCTCAAAATGACAGCCACTAACTTATGGATTGAGGTTTGCCATTGATGTTGGGTGTACCAGTAGTTCATTCCTTTTTAATAATGAGTAGTGTTCTTTTGAGGGACAAACAATATAGTCCTTACAATTTTTACTCCTTTTGGTGGATATTTGTGTCATTTCCCCATTTTGGCTATTTTGAAAAAAATCTGCTATGATCATATTTCAAAAAGTTTTTTTTCAACTATAATCTCTTCAAATATTTTCTCAGTCCCTTTCTTTTTCTCCTCTTCTTCTGGGACCCCTATAATTTGAATGTTGGTGCATTTAATGTTGTCCCAGAGGTCGCTGAGACTGTCCTCAATTCTTTTCATTCTTTTTTCTTTATTCTGATCTGCAGTAGTTATTTCCACTATTTTATCTTCCAGGTCACTTATCTGTTCTTCTGCCTCAGTTATTCTGCTATTGATTCCTTCTAGAGAATTTTAAATTTCATTTATTGTGTTGTTCATCATTGTTTGTTTGCTCTTAGTTCTTCTAGGTCCTTGTTAAATATTTCTTGTACTTTCTGCATTCTACGTCCAAGATTTTGGATCATCTTTACTATCATTACTATGAGTTCTTTTTCAGGTAGACTGCCAATTTCATCTTCATTTGTTTGGTCTGGTGCGGTTTTATCCTGCTCCTTCATCTGCTCTGTGTTTCTCTGTCTTCTCATTTTGCTTAACTTACTGTGTTTGGGGTTTCCTTTTTGCAGGCTGCAGGTTCGTAGTTCCCACTGTTTTTGGTGTCTGCCCCCAGTGGCTAAGGTTGGTTCAGTGGGTTGTGTAGGCTTCCTGGTGGAGGGAACTGGTGCCTGTGTGCTGATGGATGAGGCTGAATCTTGTATTTCTGGTGGGCAGTACCACGTCTGGTGGTGTGTTTTGGGGTGTCTGTGACCTTACTATGATTTTAGGCAGCCTCTCTGTTAATGGGTGGGGCTGTGTTCCTGTCTTGCTAGTGGTTTGGCATAGGGTGTCCAGCACTGTAGCGTGCTGGTCGTTGAGTG
This sequence comes from Neophocaena asiaeorientalis asiaeorientalis, assembly GCF_003031525.2. Lineage (NCBI taxonomy): Eukaryota > Metazoa > Chordata > Mammalia > Artiodactyla > Phocoenidae > Neophocaena > Neophocaena asiaeorientalis. Next base: position 211,969 of record NW_020175290.1, read on the forward strand.
GAGCTGTGTCTTAGCGTTGAGATGGAGATCTCTGGGAGAGCTCTCACCAATTGATATTACGTGGGGCCGGAAGGTCTCTGGTGGTCAGTCTCCTGATCTCAGCTCTCCCACTTCAGGCTCAGGCATGACACCAGGCCAGAGCACCAAGACCCTGTCAGCCACACGGTTCAGAAGAAAAGGCAGAAAAAGGAAAGAAAGAAAGAAAAATAAATAAAATAAAGTTATTAAAATAACTGCCACTGTGAGGTGCTCTTGGCACCTGGGGATCAAGCCCCAGGCCCCGGGGTCTCCAGTGAGGCCAGCGCCATCCTTGATTCCCTGAGCACCTCGCCACACTTCACTGCCTGAGGTGAAACTGCGCCCGGTAAAGCACAGCGGCCCTGCTGTCAGCGGCAACCGCACAGGCACCACCTTTCTGCCTCAGCTCCGCGTCAGCTTTCAGCCCTGAGGTGAGCCCTCGGCTGGGATACGAACGCAGGCCAAATATGGGAAGGTAAATAGTCAATCAAGTCCAGGAAGCATAGAGAGTCCCATACAGGATAAACCCAAAGAGACAAAAAACAAGACACATATTAATCAAACTATCAAAAATTAAGTACAAAGAAGAAATATTAAAAGCAACAAGGGAAAAATAACATACAAGGGAATCCCCATAAGGTTAACAGCTAATCTTTCAGCAGAAACTCTGCAAGCCAGAAGGGAGTGGCAGGATATAATTAAAGTAATGCAAGGGAAAAACCTACAACCAAGATTACTCTATCCAGCAAGGATCTCATTCAGATCCGACAGAGAAATTAAAACCTTTACAGACAAGCAAAGGCTAAGAGAATACAGCACCACCAAACAGCTTTGCAACAAATGTTAAAGGAACTGCTCTAGGCAGGAAACACAAGAGAAGGAAAACACCTAAATAACAAACCCAAAACAATTAAGAAAATGGTAATAGGAACATACATATCAATAATTACCTTCAATGTAAATGGATTAAATGCTCCAACAAAAACACATGGACTGGCTGAACGGATACATAAACAAAACCCGTATATATGCTGTCTACAAGAGACCCACTTCAGACCTAGGGACACATACAGACTGAAAGGGAGGGGATGGAAAAAGATATTCCATGCAAATAGAAATCAAAAGAAAGCTGGAGTAGCAATTCTAATATCAGACAAAATAGACTTTAAAAGAAAGACTATTACAAGAGACAAAGAAGGACACTACATAATGATCAAGGGATCAATCCAAGAAGAAGATAGAACACTTGTAAATATTTATGCACCCAACATAGGAGCACCTCAAGACTTAAGGCAAATACTAACAGCCATAGAAGGGGAAATTGACAGTAACATAATCATAGTAGGAGACTTTAACACCCCACTTTCACCAATGGACAGATCATCCAAAATGAAAGTAAATAAGGAAACACAAGCTTCAAATAATACATTAAACAAGATGGACTTAACTGATATTTATAGGACATTCCATCCAAAAACAACAGAATACACTTTCTTCTCAAGTGCTCATGGAACACTCTCCAGGATAGATCATACCTTGGGTCACAAATCAAGCCCTGGTAAATTTAAGAAAATTGAAATCATATCAAGTATCTTTTCCAACCACAACACTATGAGACTAAAAATCAATTACAGGAAAAAATCGGAAAAACATATAAACATATGAAGGGTAAACAATACACTACTAAATAACCAAGAGATGACTGAAGAAATCAAACAGGAAATCAAAAAATACCTAGAAACAAATGACAATGAAAACAGGACGACCCAAAACCTATGGGATGCAGCAAAAGGAGTTCTAAGAGGGAAGTTTATAGCAATACAATCCTACTTCAGAAACAAGAAACATCTCAAATAAACAACCTAACCTTACATCTAAAGTAATTAGAGAAAGAAGAACAAAAAAACCCTAAAGTTAGCAGGATGAACAAAATCATAAAATCAGATCTGAAATAAATGAAAAAGAAATGAAGAAAACAATAGCAAAGATCAATAAAACTAAAAGCTGGTTCTTTGAGAAGAGACACAAAATTGATAAACCATTAGCCAGACTCATCAAGAAAAAAAAGGAGAAGACTCAAATCAAGAGAATTAGAAACGAAAACGGAGAAGTAACAACTGACACTGCAGAAATACAAAGGACCATGAGAGATTACTACAAGCAACTATGTGCCAATAAGATGGACAACCTGGAAGAAATGGACAGATTCTTAGAAAAGCACAACCTTCCAAGACTGAACAAGGAAGAAATAGAAAATATAAACAGACCAATCACAAGCACTGAAATTCAGACAGTGATTAAAAATCTTCCAACAAACAAAAGCCCAGGACCAGATGGCTTCACAGGCGAATTCTATCAAACATTTAGTGAAGAGCTAACACCTATCCTTCTCAAACTCTTCCAAAATATAGCAGAGGGAGGAACACTCCCAAACTCATTCTACGAGGCCACCATCACCCTGATACCAAAACCAGACAAAGATGTCACAAAAAAAGAAAACTACAGGCCAATATCACTGATGAACATAGATGCAAAAATCCTCAACAAAATAGTAGCAAACAGAATCCAACAGCACATTAAAAGGATCAAACACCAGGATCAAGTGGAATTTATTCCAGGAATGCAAGGATTATTCAACATATGAAAATCAATGTGATATACCGTATTAACAAACTGAAGGAGAAACACCATATGATCATCTCAATAGATGCAGAAAAATCTTTCAACAAAATTCAACACCCATTTATGATAAAAACTCTCCAGTAAGTAGGCATAGGGGGAATTGGCCTCAACATAATAAAGGCCATATATGACAAACCCACAGCCAACAGCGTTCTCAATATTGAAAACGTGAAACCATTTCCTCTAAGATCAGGAACAAGACAAGCTTGTCCACTCTCACCACAATTATTCAACATAGTTTTGGAAGTTTTAGCCAAGGCAACAAGAGAAGAAAAGGAAATAAAAGGAATCCAAATCAGAAAAGAAGAAGCACAGCTGTCACTCTTTGCAGATGACATGACACTAAACATAGAGAATCCTAAAGATACTAGCAGAAAACTAGTAGAGTTAATCAACCAATTTGGTAAACTAGCAGGATACAAAATTAATTCACAGAAATCTCTTGCATTCCTATACACTAATGATGAAAAATCTGAAAGAGAAATTAAGGAAACATCCCCAATTACCACTGCAACAAAAAGAATAAAATACCTGGGAATAAACCTACCTAAGGAGACAAAAGATGTGCATGCAGAAAACTATAAGACAATGATGAAAGAAATTAAAGATGATACAAACAGATGGAGAGATGTACCATGTTCTCGGATTGGAAGAATCAACATTGTGAAAATGACTCTACTACCGAAAGCAATCTACAGATTCAATGCAATCCCTATCAAACTACCAATGGCATCTTTCACAGAACTAGAATGAAATATTTCACAATTTGTATGGAAACACAAAAGACCCAGAATAGTCAAAGCAATGTTGAGAAAGAAAAAGAGAGCTGGAGGAATCAGGTTCCCTGACTTCATAGTATATACCAAGCTACAGTAATCAAGACAGGAAATATTAAACAAGATGAAAAGACAACCCTCAGAATGGGAAAAAATACTTGCAAATGAAGCAAATGACAAAGAATTAATCTCCAAAATTTACAAGCAGCTCATGCAGCTCAATATCAAAAAAACAAACAACCCAATCCAAAAATGAGCAGAAGACCTGAGTAGACATTTCCCCAAAGAAGATATACAGATTGCCAACAAACACATGAAAGCATACTCAACATCACTAATCATTAGAGAAATGCAAATCAAAACGAGAATGAGATATCATCTCACACCAGTCAGTGGCCATCATCAAAAAATCTATAAACAGTAAATCCTGGAGAAGGTGTGAAGAAGAGAACCCTCTTGCACTGTTGGTGGGAATGTAAATTGATACAGCCACTGTGGAGAACAGTATGGAGTTTCCTTATAAAACTAAAAATAGAACTACCATACCACCCAGCAATCCCACTACTGGGCATATACCCTGAGAAAACAATTACTCAAAAAGAGTCATGTACCACAACATTCATTGCAGCTCTATTTACAATAACCAGGACATGGAAGCAACCTAAGTGTCCATCGACGGATGAATGGATAAAGAAGAAGTGGCACATATATACAATGGAATATTACTCAGCCATAAAAAGAAACAAAATTGAGTTATTTGTAGTGAGGTGGATGGACCTAGAGTCTGTCATACAGAGTGAAGTAAGTCAGAGAAAAACAAATACCGTATGCTAACACATATATCTGGAATCAAAAAAAAAAAAATGGTCATGAAGAACCTAGGGGCAAGATGGGAATAAAAACACAGATCTACTAGAGAATGGACTTGAGGATATGGGGAGGGGGAAGGGTAAGCTGTGACAAAGTAAGAGAGTGGCATGGACATATATACACTACCAAACGTAAAATAGATAGCTAGTGGAAAGCAGCCACATAGCACAGGGAGATCAGCTTGGTGCTTTGTGACCATCTAGAGGGGTGGGATAGGGAGGGTGGAGGGAGGGAGACGCAAGAGGGAAGAGATATGGGGACACATGTATATGTATAACTGATTCATTTTGTTATAAAGCAGAAACTAACACACCATTGTAAAGCAATTATACTGCAATAAAAATGTTTAAAAAAAAAGATTGTTATTGCCTGCTAGACTTTAGTTTCAGCAATGCTCAAGGAATTAGAGTTGAGAAGGTAACAGCCTCCTCTCTTGCATATTAATTGTCACTACTTTTCAATATATAAATATATGCCACTAATCAATTAGTAATAGTTAAGTCATGGAGCCAAATTATGGGGAAATTGTTAGGCAGTAAAAAAAAATTTCAGACGTTAAGCAGCAAAACATGAATTCTTTATCTTAATTTTCTCCGTTTTATTGTCTGTTTTTGGTATTAAAGATAGCCATCTGAAATATAAACTATATATAAACTAAACTATAAACTATAATTTAAAAAATGTGTATATAAAAATTAATAAAAGAAATTATGTGGAAATCCTTCCACTGAGTGTGCTTTCAATGAATACAGATCATTGCTGATTAAATATGAATGAATACATAATATTACAATACTTTGAGAATATGAGAAATTTCTGTACAGCAAGGAAAAATTATACTAATCATACATATTTGCACAAAATAATCATTAGAGCTTGCTTCTTGTCATTATTTTTACAGATTATATATATTTGTGTCAATAGATAATTTGCAGTTTATGAAAATTTAAATTTAAACTACAAATCAAAAGATAAGATCTTTCTTTGGATTGGATAACTCCTATTACCAACCCTACAAATATATTCTACCATATGCTTGTCATATGGACATCTTAAAATTTCTAAAAATGAACACTATTTTACTTCAACATTTGTTCCTCCACGCATATTTTTAAAATATTGATCCATGCCTTTATGATACGCCTAGTAGAACTGAGACATAAAGCAGTGTCATAGAGAAACAACTTGGAGGTTAATATCCATAAGCCAGTGAATTAGGTCTGATAGGTAACTAAAATGTAGTACTCGGCATGGATATGGAAAATTGGGGGTAAGACTATTAGGGATCAGGAAGCTAGGAATAAGATGGCAAGCAAGGGAGGAAAAGAGTATACATGAATATCAGGGGCCAGCAGTGCCCAGGGTACACTTTTACAGACTTAAGCCTGGTATAGTTTTCAAAAGGTCCTGCTTGTGAAGAACTTCACAACACCCCTTCATTTAAATAATTCCTGATTCGTGTTAATTCTGTCTTCATAAAGTCTCTTTTATCCATTCCCTTCTCTGCATTCCTATTGCCAAAGTCTTATCTCCTCTTCTGAGGTTGATAAGTCTCCTACCAGGGTTTTGTTCTTTCAGTCTTTCCTCATTCTAGTGTATTCAACATACTGCTGACAAGTTTAGATTTATGGCTAATTCCCTCCCCACAAACTGGTAATGGCTTCCCCCAAACTACAGAATAGAGACCGTATTCCTTAGCTTGAACTCTTTCATTTAAGGACAAACTTCCTTTTCTACTTTATCTCCATACTCCAGCTGAACCAGACTACTCACTATTCCACAAATGTGCCCAGAAGTGTGACACTGTTGTCCCTTCTCTTTACTTATTCCCACTGTACCTTGCTTACAAGGATCTCTCCCCAACATCCTTTGAGAGCAAGAATTGAGTCGTACCTAACCTGATATTCCCAACACTGCCTAGCTTTGTTCAGCTGGAAGTTCAGTAAATGTGTTGAAATAGAGTTTCCATTCTCATTTCTTTGTGGGAAGAAACACTTTTATGATATGTGACAGCTCAGGGGAAGGTGCTGTCTCAGAATAATGATTCTCTGTTGACTAACTTAGGTCCTAGCCTTTAGTTCCATCCAACTCCATGCCAAGAACAAAACTATATGCAACATAATGATACATTAGGAAGAAAAGATTTGAGTAAATGTTTAGAAAGCAATGAATACTAACAAACTAAATTACAAGGAGATTTTTTTTTAATTATTGAAAGGAGTAGGACAGGTATCAGTGTGACATTGAAAATCTCCTTAGGGAAACATAAAGATGCAGAAATGTATATGATTTACTGCTGAGAGGCTCAATTATTATAGGTCTAGTATTACCTGTGATTGTTTTTATATATGTGAAGTTAATATATAATGTTCTATATATTATTCATATGAATTTTCTTAATAGTCACATGAATATGTATTATTTATAAAACAGTATAAGGTGTTTACTTGATGACCACCATTAAAACTTAAGTAAACATAGATGATTAAAAGTTTAATTGCTTAAAAAAAGTACAAATCAGACAGACAATCCTTATGTTTTCCAGGGAAATATTATACAGACTTCTGCCAGAACCAGGGATAAATCAGGTAGCAAGACTGTCATCACATTCCCTAAGTCCTAATTCTGAATGTCAGCCTTTTTCTAATGGGTATCTGTGAACAAGCCAAGACATCTTAAAAAACAAAACAAAACAAAAAACTTTGAAGGGTCTAAATGCAGTAGTCTCTAGGGATCCTTGAAGAGTAAATGGAAGTTATCATGGAAGCACAGGAGGCCTGGAAACCAAAAGCATCAGTGTGGGGTACAGATGAAGTTAGTAAGGGAATCATGCAAACAGCTGTCAGGGACAAGAGGAAAGGCTTTTATAGAAACTAAAAATCAGGCAGTGCTCATTACCTGTTTAATCATTTTAATGCAAACAATGTATGCTCAGAAAAATCAACAGGGAAAAGGATTCCTATAAAAATAATAAACTCTCCGAACATGGAAATACGCATGAAGGGGAAAGATAAGACAGCAAACACACAACAGTGAAAGTTGAAAAATATGTTAAAAATAAATTATAACTTTAATATAAAAACAGGTGTTTGGGGAACAAATACTTGACCAGAAAAAAATGAAAATGTATTGTGTGTTTATAATATGCATGCATGAAAGGTTCACTGGTTTTGTGTACATAAGAAATCGATAAGACACTGTCACTGACTGTGATAGATGTGTTGGTCCCCAAATGGAGATTCTGTTGTTTTGGCATAATTCCAGGTTTCGAATTTGAAGAAGTTACAATGGTCTCTGGAAATACACTTATGCAGCCTAGGTAAGTAATGGAGTGCACATGCAGTAGAAACACAAAAATGCCAAACCTTTTTAAAAACTTGCAGCCTTTCAAAAATGTGGGTTATGTTACCAAGGAAGGTCAATATAGGTGGATAAACCATTAGCCCTTTGTTCCTAAAATTCCAGTGTCTGAAACCCTACAAGGTTAAATGGCAGAAAAATAATACATTTGGTGTAAAACCCTGAAGGATAGGCCCCTCTGTTCTCAAGATGCCATGAACGACCAAGTGATGGCCAGGGCCACAGGATGCTGAGTGCTAATATCCTCTCTTAGCCTAATACTTAATTGGCTATGCCTAATGGCATTTTCTGTGAAAAGTAATTATTTTTTATTTTTTTTGTATTTCTTAGTGCCAGTAGCTTCTCTTGGCAGTTCCTCTTAGAGAAGGCATCTACTCCTCTTAAGATGGACTCCTGCAATCCTTCATCCTTAGCTGTGTTACCTATTCACAACATGTTTCCCATAGCTACACCGGAGTCTCTTTTGTGAGTCCCCAGTGTTCCTTACTTCCACAAGTACCTCCTGAACTTCTTGTTGAGTGGATAGCTTAGAGTTTACTTCTTCTCCGCAACCTCTAAGAGGAAACTCAGAGCAGTATCCCCTAGTATCTTTCTAGTGCCAGGTAAAACTCTCAATGAACCGTGTTCTTAAGAAACATATCTAAAACCCTTAAAATTGCATTTTGGAAGAGAATATGAACTGTTGTATGAGAACTTCAGCTTTTGCCATTTAAATATTAATTATATATTACCTAAAATTTATCTTGATATGAATATTTGATTATTTCCTTAGGGAAGTTATCTTTCTAGTCATTTAAGTATTCAAGATATCTTTAATGAGAGTCTGCTATATATCAGGAATTATGGTATAAGCACTGGGAGTGCAATAATGAATGAAAAAAGCCATGGTCCCCATACTCAGTGGAAGGAAAAGAGGTATAAACCGTGAGTTGACATTAAATTAATGTCAGTTAAATTAATGAACATAGGCTTTCACATTGAGAAAAATTCTATGAAGAAATCAACAGAGTGTTATGACAGAAAATCATGGGGGTGGGGAATTGGTAAACCAGAAACAGAAATTTCTTCCTGTTTTAGGACACGTCAATTACATTGAGATGGAAAGCATGGGAAAGAGCCAGCTAAGCTTGATCCTGGAATAGGACATTCTAACTGAGAGAGGTCATGTGCAGAGGATCCAGCTTAGGTCAGTTTCCTGAGAAGCAGAGCCTGACACAGGTATTTGGAAGAATATAATTTATTGATGGATTGCTTCTTAGGGCAAACCTCTAAGAGAGGGAGGAAAGCAGAACAGGGAAGGGGCAAAAGCTGAGTGAGGATGTGCTCTTGGGGAAAGTCTAGCGTTGGCCTGATACATAGCGGAAGGGCTCTGGAATAAACCACACTGAAGAACTCTCTCCTCTTTGAGGTAATGTGCTGACCATTTGTACCTGTGTAACAGTGTATCAGTCATTCATTGGCTGAGGCTGCATTGCAGGTGTGGGAGAAATGTAACATTCCAGGCAAGACAGCTCCTGTCAGCCAAGGTTGATTTTCCAAAAACTGGAGGCAGCTGTGAGCCTACACTCACAGCAGCTGAGGAATGGATGCCCAGCAACCACATCTACTATAGGCTCTAAGGTAAGAGAGAGCTCAGGGCCCTTCTGGTACTAAAATAATGCTAGTAGAGTGTTGTAGCTACTATTGTTGCATAACAAACCAGGCCAAATTTAGTGGTGTAAAACAACCACCATTGTATTCTCATTCTTGTGGATTCTATGGGTAAGGATTCAGACTGAGCACAGCAGAGATGATTTATCTGGGGCCTTAGCTGGAAAGAAGCAAATGAGCTTGGACTGGGGACTGGAATTTTCTGTAGCCTTCTTTACTTACACATCTGATGACTGGACTGAATAAGCTGAAGGCTGTACTCATCTGGAAGTGTCAACCAAAGCATCGACATGTGGTGTCTCCACGTGGCTTGAGTTTTGTAAAAAGCATGGCAAATGACTTCTGAGAGGGTAAGTCCTGAGAAAGCCTCCAGAGCGAACAAATATTCCAAGCTTCACAACCTTTTCTATTCTAGCCCTCAAGGTCACATAACATTACTTCCGCTGTACCTTATTGATTGAAGAAAGCACAAGCATGCCCAAATTCAAGGGAACTGAACCCAGATCCCTCTTTCAGTGAAAAGAGTGTCAAAGAAATTTGTCCCATTTTTTAAACCACCACAGTGAGCAAGGGGGAAAGTGGTTTAAGATGAACTCAGGTAGGCAGAAAAGCAGGTAGTAGGGAGAGTATTGGAATTTAGATTTTGTTTTGCAATTGTTTTAAATACTTAATGTCTTAAAATACTTGAGTGGAGATATGAAGTATGCAGTTGGATGTATGTGACTAGAGCTCAAAAGAAAGGTCTAATAAGGAGAAATGAGTGATTAGTTATATACAGATGACTGAAAAGGTAATTATTTATTAAGAAATTATCAATATTCTTAGAGTCATTCAATGTATAGTAATTTAGTTTCTTTCCAGAAATGTGACATAAAGTTATACCTTCACCAGAATAATAACAGAATGCCAGGTGCAGATATCTTTATTTTACTTTGGTTCAGGATAAACCTTCATAGTCCTTAAGGTCAACCACCCTGGGATTGTTGTTAATGATCAGTTCCTTTTGTCCATGTTCACCCTTGGCTTTCTAGGTTCCTATAAAATCCCAAATTCCTCTTCCAATATTGCTCCCATAATACAGCAGCATATTTAATCATATTGAATTTCAAGTGTCCTTGATATCTTAGAGTTTCCTAAACATCATATACAGGCTAAACCTTGTTTTGCACTGAATCTCAGTTGAAAGGCTTGAATAGGACAACAGTTACTTAAGGAACTAGAGGTAAAAGGGTATTGAAAAGCCATCATGAGCTACATCCAGTAGAAGGATAATGTGCCAATGGCAGCATTAAATATTTAAAGACTTAAAAATGTAGTTGTGAGCTCAAAAAAATGTTCTAGATTCAAAGCAAATGGACCTCTCAAGTGGCCCTATAAATCCATAGTTCCCAACAGTGAGTGATTTTGACCCCCATGGTATATTGGCATTGTCTGAAAACATTTTTGGTTGCCACCATTCAGATGGGGTGGGGTGGCTGCTACTGACATTTAGTGGGTAGAGGCCAGGAATGCTGCTAAACTTTCTACAATGTACAGAACAGCCCACCCCTATAACAAAAAATTAGCCAGTCCAAAATATCAATAGTTCTGAGGTTAAAAATCCCTGCTATATATTGCCTCTGGAGTCTAAATTTCTTTTTCTATGGATTACCTTAGTGTTTAGTAGGTCCTCCCTATCAATTGTTTTTAACTGTTGATCCACAATGAGAAGGCAAGTGTAAAAGGGAATATACAAAGTCATCAACTTCAACTTAGCAATGGAAGGTAACTAGAAACTCATAGAATTGATGAGGAAAGGCAGATTTTGAAATGTGAAATTGAGATAGTCATTAATGGCCAGAAATTAGAAGTGTTGCTTGAAGAAAACTATTATAGGAATATGCAATAAAGCATCAGATCAGAAGAGACAAGAGAACAAGGATAATGAATCACTGTAATGGTGAATGAAATTAAAGAGGTTTCTGAAAGGGGAAGGACAGCACTGATTCATTAAGTATTAGATATAAATTGGAACAAATAAAAACAAAGACTCTAGATGGGTACTGTAACATGTCTTTGTATAAAACTACTTTGCCTTAACATATGAAAAAGGAAATTATTTGTTAATCTTATTTGAGATAATATAAACAATTCTGTTCAAAGAATCGACATTAGACAGCATTTTGGAGACAGTCATAGTTCTCAAATTAAATGAAGGGACTTTTGGGCTTCATTGCAATTTTTCAACTGTCTCATATTTGCATGATAAATATACACACATATATTCCATACCTCTGTATTAAACAGGGCAATAGGAATAATATGAATGTCATAACTAGGGAAATAATTGTGAGACATGCATCAACATGACTGAAACGCATGCTGTATTATGTAAATGCTAAAGAATCAATTGTAATTTAAACTAGACTTTATACTAGAAAGAGGAATGGCAAACTGGTGGATTCTTATAAAAGCAGTGCCCTTGCTGCACTAAAAATCCTGAGAAATCAGTAATAGGAAGGCATGAGACAATCAAAATACTTACAGAAAAGAACCAGAAATCTTACTGGTTCATTATTTAAGCTTACCATCATATCCTGAAGAACCAAAAGGTAGCTCAGACAATGATAAACTTTACAGTGTTTGGAAAAAATTAATGGTAAAACTTGAAATATAATGAAGTTTTCATAATGGACTCTTCTTCCTTAAATAAATGTAGTTTCATTTTAGTTTTAAGATTTGGGCAAGAATAGTGGTTATCTTGTGAGCTTAGGAATCTGTACTCTGTAGTTAAATACATATGTAGTCTCAGTAGTAGTAGGTAATTTTTCCAGCATCTAAATTCTCTCAAGTGAAAATAATCAACTGAGCTATAGTATACAGATAGCTATATAAATGTGGAAATCATAGAAACAAAGGATCCACCAAAACTACTTGTATATTGTCTGGTTGAAGTAGATATCACTGTAATCAACTCCCACCTTATTACTTGTTATTCACAAAGTTATAATTCCATCTCTGGCTTCCCTTTCCTGCAGTCCCACATGCCTCTAACTGAGGCTAAAATTGCTCAGCTTGATTGTCTTACTATCACTAGAATTCAAATTACCTAAAATCTAGCCATTAACAAAAACAAACTTTTGCTCCAGCAAATGACTGATTGATAGATAGATTGATATAGATTCTTTCTATTATTGACTCCATCACTACTCTGTTTACTTGGGATTGACACTCAAAATCCTTCTTTGTCTTCCCTTATATGTGAAAGTGCTTTGTAAATTTGAAACCCAATGAATATAATACATCTTACATAGATAGAGTACAAACTGGCCTTGGCCTTGTTAGTTTTTTCCTTTTAGTATGTCTTAAATTTATTCTTTTTGTTCCATTTTCTCTGCCTCTACTCAAGTATGGGTACATAACATTTTAGCCAAAGTTAATAAAACCTCCCAGTTGGTTTCCCTGCCTCCAGCCTCCTACCAGCCATTTCATCTTGCACATTGATTAAAAAATAATCCTACTGAAACACCTACAAAACGTAGCTGACAATCCTTAACCTTATGTTCAAAAGCCCTCCTTTGGCCTTAATCTAGCATTCCAGCTTCATCTCCCATCATAATCTTCCAAGACGTTTGCTGCCTATTAACTTCTCTCCTAAGAAATCCCAAAAAGATACCATTGTTCATTTTCACCTTCCTCCTGAAATGACTCTTTCCCTCTGTAAATAAACAAACCTTACACATCTTTGAAACTCTTGATAAAGTCTACTTCCTCTTTATGCCAACTGAAATAACACATTATCAGTCAGAGGTCAGTTAATATTCACATAGAGAAGCAACCCAGTCCACTTGATTGAATGAATTTATGAAGTTGCCATGAAAATTCACAATAAATATAGCAGTGAAGTGTTGGTTCTAGAATTAATATTTTTAATGAATACGGTTAACCAATAAGTCTGAAACACTACAATTTGGACTACACATGTTATTTAATAGAAAAAGACCAGAAAATGATATAATATAGTTTAATGCAGGTTACAAGCAGAATGCTATACCGATCGGGGCAAATGCAAAACTTGTCATCAAAAGCACTGAAAGTCAGACTATACTACAAAGCTACAGTAATAAAGAAAGTATGGTACTGACACAAAAACAGAAATACAGATCAATGGAGCAGGATAGAAAGCCCAGAGATAAACCCACGTACATATGGTCACCTTATCTTTGATAAAGGAGGCAAGAATATACAATGGAGAAAAGACAGCCTCTTCAATAAGTGGTGCTGGGAAAACTGGACAGCTACATGTAAAAGAATGAAATTAGAACCATACCATAAGGTGTACCCTTAACACCATACACATAAATAAACTCAAAATGGATTAAAGACTTAAATGTAAGGCCAGACACCATCAAACTCTTAGAGGAAAACATAGGCAGAACACTCTATGACATAAATCACAGCAAGATCCTTTTTGACCCACCTCCTAGAGAAATGGAAATAAAAACAAAAATAAACAAATGGGACCTAATGAAACTTCAAAGCTTTTGCACAGCAAAGGAAACCATAAACAAGACGAAAAGACAACCCTCAGAATGGGAGAAAATATTTGCAAATGAAGCAACCGACAAATGATTAATCTCCAAAACATACAAGCAACTCATGCAGCTCAATATCAAAAAACCAAACAATCCTGGGGCTTCCCTGGTGGCGCAGTGGTTGAGAGTCCGCCTGCTGATGCAGGGGACACGAGTTCGTGCCCTGGTCCGGGAAGATCCCACATGCCGCAGAGTGGCTGGGCCCATGAGCCATGGCCGCTGAGCCTGTGGGTCCGGAGCCTGTGTTCCTCAATGGGAGAGGCCACAACAGTGAGAGGCCCACGTACCGCAAAAACAAACAAACAAACAAATAACCCAATCCAAAAATGGGCACAAAACCTTAATAGACATTTCTCCAAAGAAGGTATACAGATTGCCAACAAACACATGAAAGAATGCTCAACATCATTAATCATTAGAGAAATGCAAATCAAAACTACAATGAGATATCATCTCACACCAGTCAGAATGGCCATCATCAAAAAATCTACAAACAATAAGTGCTGGAGAGGGTGTGGAGAAAAGGGAACCCTCTTGCACTGTTGGTGGGAATGTAAATTGATACAGCCACTGTGGAGAACAGTATGGAGGTTCCTTAAAAAACTACAAATAGAACTACCATATGACCCAGCAATCCCACTACTGGGCATATACCCTGAGAAAACCATAACTCAAAAAGAGTCATGTACCAAAATGTTCACTGCACCTCTGTTTAAAATAGCCAGGACATGGAAGCAACCTAAGTGTCCATCAACAGATGAATGGATAAAGAAGATGTGGCACATATATACAATGGAATATTACTCAGCCATTAAAAAGGTACGAAACTGAGTTATTTATAGTGAGGTGGATGGACATAGAGACTCTCAGACAGAGCGAAATAAGTCAGAAAGAGAAAAACAAATGCCGCATGCTAACACATATATACGGAATCTAAAAAAACCAAAAAATGGAAAGAAAATGGTCAGAAGAACCTAGGGGCAAGATGGGAATAAAGATGCAGACCTACTAGAGAATGGACTTGAGGATACGGGGAGGGGGAAGGGTAAGCTAGGACAAAGTGAGAGAGTGGCATGGACATATATACACTACCGAGCGTAAAATAGATAGCTAGTGGGAAGCAGCAGCACAGCATAGGGAGATCAGCTCGGTGCTTTCTGACCACCTAGAGGGGTGGGATAGGGAGGGTGGGAGTGAGGGAGATGCAAGAGGGAAGAGACGTGGGGACAGATGTATATGTATAAATGATTCACTTTGTTATAAAGCAGAAACTGACACACCATTGTAAAGCAATTATACTCTAATAAAGATGTTAAAAAAATAAAAAAATAATATTTAAAAAAAGCACTGAAAGTTACCAAATGTAGCAAAAGCAAAATCCCAAGTTATCCAAAGAAATAGAAGACTTGCATGTATGGGGTTTGTAAAGGAAATACATTCATTTAATTATTCAGTTCAGAGTTTGATTTTTGCCCTTTACAACTTCAGTTGTAAAGCTAAATCCTACTTTACCAGTTCATCCTTCTCATAATTCTCAAATATTTTCCATAGGTCAACGCCAGCATTAACCACCAGAGGAAAAACAAGAAAGAAGAGATTTTTAGGTTGCATAGAGTCAATATTGAGCTTGAATGAGAGAAAGGGGAACAGGGTAGATTTAATATTCCCCAAACGTCTCCACTAATTAATTAAAAGATGTTTTATATGCTCCCACATTAACCCCGGTCTGAATTTCCTCTGTTAGGTAGACATGACATATCCTGGATGTTAACATTTATGGATAAAAAGGGTAGCATATTATACTACTACTGTAGAATAATTCTTTTCCAGTAACATCACTGAATCACTATTTGGGGGGATCATTATCCTGCCTGCATCCAACCTTGCCATGAAAAATAAAATTTTGCTGTGTTAAGCCACCTAATATTGCAATGCTGAATAGCTGACAGACTTATTACAGCAGAGATATAGACAGTGTGTGGCAATCAGGCCTTCATCTAATGTTTCCAAAAGCTCCTGACCACCACCTGAGCATCAAGCATAAAGCCATCAGCTACTTATTCCCTGGGCATGAGTAACATAGTATTCCAGGAGAAAAGTGTGTCGCATCATGGATCGGGGTGAAGAATTCAAACCTGAATGGAAAGAGTTTAGGGAGCTATGGAGTATCCTCAATGAACAGCTTTTCATTCATCCTTTTATTTAGAAGAAGCTAAATCACAGATGCACTTTCATCTACAGCACAGCAGTGTTACTTCACCTTACACATAGGGCACTGCTGACATTCCCTGGATGCCTTGCATGATCAAGCCCAGCTACATAAAAATAGCACTTCACAGTTTTTGAACTATGCAGGATTCGAAGCAATTTTTAAATTATCCAATCTCCACAAATACAACTATGATATATATATAAATAGTTATTTTTTTCCTTCCCAAAATAAGAGATGAAGCAACAGAGTAATTTTCCCAAGGTCATAACACTATAAAAAGACAGGGCTGGAATTTGAATCTAGGTGTATGGACACTAGAAGCTATGCCCTTAACTACTCTGAAATAATTCCTCCTGCATAAAACATGCACACAGGTGAACATATCTGATGGCAACACCCTACTGATAAATGGAAACATTCCATCAAGTTACACATGGGGAGATCATATAACATTGTCCACAGTCTCCCCAATCAGAGAACTGTAAAGATACCATCTTCTTGAGAAATTTAGAATTCTAATACAAGCTTTGCCCACAGGTTCTCCATTTATCTGCTTCATCTGTTTATTCCCTGAATTCCAAAGAAAGAAAACTTACAACTTGATCGTGATCTCACATTAGGAGATAAGAGAGTCTGCCCACCAAATGTGATAATGCACAAAAGACCCAATTTCCCACTTGCAGGATCCCCACTGAAATGAGTATACCAATCAAATTTTTTAAAGAGCAGGGCTCCGAGATTTCATAAAGAATATATCTACAGAGACTTTCCGTCTGACAGTTCTTTGCCTTCAGTTTCCAGCTATACGATTACTACCAAAGTCCCTCAAATTCTCAGCCCCCCTATAGCAATTATGAGAAGCCCAGGCATGCACCACAACTCAACTTCTCCTCCTGCCCTCTCCCACTTCCTACCACCCCACCCCCACCGTAGGTACAGATCGCAAGGGCATTACTTAGTAGAATGTAAATTGGTACAGCCATTATGAAAAAGAGCTTGGGGCTTCCTTAAAAAACTTAAAAAAAGGGCTTCCCTGGTGGCGCAGTGGTTGAGAGTCCGCCTGCCGATGCAGGGGACGCGGGTTTGTGCCCCGGTCCGGGAGGATCCCACATGCTGATGGGGGTGGGGGGTGAGGGAGATAAATTAAGAGTTTGGGATTAACATGTGCACACTACTATGTATAAAACAGATGATCAACAAGGACCTACTGCATAACATAGGAAAACTACATTCAATGTCTTGTAATAACCTACTGGGTTGCCAAAAAATTCATTTGGGTTTTTCCGTAAGATATTATGGAAACATTTGAATGAACATTTTGGCCAAACCAATATAATGGAAAAGAATCTGAAAAAAAATCATATATATATGTATAACTGAATCACTTGGCTGCACACCTGAAGCTAACACAACGTTGTAAATTAACTATACTTCAATTTTTAAAAATGGTTTTAAAAAAACGGTAATATGTCATGACCAAGTGGGGAATACAAGAATGGTTCAACATACGCAAACAATATTCGTCCCAGCTTACCCTTCCCCCTCCCTGTGTCCTCAAGTCCATTCTCTACGTCTGCATCTTTATTCCTGTCCTGCCCCTAGGTTCTTCAGAACCATTTTTTTTTAAGATTCTATATATATATATATGTGTTAGCATACAGTATTTGTTTGTCTCTTTCTGACTTACTTCACTCTGTAGGAGAGACTCTAGGTCCCCCCACCTCACTACAAATAACTCAATTTCCTTTTTTTATAGCTAATATTCCATTGTATATATGTGCCACATCTTCTTTATCCATTCAAGTTGTACTTTTGATTTGTATTTCTCTAATGATTACTGATGTTGGACATTCCTTCACGTGTTCCTTGGCAATCTATATATCTTCTTTGGAGAAGGGTTATTTAGGTCTTCTGCCCATTTTTGGATTGGGTTGTTTTTTTTTTTTGATATTGAGCTGCATGAGTTGTTGTAAATTTTGGAGATTAATCCTTTGTCAGTTGCTTCATTTGCAAATATTTTCTCCCATTCTGAGGGTTGTCTTTTCATCTAGTTTGTGGTTTCCTTTGCTATGCAAAAGCTTTGAAGTTTCATTAGGTCCCATTTCTTTATTTTTGGTTTTATTTCCATTTCTCTAGGAGGTGGGTCAAAAACGACCTTGCTGTGATTTATGTCATAGAGTGTTCTGCCTATGTTTTCCTCTAAGAGTTTGATGGTGTCTGGCCTTACATTTAAGTCTTTAATCCATTTTGAGTTTATTTATGTGTATGGTGTTAAGGATACACCTTATGGTATGGTTCTAATTTCATTCTTTTACATGTAGCTGTCCAGTTTTCCCAGCACCAATTATTGAAGAGGCTGTCTTTTCTCCATTGTATATTCTTGCCTCCTTTATCAAAGATAAGGTGACCATATGTTCATCGGTTTATCTCTGGGCTTCCAATCTGTTCCACTGATCTATATTTTTTTGTGTACCAGAACCATATTGTCTTTATTACTGTAGCTTTGTAGTATAGTCTGAAGTTCGGGAGCCTGATTCCTCCAGCTCCATTTTTCATTCTCAAGATTGCTTTGGCTATTCAGGGTCTTTTGTGTTTCCATACAAATTGTGAAATTTTTTTGTTCTAGTTCTGTGAAAAATGCCATTGGTAGTTTGATAGGGATTGCATTGAATCTGTAAATTGCTTTGGGTAGTGTAGTCATTTTCACAATGTTGATTCTTCCAATCCAAGAACATGGTATATCTCTCCCTCTGTTTTTATCATCCTTAATTTCTTTCATCAGTGTCTTATACTTTTCTGCATACAGGTCTTTTGTCTCCTTAGGTGTATTCCTAGGTATTTTATTCTTTTTGTTGCAGTGGTAAATGGGAGTGTTTCTTTAATTTCTCTTTCAGATTTTTCACCATTAATGTATAGGAATGCAAGAGATTTCTGTGCATTAATTTTGTATCCTGCTATTTACCAAATTCACTGATTAGTTCTAGCAGATTTCTGGTAGCAACTTTAGGATTCTCTATGCATAGTATCATGTCATCTGCAAACAGTGACAATTTTACTTCTTCTTTTCTGATTTGGATTTCTTTTATTTCTTTTTCTTCACTGACTGCTGTTACTAAAACTTCCAGAACTATGATGAATAATACTGGTGAGAGTGGGCAACCTTGTCTTGTTCCTGATCTTAGTGGAAATGCTTTCAGTTTTTCACCACTGACAACGATGTTGGTTGTGGGTTGTGGGTTGGTCATATATGGCCTTCATTATGTTAAGGCAGGTTCCCTCTATGCCTACTTTCTGGAGAGTTTTTATCATAAATGGGTGTTGAATTTTGTTGAAAGATTTTTCTGCATCTATTGAGATGATCATATGTTTTTTCTCCTTCAGTTTTTTAATATGGTTTATCACATTGATTGATTTGCACATATTGAAGAATCCTTGCATTCCTGGGATGAACCCCACTTGATCATGGTGTATGATCCTTTTAATGTGCTGTTGGATTCTGTTTGCTAGTATTTTGTTGAGGATTTTTGCATCTATGTTCATCAGTGATATTGGCCTGTAGTTTTCTTTTTTTGTGACATCTTTGTCTGGTTTTGGTATCAGGGTGATGGTGGCCTCGTAGAATGAG
Source organism: Neophocaena asiaeorientalis asiaeorientalis (assembly GCF_003031525.2). Classification (NCBI taxonomy): domain Eukaryota; kingdom Metazoa; phylum Chordata; class Mammalia; order Artiodactyla; family Phocoenidae; genus Neophocaena; species Neophocaena asiaeorientalis. The sequence continues at coordinate 231,736 of NW_020175290.1, forward strand.
TTTGGGAGTGTTCCTCCCTCTGCTATATTTTGGAAGAGTTTGAGAAGGATAGGTGTTAGAGTATGGGTCCCTAGGTCTGAAGTGTGTCTCCTGTAGACAGCATATATATGGGTCTTGTTTTTGCATCCACTCAGCCAGTCTACGTCTTTTGGTGGGAGCATTTAATCTATTTACATTAAAGGTAATTATTGATATGTATTTTCCTACCATTTTCTTAACTGTTTTGGGTTTGTTATTGTAGGTCATTTCCTTCTCTTGTGTTCCCTGCCTAGAGAAGTTCCTTTAGTATTTGTTGTAAAGCTAGTTTTGTGGCGCTGAATTCTCTTAAGTTTTGCTGGTCTGTAAAGGTTTTAATTTCTCTGTCAAATCTGAATGAGATACTTGCTGGGTAGAGTAATCTTGGTTGTAGGTTTTTTCCTTTCAGCACTGTAAATATGTCCTGCCACTCCCTTCTGGCTTGCAGAGTTTCTGCTGAAAAATCTTCTGTAAACCTTATGGGGATTCCCTTTTATGTTATTTGTTGCTTTTCCCTTGCTGCTTTTAATATTTTTTCTTTGTATTTAATGTTTAATAGTTTGATTCATATGTATCTTGGAGTTTCTCCTTGGATTTATCCTGTATGGGATTCTCTGTGCTTCCTGGACTTGACTGACTATTTCCTTTCCCATGTTAGGGAAGTTTTCAACTATAATCACTAAATATTTTCTCAGTCCCCTTCTTTTTCTCTTCTTCTTCTGAGACCCCTATAATTTGAATGTTGGTGCATTTAATATTGTCCCAGAGGTCTCTGAGACTGTCCTCAATTCTTTTTATTCTTTTTTCTTTAATCTGCTCTGCTGTATTTATTTCCACTATTTTATCTTCCAGGTCACTTATCTGCTCTTCGGCCTCAGTTATTCTGCTACTGATTCCTTCTACAGAATTTTAAATTTCACTTATTTTGTTGTTCATCACTGTTTGTTTGCTCTTTAGTTATTCTAGGTCCTTGTTAAACGTTTCTTGTATTTTCTCCATTTTCTTTCCAAGATTTTGGATCATCTTTATTATCATTAATCTGAATTCTTTTTCAGGTAGACTGCCGATTTCCTCTTCATTGTTTGGTCTGGTGGGTTTTTTTCCTTGCTCCTTCATCTGCTGCATATTTCTCTGTCTTCTCATTTTGTTTAACTTATTGTGTTTGGGTTCTCCTTCTCTCAGGCGGCAGGTTTGTATTTCCCGTTGTTTTTTGTGTCTGTCCCACGTGGCTAAGGTTGGTTCAGTGGCTTGGGAAGGCTTCCTGGTGGAGGGCACTGTTGCCTGGGTTCTCGTGTGTGGCACTGGATCTTGTCTTTCTGGTGGGCACAGCCCGTCTGGTGGTATGTTTTGGGGTGTCTGTGAACTTAGTACGATTTTAGGTAGCCTCTCTGCTAATGGGTGGGATTGTGTTCCTGTCTTGCTAGTTTTTTCATGGGGCATACAGCACTGGAGTTGGGTGGAGCTGTGTCTTAGCGTTGAGACGGAGATCTCTGGAAGAGCTCTCGCCAATTGATATTATGTTGGGTCGGGAGCTCTCTGGTGGTAAATGTCCTGATCTCAGCTCTCCCACTTCAGGCTCAGTCCTGACACCAGGCCAGAGCACCAAGACCCTGTCAGCCACACAGCTCAGAAGAAAAGGAGAAATAAAGAAATTAAAAAAAAAATAATAATAATAAAAGAAGAGAGCAACCAAACCAATAAACACATCAACCAATGATAATAAGTGCTAAACACTAAACTAAGATTAACATAAAAATCAGAAACACATCAGTCACAGACAGCAAACTCCAAGTCTACAGTTGCTCCAAAAGTCCACAACCACAATTTTGGGACGATTCATTGTCTATTCAGGTATTCCACAGATGTAGGGTACATCAAGTTGATTGTGCGGATTTAATCCACTGGTCCTGAGGCTGCTGGGAGGGATTTCCCTTTCTCTTTGTTTGCACAGCTCCTGGAGTTCAGCTTTGGTTTTGGCCCCACCTCTGCATGTAGGTTGCCCTCAGGCATCTGTTTCCCACCCAGACAGGAAAGGGTTAAAGCTGCAGCTGATTAGGGGGCTCTTGCTCATTCAGGTCGGGAGGAGGGAGGGGTACAGTAGTTATAATTTGAATGAGGGTTGAGCCTGCAGGGGCAGAGGCCAGCATGATGTTGCAACAACCTGGGGCACACTATGTTTTCTCCCAGGGAAGTTGTCCCTGGATCACGGGACCCTGGCCATGGCAGGCTGCACAGGCTCCCATGAGGGGAGATGTGGATAGTGCCCTGTGCTTGCACACAGGATTCTTGGTGGCTGCAGCAGCAGCATTAGCATTTCATGCCTGTCTCTGGGGTCCAAGCTGATAGCCGTGGCTCGCATCCATCTCTGGAGCTTGTTTAGGCGGTGCTCTGAGTCCCCTCTCTTCGTGCTCGCAGAAACAATGGTCTCTTGCCTCTTAGGCAGTTTCAGACTTTTTCCCAGATTCCCTGCTGGCTAGCCATGGTGCACTAACCCCCTGCAGGCTGTGTTCACGCCGCCAACCCCAGTCCTCTCCCTGCGCTCCAACCGAAGCCCTTAGTTTCTGATACTAAAGAATGCTCCAGGCTCATCTTATATATTTCCTTCCCCAATTCCTAGAGTCAGACATTTCTCCATGGAGCCCTGGTTCCTTAGAATGGAAAATGGTATTAGAAAACAAAATCTGGGTGTTAGGTGTACTTGTTGCTACTGGGACTGCTAGCAATAATTTTTAAATCTAGTAATTTGAAAAGGCAAAATAGATATCACTATCTAAGCTACTCAGAAAAAATGGGGGAACATTAATGTACAAATTAAAAAATGACAGGAGGAAATAAACATAAAAACAGAAGGAATTATCAAGATCAGTACAGACTAATTTGCATAACTCTAAACAAATCCACCCAAGAACATAGATGAAATAAATAACTCTGAAAAATAAAAAGAAATTTGCCAAAGCAGACACCAGAAGAGATATAAAGCTAGAAAGAATCCAATTTCTACAGAATAAAAGCAAAAGCTATTGAAGACCTACACTCTCCCTCCATGACAAGTACAGAGAATTGCACAAAATAATTCTACCACACCGTTAAAGAAACAAAGTATCAACGTTATTAAAACTCTTCAAGAGAACTGAATAGGAAAACTTTCCATTGCTTTTAATAAAGTAAATATAAAGCTGATAAAAATATAAATATTATACAAAAAGTGTTTGCCAACCTATTTCTGCATAACAATGTAAAAATAACCAATAGAATAAAAAGGAAATTAAAATGCTAATGTATCAGGAATAAATGCATTTATTTCAGGTGTGCAAGGATGGACAAAGATTAAGTAATTAATTTTCTTAATTAAACACATTAATCCCTTACGAAAGGATTGTTAAAAGGCGTTTTACAAAATTCCACCATCACCTTACTATTTGGAAGAAATGGAGGCATTATCTAATGCAGTTAAATAAGAAAAACAAATTAAAATTATAAGAATTAGAAAGAAACAGGTGAAATGATCTTTATTTGCACATATTATCAGATACGTGAAAACACAAAACAGAATGAAAACCACTACAAACAACAAAAATCAGTAGAGTTTGGAATACCGATATAATCAAACAGCCAGTTATAAATTATAATGGTAATGGAATATAATTTGAGAACAAGAGATGAAACGAGTAATAAAATTCTTTGGAATTAACATGGATTATATTAAAATTATATGAAGAAATCTTTAAAACACTCTTGAACGACAAATAATTTAGATTGGAACAAACTGAAACATTCTTGGACAGAAATATTTAGCATAATATAGTCACCAAAATGCCCTAAGTTATAAATTATTCCCAATTCCAACAAAAATAACATTTTTATGTAACTAAACAGGTTTCTGTGAAAATATGTACAGAAAACTGAAGAATTCAGAATAAAAAAAATTCTGAAAGAATACTATAATGAGGGGGAGAGGACTAAACTTACCAGACCACCAAACAAACCATAACACCTCATCATTACATCAATAAGAATTTGGTGTATGCACTACAGAATCAATTCCATGTTTTATATTTGAGTAATAATAGCTTTCAGGCCCCAACCCCGCCGCTTTCACCATTTGCTGCACATTTGAGCTGATTTTTTAAACAGTCCACCTGCTCCCATCCTGCAACAAGTTCAAAGCATGTACACCTCAGAAATCCTCACCCGGGCATTTCCCCCTAATCATTAAAAAAACAAAAAAACATTGGCCCACTCACTGCTCCCTTTCAGAAGGCTTCAATATGCAAGCAATAACCTTTTTCATATCTTTTGGGGCCTACGTGGTATCATCAGTCTTCATATCCACCAACTTTGAATGGGTAGGGGTTCTATCTTACCTCTTTAAAGCAAGCAAGCAGTATAGGGTACATATAGACAAACAGGCATATGTATTTTTTAATATAAAAGTCATTGAGATACAATTCACATACATTTCATCTACTGAAAGTGTACAATTCTATGATTTTAAGTATATTCACAGAGCTGGTGTGACCATCACCACAATCAATTTTAGAACATTTCTCATCACCTCAAAACGAAATCCCACACCCATCAGCAGTGACTCCGCATTTTCTTCTAACATCCACAGTCCTAGGAAACCCGTAATCCACTTTATGTCTCTATAGGTTTATCTATTCTGGACATTTCATATTCAGTTGGCCTTCCATACCTACGAATATGGAACCAGAAGACTCAGAGGGCTACACCATTGTGCATAAGAGACTTGAGCATCCACACACTTTGGTATCCATGGGGTGTCCTGGAACCAAACCCCATGGATATTGAGGGATGACTGTAAATGTTATTATACAATATATAGTCTTCTGTGACTGCCTTGTTTGACTTAGCAAAATGTTTTTGAGGTTCATCCATGTTGCAGCATGTGTCCGTACTTCACTAATTGTATTGCCAAATAAGATTCCATTGTATGGATATAATATCATTTATTTATCCATTCATCAGTTGATATGCATTTGGGTTGTTTGCACTTTTTGGATACTGAAAGTAGTGCTGCTATGAACATTCGTGTACAAGTTTTTGTGTGGACCTATGTTTTTAATTCTCTTGAGTATATACCTAAGAATGGAACTGCTGGGTCATACAGTAACTTTATGTTTAACCTTTTAAGGTATTGCCCGTCTGTTTTCCAAAGTGGCTGCACCATTTTACTTTCCTATCCGCAGTGTATAAGAGTTCCAATTTCTCCACATCCTTGCCAACACTTACTTGTCTTTTAGATTACATCTGTCCTAGTGGATATTAGGTGGTATCTCCTTGTGAATTTTGAGTTGCATTTCCCTGATGGCTAATGATATTCATCATCTTTTTATGTCCTTATTGGACATTTGTGTATCTTCTCTGTAGAAATGTCTATTCAAGTCCTTAACTACTTTTTCAAAAGTGGGCTGTCTTTTTTATTATTGAGTCATAGGAATTCTGCATATATTCTAGATACAAGCCCATTATCAGACATATGATTTGTAAATATTTTTCCCATTTTGTGGGGCTGCCTTTTCACTTTGCTGATGGTATCTTTTGAACCAGAAAAGTCTTTAACTTTCATAAAGTCAAATTTTTCCATCTTCTTTCATCACTTGTGTTTTTGGTGTCATATCTAAGAAGGTTTTGCCTAACCCAAGCCAAGGCCAAAAATATTTACTTCTCTAATTTCTTCTAAGAACTATACAGCTTTAACTCTTGCATATAGATCTATAATCCATTTTGAGTTAATTTTTGTGTATAGTGTGAGGGAGCAATCCAAATTCATTCTTTGACATGTGTATATCCAATTGTCCTAGCACAATTTGTTCAAAAGACTATTCTTTGTTCCATTGAATTGTCTTGGCACTCTTGTTAAAAACCAACTGACTGGGCTTCCCTGGTGGTGCAGTGGTTGAGAATCTGCCTGCTAATGCAGGGGACATAGGTTCGAGCCCTGGTCTGGGAAGATCCCACATGCCGTGGAGCAACTAGGCCCGTGAGCCACAACTACTGAACCTGCGCATCTGGAGCCTGTGCTCCGCAACAAGAGAGGCCGCAATACTGAGAGGCCCGCACAATGCGATGAAGAGTGGCCCCCGCTTGCCACAACTAGAGAAAGCCCTCACATAGAAACGAAGACCCAGCACAACCAAAAATAAATAAATTAATTAACTAATTTTTTAAAAAACCAACTGACTATAAATATGAAGGTTTATTCTGCAATCTCAATGCAATTCCCTGGATCTATATGTCCATCTTTATGACAGTACCACACTGTCTTGATAACAGTAGCTTTGTACTTAAATTTGAGATACAAAAGTGTGAGTCTTCCAACTTTGATCTTCTTTGGATACTCTGAGTCCCTTGAATTTTCGTATGAGTTTTATGATAAGATTGTCCATTTCTGCAAAGAAGCCTCTGGGATCTCAACTGGGATTGTGTTGAATCTACAGATCAATTTGAGGGAGTATTGTCATTTTAACAATCTTAAGTCTTCTGATTAATTAACATGGAATATCTTTCTATATATTGGGGTCTTTTTTATATCTTTCAAAATTGTAGTTTTTAGAGGGTAAATTTTGCACTTTCTTTGTTAAGCTTTTTACTATTTTATTTTTAATGCTATTTTAAATGGAATTGTTTTCTTAATTTTGTTTTTAATTGTTCATTGCTAGTGTTTAAAAATACAATTGGCTTTTATATATTCATCCTGTATTCTGCAATCTTAGCAATTTAGTGTATTAGTTCCAGTAGTTTTTAAGGGGATTCCTTAGGATTTTCTATACACAAGATCAAGTCATCTGCAATTAGAAATAGTTTCAATTCTTTCTAATCTAGGTGCCTTTTTTTTTCTTACCTACATCCCCTGCAATGTTAATACAAGTGGTGAGAGTGGAGCATATCCTTGATTTGTTGCTAACTTCAGGAGGAAAACATTCAGTATTTCCCCACTGTATGTTCTAACAAAACACTACAAATTTAGTGGCTTAAAACAACAGAAATTTATTACCTTAACATCCTGGAGGTCAGAATTCTCAAATGGTTCTCATTAGGCTTAAATAAAGATGCTACAGAGCTGCATTCCTTTCAGGAAGCTCTAGGTGAAAATCAATTTTTTTTCTTTTCTAGATTCTAGAGTTTCCTGTCATCCCTTGGTTTATGCCCTCCTCCACCTTCAAAGCCAGCAATGGCAAGTCAAGTGTTTCTCACATCACATATCTCTGGCACAGACTTTTCTGCCTTCCTCCTCCACATATAAAGACCCTAGGATTACATGGGGCCCATGGAGATGTTCTAGGATATCTTCCTATTTGAAGGTCAGCTGATTAGCAACCTTAATTCCATCTGGAAACTTAATTCTTCTTTGTCATGTAATATAACAGGTTCTGGCAATTAGGGTGTAGGCATCTTTGGGAGGCCATTATTCTGCCTACCATAGTCAGTGCTCTGGCCCTCAAAAATTCATGCCTGGGACTTCCCTGGTGGTGCAGTGGTTGAGAGTCCACCTGCCGGTGCAGGGTACACGGGTTCGTGCCCTGGTCCAGGAAGATCCCACGTGCCGCAGAGCGGCTGGGCCTGTGAGCCATGGCCACTGAGCCTGCGCGTCCGGAGCCGGTGCTCCGCAGCGGGAGAGGCCACAGCAGTGAGGGGCCCGCGTACCGCACCAAAAAAAAAAAAAAAGATTCATGCCTGTCCCACATGCAAAATATATTCACCTTATCTGATCATCCCCCTAAATATCAATACATTGCAGCATCAATGCAAAGTCCAAAATCTCATCTACATCTTCTCAGCTTAAAAGTCCCAAATCTAATAATATAAACCATCTAAATCAGGTATGGATAAGACTATGAGTATAATCCATCTTGAGGTACAATTCTTCTCCATATATGAACCTGTGAAACTCAAAAACAAGTTACCTGCTTACAAAATACCCTGTTGGGACAGGCATAGAATAGTAGTTATAGATATTCCCATTCAAAAAGGGAGAAAATGGAAGGCATAAGGAAGTCAACAGTCTCAACAAATTGAAGATCCAAGAGGGCAAAGTCCATTTGATTTCAAGACCTGGGAATAATCCTGTGTGATTTTTGGTTCTGCAATCTGGCCTCAAGTCTCCTCACTCTAAGTCATTCTTCTTTTTTCATAAAAGGTAGCTGTGTTTGCAGGTGAGTAGTTTTATCAGCCTGTTTATCACCTGTAGAATTTTGTGAGTACAACCACCATCTTTTCTTCTGGCTCTCTCTCACAGTTTTAATACTAGCTAGTAGTGCTTCTGCTAATATAAAATTGTCAACCTTATGGGTTTCCCATATATGTTACAGGAATTCATTCTATTTGACAAAAGACTCCTCCATAGAGTTTTCCTAAATATTTTCATCTCTATTTTTGACTAAGATGGTCAAAGGACTGTATGAGTCACAAACTTAATCTCTTAAAAGAGAACTGAATACTCTGACATTTTGATTAGCATAAGCTATCCAGCCACACCCTGTTTTTTCACTAGAGCACTCTTTTATGAGAATGAATCTCTTAATTTTAACATCTTTTACAATCTGGATAAGCTGAGAATTTCCCAAATCATAAAGTCCTGGTTCCTTTTGACACAACAATTTATATCTTTCTTCTCACATTTTACTGTATGCAACAGGAAGATACTAGACTGTGCCTTCAAAATTTTGCTAGGAAATCTCAGCTAAGCAGCCAAGTTCAGCACTTAAAAATCTGCTTTCCACAAAACTGAAGGGCACAATTCTGCTTAATTTTCTCCACTATTTAATAAAGATTCCCTTTCCTCCATTTTTCAATAACATGTTTCTCATTCCTTTCAATGCCTTCAACAGCAGAACTTTAATGCCCATATTTCTATCAACAATCTGTTTGTGATTACTTAAATATTCTCTAATATTTTCTCTACCAAATTCCTCACTTCCTTCTAAGTCCTCACTAGCAAAGGTGTTAACATCTCTATTTCTACTAACAATCTGTTCAAGACAATATAGGCATTTTCTACCATACTTCTCAAAATTTTCCGTCCTCTGTCCACTGCCCAATTGCAAAGCCACATCAACATCTTTAGGTAATTTTTACATCAACACCCTACTTCCAGATATCAAAATCTGTATTGGTTTCCTATTGTTGCTATAACAATGTACCCAAACTTAGTGACTTAAAATAACACAAGTTTATTGCCTTATATTTCTGGAGATCAGAAGTCCAATAAGGCTATCATTGGGTTAAACTTAAGGTTTTAGCAGGGCTGCATTTCTTTATGGAGGCTCTAGGGGAGCATTTGTTTCCTTATCTTTCACAGGTTTTAGAGGCCACCACATTCCTTCCATCTTCTAAGTCAGAAATCATCAGTCAAGCATTTTAACACTGTATCACTCTGACACAAACACACTCTTCTGCCTCCCTCTTCCATATTTAAGAACACTTATGATTACACTGGGCCCTCCCAGATAAATCCAAGACAATATACCTAATTTAAGGTCTGCTGATTAGCATCTTTAATTCCATATGCAAAATTAATTTCCATTTTCCATGTAACACACTCACAGTTTCCAGTGATTAAGCTATGGACAACTTTGGGAGGCTATTATTCTGCCTACCACAACTATTGAGTATACTAGCTTTAGACAGGCAAATTAGGTTTTATAGAGAGTGCCAAAACTGACCTATATACACTTGCAATTCATATTATAATTAAGGTGCATAAAAAGGGTTCAATAAGGGGGATAGATAGATAGATAGATATAGTATTTTCATAAATGAAATTAGGAAACTAAGTAGCCATTTGGAAAAAAAGAGATAAAGTTGGACCAGTATTTCATACAATAAACAGGATAAATTTCAAATGTATGAAAGATCTAAATGTAAAAAATAAAATCATATAAATATTAGAAGAAACATAAGTGATTTATTAAATTAGAATGGGGAAAATGTTTTTAACTATGACCCACTATCTACAAACCAAAAAAGAAGAAAAAGTGAAAGATTTGACTACACAAATGCCAGAATTTCTACTTGGCATAAAACATTTTTAGGCAAGTTTTAATTTTTTTGAAAGCACAGGAAAATATATATACAGAAGATAAGTAGATCCTAGAAATTGAGACAAAAAAGACCCAAACTTCATTAAAAATGTAGAAAATATAAACTGAAATTTTACATAAATAGAAATCCAAATGCTCCTTAACCAAATGAAAAGATGTATAACATTCCTTATAGTAATATAAATTTAAATTAAAACTACTCAGAGGTATAATTTCTTATAAGTCAAATAAGCAAAAATCCAAAATGTTGGCAACACTATCTATTGGTGAGGCTGTGGGGAAACATTCTCACGGTTCTGGTGGAAATGTATCATGGTACAAGCTCTGTGGAGGGGGCAAATGAGTATGTGACACAATAGAGTATTTACCTTTTGACCCAGCAGTCCTATTTCCAGGCACCTGTCCAACAGATATACATGCACACTTTTAAAATTAAAAATCCGTAAGCATATCTATTTCAGGATCATTTGCAATAACAAAGTATTGGAACAGCCCAACTGTTCACCAGTAGGAACTTGTTAAATTAACTACTGCATATGCAATTCAGTACTGCACAGCCACAAAAAAAAGAATGATGGAAATTATCTGCATATTGTCACTGAGAATCTCCAGGATATATTTTCAAGCTAACAAAGGAAGGTGTAGAGAGTACATACAGTATGCTATATTTATGTGAGTAAGAGCGAGTGTAAAAATCCCTACCTGTGTGTTTGTGTGTTTTGCACGTACTTAACAAAAGAAATACCAGATGAATAAATAAGCTCATAGGCCAATAAATATAATCACCTATAGTGTGGTAGAGGGGATGGAGAATGGGGAAAGGGGGCCAGTTGTGAAAATGAGTCTTTATTCTATACTTTATGTATCATATAAAATGCATTATATGTTCAAAGTATATTAAATAAAACTTTTAATTAGATTTATAATTACAAAGAGAGGAGAAAAAGACCTTTGGGAACAATTATTGGATCAGATTCAGTTTTGTCAGAACATCCTCATGACAAAGCCCAAAGTTTCTGTCATCCTGTGCTCTAATCTCTTATGGATGTCCAAGGTTCTCAATCTTGAACTTTTTCATCCTCATTCTCTAATAAACAATCACTTTTAGAATTGGAAGTCTTCATTTGTATGCATTCCAGAACTGCAACAGCATTCCAGGAACTAAAAAATGGGTTCAACTCCAAACAAATCTCCCCAATTTCAAATAGATGTCTCAAATACTACTCTTGGGGGCGTGCTAGTTAAAGACATAAAGGTTCCATGCAATTGATTTCCTTTTTATGCTTACTTTACAAGGAAGCTGCTTCTGATCCTATTTTTGAAAAGGGACTACTGGTAAACAAAGCCAACTTTGTAGATGTGAAGACTCTAATTTTAATGTGCTCCAGGTATTGTTGTAATAAAACCCAGCTATGACAGACTGAAGTTATGAATTTTTGGAAATAAATAATTTTCACATGCAGTGTGTTCCATGCAACAAAAACTGCTGACTACCTGCCATATCATGTTTGTCAAAACACCAAAGGAAAGTAGAATACGTCATTATGAGGATTTCCCCTAGACACAAACTTTACAGCCATTAACCAGCAATTAGAACTCACCATGTTAATTAAGCATTTACATCAAGCAGTTGCTTTTACATAACAGTGTCTAAGTAGAAAAACAGAGTCACACTAAGGGTAATCTTTAAGATTTAGAGCTGAAACATTTCTCAAGTAATTCTCCCCTTACATGCTATAGTCCACAGGAACTTCATATCCTGATTTTAGAAAATACATTTACCAATCTCATGGTATCTAGATCCATCAAGACACCTCCTTACATTATGTCATACCAGTGACCATACTACATAAAGATCTCTGTTGAAGACAATATGACTCATCCATATCATATTATCCCTGTGGAATTAATTTACTAAAAAATTGCTACTTGTCTCCACCCAAAATCCACAATTTCTTATGATTTATAGCTTTTATTCTTGCTATTTTGTACAACATCAAAATCTGGACTCTCTCTCTAAACCAATCAGAAACTGGAGGAGCTGCAGGACATCTATTAATTTCTGTAAGATATCTTTTAATATACAAAGGACCAATACAAATACTGTTCTAATATAGCCCAGTCACATGGAGAAATCCCTGGCCCATTAGATATTTACACCATCCATCCCTTCCAAGGGCTGAACAATAATTTATTGGATCATTCAAGTTCATAAAAGTAATCAGGTATATCACATAGTTTCTTTAATTTCTTCCAACTACTCCTATCCATAGAACTCCACCTACCTTCCATCTTATACCTCAGCGTTCAGCACCAACAACCCAACACAATAAATGATAAAGGACAAGAAGCCATCACATATAAATAGGAAGTAATATCTCTGAATTCACAACCAGTTCAACATGTGGAACAATGGAGAAAGTATAGATTAACAGTCTGGTCAACGTGTTCAGTGGGTGAACTACCTGTGCCACTCTGACTAGACTGAAAGAGTTTAAGGAAGTGAAGTTTCCAGCTCTATTTCTGGTTTCTTTAAGCCATAAAAACCCCTTCCTGTATCAATCTTCTGACAAGAATGATTCCAACAAACTTTCTCCCTTCTGAATTTTTTTTAGGTCAACCTCTATCCAAATCTAAATTCCTTCCCCAGTGATCTTGATCTCTTAGAATCATTGTTCATTTTTGGCTCTTCATTATATCTGAACTGACATAACATAACCTAGGGAAGAATGCACAGCACAGAAAGAAATAGAAGCCATATTTCAATTTTTTCCACAGGAAAGATCTCTGTGAGTATGCTCTTGAGTACCGAGCTAGACATTGAGCAATGTGAATGTTTCTTTTTAATCTGGTATGTTTTCTATGTATCGTATTCCAACTGATATGAAAATATAAATAAAAATATGCAATCTAGATGTAGTTCTCAGGACAGACCCAATATAGATTAACATATAAGTTTGTGTTTCATAAATCCACAAATGTGTGGACTGAAATTTTAGTCTTAACTTAGTTTATTAAAGGTTTTATGAAATACTCAAATTGTAAACTTAAAATTTAAAATATCTTCAACACATATATATAAACACGTGCACATTTAAAGAATTAAACATTTCTAATAATGATTATATGAAATCCACACCTGCAATACACTGTGTGTTGAGTTGCAAGATCCAATGATGATTTTAAATATGATCATGAGTGTCAAATTCCTTATTAAGATTAAAAATGTGCACAAATACATTCTATGTTCTCTCATCATTTTATCTGTAATGAATATTTGACAGAACCATACAGAAATTCCAACATTAGCAGGCATTGAGTAGTTCTGGTCCTAATCGGTTTTCCTGGGTGTTTTAAGTTAATAGAGTTCTTAAAGTTATTTTAGTATGAGATACACATATTGTCAGTAATATGGTACAAGTCTCCTCCACCCTTTAACATTAAAGCAAGTCAGATAATAAGAATATCAGTTAAGATTCTGTGTACTTTTATCCTCTTCTGTTCCTCCATAATGAGAAACACGTAGGTCTTCAAGTACTGAGATTCTAAGTGCAGAGCAGTTGAAGAGAAAAGCATTTTTCTTTCAGGAATGTAATAGGGCCTTTAATTCCTTATCTGTACTTGAATTGGTTTTCTTTCTTTGGTTTTATTTCAGCACATATTATTTTAAAATACAACATACATATTTCATCAGATAGGTTAACAAGTAGTTATTAAGCAAACACCCATTGTCAAGTCAAAATAATATCACCAACCAGCCAGAAAGTCCCCATTTATCCCTTCCTGATGTGAACAACTTCCTCAACTTATCTTGATATTTTAGTAATAATTTCCTTATTATCATTACCATTTTGTAACCCATTGTACATCACTAAATAATATTTTATTTCTATGGTAATAAAATATAATGTATGTGTTTTGTGTCTTTTTCTGTCAATAACTTGTTGCTAAGATTCATCAAGTGGTGTGTATCTATAGTTCATTCATTTTCACTGACTAACATACTACAATTTCATTGTGTTTATCCAATGTGTTTGTCCATTCTACTGCCAAAGAGTGTTTAGGATGTTTCCAGTTTTGGGCTATTAAATTCAATATTATGAATATTCTGAGTATGTGTATCTATTATAGATACCCACTTAGGTCTCTAGGGCATCACTGTCTAGTATAACTCTCTGCATTGATTGAACTGTTCTATCTGTACTGTCCAATAGAGTAGCCACTTGTGGTTACTGAGCATTTTAAATATGGCTAGTGAAACTGGGAGATTAATTTTAACTTTTATTTCATTCCATTAAAATTAAATTTACATTTAAATAGACATGTGAGTAGAGGCTACCACTGAATAGCACAGATGAACTTGACCATTATGTTAGCATTAATGATCACAAGGGTTGAGGAGTGGAATATCTACTTCTGATTCCACTAGAGAGCTTATAAAACGACAATGAAAATTCAGGGCTTTAAACACACTTCAGGTCACAGTCAGATGAACAGAAAGCTTATTTGGCAGCCTTGTAAACAATCTCTTACTTCTAATAATATCAAATGTCCCTGAAAATAAGACCCAAAATTAACTGCATTATTTGTAGGATCACAATGAGAGTTTAATTCACAGATTGTCAAGTGTCTAATGTGAAACTTATAGCTTCAGTTGAAAAGGAGTGGGACTCTAAGAACTGGAATGCCGATCTCTGGAGAAATAAAAGGAAAAAGATATGAAACAAACTTCCAAGACTCTCTGATGTTCCCTTTTTGTAGGAAGCAGACCCTACTTCTGTGTCTGAAGAGACTAGGCTTCACTTATGTTATGGTAGTAAAATATCATCAACTGAGGCAATTGTCTCACAAGCAGATGCATATTCTGCTCAAGCTCCATCACAACCACCCCTTATTAATTCTAGAACTATAAACAGAGTTAGACACTGGCCTATTCTGAGGGACAAGTGCTAAATCAGATCCAGGAAGAAATAATTTGCACTCCAAAAGTATTTCAGAAATGTGGGAAAAATACATGCAAGAATAGATTCTAAGGGAATCTTTGGTCTAAGCCAAGTAGGATATTATAAATTATTGAACCAAACTGAATTTATTGATACGGATACATCTACAAAAGTTTTGGGGTTAAATATGGTAAGATGAACTGTAAGTGGCTTTCAGACATTATTTGATTGGTTAATTGAAACTTGAACTTGCAATGGCTTACATTCAAAGAAGATGAGATACTAGAACTTCCATGGCACCCTGTAGAAGAAGAAATAACAAAAGTTTAGGGAGACAGGGATGTTGTAGTGTTCTTATGTGCATCCTGCATATCCACCCCAAACACTATAACCTTTGAGAAGGCAGAGAAGACATGCCCTTCCCTAAGACATTGTGAAATACCTTCAGATTGGAACACTGACTTCCTGGAAATGCTCTATAGTAGCTTTCTTCTGTGTAACAGTGCAGAGAGTAAAAGATGCCACCAGTGAATGAGTTTCCCTATTTCAGTGGGGATGAATGTATTCCAGAGTGACAAAGACGGAGTGTTTAACCATCAGAGACAAGGTGTGTGCATTTGACAAACAGGCAGCAGGAACAAAATCATAATCACAATATTTTGACCTATGGGATTTGAAGCAATAGCTAATTAATCAAAGAAATTTTATAGATGGTTAGTCTATGAAAATATCTCTATAGCAGAAAAATATCTAGGTCATGTAGCTAGAAGCCTGACTCAAACTGCCAAAATGGAAAGTCACTCAGTTTCTAGACTTAAGCCAGTTCACATCCCTAAGGCCCTTTGACTGATGGAGAGCCAGGCTTCCTTGAGGAAGAGTCCTGCAAGTTTGTGAATTTTTCTTCAAACCTTCCCCAAAGTGATCTATAGCCATTTACAAAGGTTATTTTATACTGGAAAAAGGGAAATATCCATATGTTTCATGAATTACTAGATAATGATCTGAACTGACAATAATTTCTGGAGACAAAAAAGTGTCACTCTGGTCTATCAGTCAAAAGGCAACATGGCAGTCAAGTGATTAAAGTAGAAAAGGCCCAAATCGGTTTCCCATAGGATCAGTGGAGCAAAGGCTCACCCTGTAGTTATTTTTTTCCTGTTCTTGAATGTGTAATTGTCTTCTTGAATCATGGGTGACAGACTAGGAAGGGCTAAATGTAGGCCTCCTGTCTTCCTTTCCCTACTGGGAAAATAAACCAAAAGTAATACTGATTCCTAGAGGAAACTACTGAGAGGAGTCTTACCATAAAAGACTTGAAAAATGCACATTCAACTTTATTGTTTGGCCTGTGCATATCTTGGAGATTGACTGTGAATTACTGTAAACTTAATCAGATGGTTATTTAATTACAGCTGCTATTACAGCTGTGGTATCTTTACTGGAACAAATCAGCACATCCCTGGCAAGGGTACATAACTATTGATCTGGCAAATACTTTTATCTCTACACCAATTTGCAAGGAGAAGCAGCAGAAGTTTATTTTCACTGCATTGTCTCAAGGCTATGTCAATATGCCTAGTCTCTGCCGTAGGGAGGCTGACAGAGCTGTTCATAACGCTATGCCTCAGAAATTGATAACATCAGGCAGACTGAACCTGATGAACAGAAATTAGCAAGATACTTTATGGTACAGTACCTGGACATTTGTGACATGCCTCTGAGCCAAAGAACAAATAAGGGGGTTACTCCATTGGCTGAGACGGTTGTTCCCAGAAAAAGTGGGGTTGCTACTACATGATGCGGAAGGATAGGCTATGTCTGAAACCCAGAGGATTCTTTAGGGTTCTCTATTACTTTCTTGCACAATAGTAAATGCTAAGAGAAGATCATAGAAACAACAACAACCAAAAAAGCTGCAGAACAAATGAGGATCCAGATCTTTTGGTTATGAAATTTGGGGTCATCCTGCCAGGTAAAGAATGCAGATTAATTAAAATGCTTGTTGAGGACAAAGATAATATTTAGTGGTGTAAAAGAAGGAAATTATAATTATCAACTCTTGTGTTATGATCACTTACAAAAACGACAACTATCTCAGACATGCATATTTTCTTTCTTGATTGTTAGATGTATGTAGATAAGTAATATTTATTTTTAATTCCTTCTCCTTTTAAATTACTACTTTATAGAGGATATGGTGGTAGTTAACCTTAAATTTTAGTCTTTTAAGTTACAAAGCATTGAAATGAGATTGTGACTGAACTGGCAAAGGATTTAACATTGCCTAGTACATTATCTGTTGGGACTTAGTAACCCCTCCTTTAGGAAAGAGGATGTGAATGTCACTGTATAAAGGACTGGCATCTTGTTAGCCAATCCTTGAAGAAGTTAATATTGTTGTTGTGCGGAAATTCAAATATGTAGTGTGGCTTGTAAATAAATGCTCCATAGCAAAAGGGGAAGACTGTGCCAGTCATATATAGCATATCCCAATACAAAGCAACCCTTTAATAATGTTCGACATAATGCTGCAGATAGGACTGGGCAAAAGGCATTTACCTTTTGCCAGCAAGGGTACCAGAGAAGGATGGAAGATGGGAGGAGGGAAGAAGGGATGTTCTTCTCACTGTTCGCTTGCTATTCCTGTCAGTGTCATTCCAGCATAACCATTTTGCCTTGTCAGCTACAGTTGCTTCCAGGCTACGCATACCTTCTGCATTCCCAGAACCAACAGCATTATATCCTACCAGTGGTGTGCAATAAATTTTGTTGAAAAAAGGAATAAATAAATAAATGAATGTCAGAGTTGAAAGTAACTCAATATATTATTTAGTCCAACCCCTTTATTACACAGAAAATCTGAAGAAAGATATTTGGTTACGTCAAGTAACCATGAGTGAAACAAACAAATTCAAGAATAAAAAAATTTAAACATAATGAATATCAAGTTCTAGAAATGTCCCATTTTTTCTTTAAAATCCACATTAAGTTATATATGTGCAATGTACATGTAGTAGCTAGGGAAGAGTTAAACAACAAATTTCTAAGTGTAGCAAGCAGATAGGGAAACATAGATATATATGTTTCACTTACAGTGAAAATCATGAAAATGCCATGAAGAAACCAATAGTTGAATTATGGGAAAAAGATTTCTAGGAAACAGTTTGAAATATACTTTCCCTCCACCTAAAAACATGGAATTTTTATAACACTTCTTATAGAAGAGAGTTACTAAAAGGAGTTGCACAGATGAACCAGATTTCTAGACATTGTTGTACTGCATAGACTTTTACCAGAGCAATTAAGAATGAGAAATTTCAATAGGAAGACATATGCAAAATACAATTGAAGAATTTTATGTAATCAAGACAGAAGCCTATACTTTAAGCACTGAGCAATTACACAGGAGAAAATTGTTCCATGGTCTAGCAATACTTAGAGCAACCAGTTTGGTATTGACAAAGAAACAGAACCGAATGAATTGGGTTAGAAACAGATTCAGAAATTAAATACTTCATGTGTCCTGCCTTTCAGTCCAATGATGCATAATGTAGGCATAGTACTTACAGCACATACTGGGGAACCTGACAAAATGTAGATTCTTTTTCAGTAGATACTACATTCCTAACAGGGTGTCAATTTAAACATATGAAGATGTAGGCGGCTGTGTCTTAGCATTCCTTGTTTTCATAATATATAGCACTATGCCCAGCAAATGAGAGCTAGTCAAAGATTACTGATGCATAAAATTGATAATATTATCGATGAATAATGCTGATGAATAAAAAATTTACTTATCACTTTACCAGATATGAACTGTTTCTAGAGATATGAATAAATACATTTTGGGATGCTGCAAACCTGGGTAGCTTATTCAGATCACTTCCAGTTTTAGCACACTAAAAGGAATAGGAAACTGAAATCCTTAAATATCATGTAACTTTTCCTCTGGTTGTGGCCAAACAGACATCTGATCCAAGCTGGCACATATAGTTTCTGTTCTCTGGTAATTTGCAGAAAGAATCGCTTATAAGTTATGTGTGAGCATGAGGCATAGAAGGTCATGCAACCTCAGGGGCTGAATGTGACCTCATTTGCATTTCACCATGATGGACTGTGAGCAAGAGAAGAAAAGGAAGGCAGGGTTCAAAAAGAGAGAAACAAAACAAACACAAAAAGAAAAAAAAAAGTATTTTCAGACACAATTCAGAGGAGCTGTCTTCCCAGCAGCAAAGTTTTGCTCTTTCAGCATCTGTTAGGGCAATCAGAGTACTTTTTGTATGTACAGGGCACTGATAAAACAACAAAAAATATCTGAGAAACAAAATGTAAATGCTTTATGTATCTTAAATAGTTCGGGTTCGTATCACCTCAAGAATCTACAAGTTTATTTGAATGTAAATCACCGTTTCTTAGAACCCCAACTGTCTCTTAAAAATTATAGAGAATCTAGGGCTTCCCTGGTGGCGCAGTGGTTGAGAGTCCGCCTGCCTATGCAGGGGGCACGGGTTCGTGCCCCGATCCGGGAAGATCCCACATGCCGCGGAGCGGCTGGG
>NW_020175290.1:251326-264118 GCF_003031525.2 Neophocaena asiaeorientalis asiaeorientalis
AAAAAAAAAAAAAAAGCCATAAAGAAAGTACACAGGCAATGGTGAGATGGAGGAACCTTGGTCACAGAAGACTTCTCACATTCTTGTTTGAGTTGCAGATGAGGCTTTTTTGCTGCTTTGGTTTTCTTTAAATTCCCTTTTTTATTTTCGCTTCACTTTAACACAAGTGATTTTCTTTTCTTTTTTTTTTTTAACCAAATAATTCTATCATAAGAAAGCTCAAATTCTATCATTCTCTCTTTCCAATACATGAGGAAGCTAAGACCAAGAGACCTTATGAGTGATTTTTTTGCCCAAGATCATGTGTCTGAGAAGTTTAGACACTCCTCAGACCCCTAATCAGGAAAAATAAGGTTATTCTAAAAAAAAAAAAATGTGTTCCCACACAATGAATCCATATCAAGAAATTTATACTGGAGAAAATGATAAGTGAAACATGTTAATTGGAATGTTGGTATGGTAACAAAAAATGGGGGGGAACCTTCAATGTACAACAGCAGAATGGCTATTTAAATTATAGTACAGGAATCCCATTACACTTTAGGCAAGCACTGAAAATGACTGTTATAAAGCTATGTAACAATATTGACATTTCTGGAATAAAACGTTTAGTTCATAAAACAAAAAACTGCTGTTTATTAAAGATATTGCAACCCAGTAAAATTTATATTTGTATAGATAACAATAAAAGGAATCATATACTTTGCTAACAATTTATTTAGTTTTGGTTTCTGGAATGTCTGCAAATAGCTATAAAATTGATCATTGCTACCAATAATATTATAATATTAACATATGAAGTAAACATATATTACAAGTGAAGTTATATTCAAATATACATATATAACAAGATCTTAGTTGGGAAAATACCAAATTTTCTATCTTCCACAATTTCACTACCCAGAAAACATTTCGGGGTGTCAATCTTTTAAAGGTAAATAGCGAGAATTATTAGGAAAATATCACTGTTAGCCATTACTAGTAGTTAAACTTTTTGAGGAAAAATTGAAAACAATGTGGAATCTATAATGTGATTTAGTGTGGTTTATAAAAGTAAATTATTTCATTTAATTTAATGCAACAAACATCTGTATAAAAGACAATGTGCTCAGAACAAGAGGGGAAGATAAAACATTGTATTTATACTCAAGAAATATATAATCAAGTGGGGAAAAATAGGTATAAAATAGTTTAACATAATATGTTGAGTGAAATAAGATTAATGTTTAAGGAGCACAATTCCATTCTTGGATTTTTGAATAAATTTCCTTAACATCTGCCCCATTGTCTGACTAATAACTAAATTGTCTTTTCTCTTTTAAAACATGGTTTTCCTTTCATTATATTTTCACAACATTTGTGTATTCATCAAAGGGATTTCTTTCTACAAAATGTGTCCCATTTGTCCATTGAGGTATCCTACTACTAATTCTCATTCCAGCAACCATGCTGTTCAAATGACTGTGACTGATTATGAGACTTAATTAACCTGTCAAGGGAAAGATAGTAATTTTTCAGTCCATTTTCACTTTTCCATATGGCCAAAAAGGAAAAGCCTTTCTCCAGCGTACACTTACACATACATGTGCTACGTCACAAAATGATGGTAAATTACCCAAACTTACACCCTGGAACTTAGAATGAGGACTATAAATAAATAAGAAGCATCACAGTTTTCTTTTCTTTTGTATGGATTTTCATCATGTTGGTATTTGGTAACAAGAATATGTAGAAGTATGCTGGAGAGGGTGTGGAGAAAAGGGAATCCTCTTGCACTGTTGGTGGGAATGTAAATTGATACAGCCACTATGGAGAACAGTATGGAGGTTCCTTAAAAAACTAAAAATAGAACTACCATATGACCCAGCAATCCCACTACTGGGCATACACCCCGAGAAAACCATAATTCAAAAAGAGACATGGACCACAATGTTCGTTGCAGAACTATTTAAAATAACCAGGACATGGAAGCAACCTAAGTGTCCACTGACAGATGAATGGATAAAGAAGATGTGGTACATATATTTAATGGAATATTACTCAGCCATAAAAAGAAACCAAATTGAGTTATTTGTAGTGAGATGGGTGGACCTAGAGTCTGTCACACAGAGTGAAGTAAGTCAGAAAGAAGAAAACAAATACCATAATGCTAACACATATATATGGAATCTAAAAAAAATAAATGGTTCTGATGAACCTAGGGGCAGGACAGGAATAAAGATGCAGACATAGAGAATGGACTTGAGAACACAGGGAGGGAGCAGGGTAAGCTGGGACGAAGTGAGAAAGTAGCATTAACATATATACACTACCAAATGTAAAATAGATAGCTAGTGGGAAGCAGCTGCATCGCACAGGGAGATCAGCTCCATGCTTTGTGACCACCTAGAGTGTGGGAGGGAGACACAAGAGGGAGGGGATGTGGGGATATATGTATACATATAGCCGATTCACTTTGTTATACAGCAGAAACTAACACAACATTGTAAAGCAATTATACTCCAATAAAGATGTTAAAAAAAAGAATATGTAGAAGTAAATGTTATTGCTATTAACCAATAAATAGATGCCTATGCAGTGTATGAGCCATTTCCCTCCCAATTCCTAAGAAAGCTCCAATTCTGTTTAGGCATC
The DNA here is from genome assembly GCF_003031525.2 of Neophocaena asiaeorientalis asiaeorientalis. Classification (NCBI taxonomy): domain Eukaryota; kingdom Metazoa; phylum Chordata; class Mammalia; order Artiodactyla; family Phocoenidae; genus Neophocaena; species Neophocaena asiaeorientalis. The sequence goes on from NW_020175290.1 coordinate 253,961, forward strand.
AAGTGGGTAGCATGTATCTTATATGCCACAGGAAAAGCTGGCCACACTCCCAGGATGATTGGTTAAAGAGTTATCCCATCTTCTTGGCCAGTGTTAGTTTCAGAAATGGGCATTTAATGTGATTTAGAACATTGAGATACAAAGGAGAGTTTTGCTGCGGAGTTCTGGGAAAGCTCTTCTATAATCTTTTGAACTTTTTTTCAGAAGCAGCTCTCCCTTGTCTTGTTCTCTGGTCGTTTTGAGATATGAGGCCTGGGTTTGAGTAAGCCATCTTGCTCCTAATATGTAAATGTACCAACCATTCGTTGGTAGAAAACAGAGCCAGGAGAATCTCTGAGAAAGGTATTACAACTGATAGATAACTCTAAAAACCGCTAATGTGTTATGAGGTGACACATTTAATTATGTTTAAAATAGACTGGCTTGGACTTTTGTTGTTGTTTTTTCTTTTATTTATTTATTTATTTTTGGCTGCGTTGGGTCTTCGTTGCTGTGCATGGGTTTTCTGTGCACAGGCATCTCATTGCGGTGGCTTCTCTTATTGCGGAGCACGGGCTCTAGGTGCACAGGCTTCAGTAATTGTGGCACATGGGCTCAGGAGTTGTGGCTTGCAGGCTCAGTAGTTGTGGCACACGGGCTTAGTTGCTCCGCGGCATGTGGGATCTTCCCAGACCAGGGCTCGAACCCGTGTCCCCTGCATTGGCAGGCGGATTCTTAACCACTGTGCCACCAGGGAAGCCCTGGACTTTTGTTGTTTGATGCAGCTCCATTAATTCATTTATTCACAAATGTTTATTGAGAAATTACTATGAGCTAGGAAATATTCTAAGTGTTGGGTGATACGAGTAGTGAAAAACAAAACAAAAATTTCTGGCTTCATTGAAACCATATTCTTCAAGAGTGTAATGTAATCGTTCTACCTGCTGGAAATGTATAAGAGTGATTTTGGAAATTTTTCATGATTTGAAGTAAGTCCACAAGGCATAGATGAACTCTAAAGTGTAAATCTTTGTTATATTATATGTGAAAAGGAAGAATATTACATGGTTGTAGCAGAAGCTGTTGTGGTCTTCTCAAGTTCCCATGCATGTCTATAGACTCCTGTGTCTATTCTATGGGTGGTAGAATCCAAAAATGCCATGGAGGGGAGTGAATGTCCCCAGATCTTCAACCAATGAGGGATGGGAGTTGGTGAATATCCCTCAGTAGAAAAATTCCAAGGTTTATTCTCCCACAGCTGTAACCTCCTCATGAATGTATCCTTTAGAGCCCTTCCTCCCCTTTTGGTTTTACTTTCCTATTCCATCACTCTGTTTCCTGAGATCACATCCCAAATAAACCACATGCACAGAAATCCTTACCAAAGATTCCACATTGGGGGAACCCAAACTAAGACAATGGTAAATATAGCTATCTTCATGGTACTTCTTCTTCTTTTTTTTTTTTTTTTTTGGCTGTACGCGGGCCTCTCTGGAGCACAGCCTCCGGACATGCAGGCCCAGCGGCCATGGCTCCCCGGCATGTGGGATCCTCCCAGACCAGGGCATGAACCCGCGTCCCCTGCATCGGCAGGCGGACTCTCAACCACTGCACCACCAGGGAAGACCTTCCATGGTACTTCTTGAAGTTTGGGCATTAGCTGTCTCCACTGAATACCAAAATACTAGCATAAAATCAAGACAACAATCATGACACCTTATCTTTCTGGCACCAAATATCAACGATGACTACAGCGGACTACCGTGTTGTTTAGACACATCTTCTCTTATTCTAAGCAATGGTGTGCTATATCCTTTGCACACGTTTGTCCAAATTCTTTCTTAAAGCATCTTCTGCCTTCCAAATGACTTTCTGAGTTTCTTTTTATGAAGTGAATTTATCTTATTCCATTGAGCTTTTCCTACTCGTAAACAGCCAATAAAGCTCTTAATATCCTGGGCTTCAAAAATATGGTTCTGAATCTATTTTTTCTTCTCCTCCTTATTTTCTCTGGTCTTCACATTCCTTTCTGTTGGATTGAATTTATATTCAATTTGGCTTCTTCTTCTACTGCCCTTCTTTCTTCCTTCCTCTTTTCCTCCCTCCTTCCTTTCTTTCTTTCTTTTCTTTCTTCCTTCCTTCCTTTCTTTCTTTCTTTCTTTCTGCCTTTTTTCTTTCCTTCATTCATTCTTTTATTTCATTGTTTTATTTTTTCATCCTTTTTTTTTTCATTTGCCTCCAATATTCTCGGCCTTATATAAATATCCACAGTACTCATTAGGTCTGTTCAATTACCTATGACTAATTATTCTGATTATACATCTCTGTCCAAGTTATGTAGCATAGAGTAGGGACCACAGAGAAGCCTGCCAATCACAGGGAGCACAGTGGGTAATATGTAATGATGATTACATGACTATCATTTCCATCATTTATATATGTATCTGCACTAAATATCAAAATAGCAGCCAAATGCCAGAAAAAAACTTTTGAAATCAACTTTCCTGTGGGGATAAAAGTATTTTTGGGTTTTGTTTTGTTTTGTTTTTAATCAGAAGATAGAAATCAAAGCTATTTATATAGCTGCTTAAGATTCTTTGCAGGTTTTTTGTGCAGTTTTAAGATCCTGGTCATATAAGTACACATATTTTCCTTCCCTTTATTGTATGGTCCATGAAGTTTTTAAAGTATGCCAACAACTTTTGATTTTCTATATTTCATTCTTCTTCGCTTTTTTCATACTAGGATGGAGATGACATAACTCACTGAAAATATTCACTAAATTCAGCTTTTTTCAATCTGAAACACTGATATTCTTTCCAGTTCTTTAAGCAAACGGAACACCATACAAACCTTAAAGTATTTGTAAAGTTGAGTGGACTTTACACAGAGTAGGTTATATACTAAATTGAGAATAATTCTAGGATGTGTGTGTGTGTGTGTGTGTGTGTGTGTGTGTGTGTGTGTGTGAGAGAGAGAGAGAGAGAGAGAGAGAGAGAGAGAGAGAGCATGTTTGCACGAATGATTCCAGGCATGTGTGATGGAAAGAGAACACGAAGTGAGGAAGAACATTACAGCCAAACTTTCCTACTGTTTGGATTAAATTAGTATATATTAAGAAGTAGTACTTCTTCCAATTATTCAAGCCAATCCTAGGTAAACTCTGTATATCATTGATTTTGACCAAATGGGGAACACCATCCTTACTTTTCTTAACTATTAATCTCTGCTGTTTCCATAAAAGGGGCAAAGATGAAAGGCTTGAAAAGCTTCTAATTTCAAATTCACGATTTTAAATAAGTTATTGGGCTGGCTCCCAGAATCAAGGTACTACTTATAAAACTTATACAAGTATCTATGTCTCCCAAATGTGCCTTACCTCCATGCAAACAAAAACCTAAAAGCCCCGGCCTTAGTGACTTTGGTAAGTTGGTCATATTCCTGGTTGGTATTTTAATGAAGTACATGGCGTGATCTAAGAAGAAACCAACCCTAATATTAAAAAAATGTTAATGGTGGTGGATCTTAAGCTTTAAGATTCATGACGCCCAGGGCCTTCAGATGGTATCTGGAATTTAGCAAGTGACGCTCACCTGCATGCTACTTGGTCTTTCATCTTAACTACATGCTTCAGAAACTGAGAAGTAAATAGGCCTGTTACCTACAGCCCTTGAAGTTCATAGACATGTATAAACCTAGATAACTTCTACCAATTCTGATTAGTCTCCTCCCTTGGACTATCAATTTGGATACCATGTGAGGAAGCCACTAGCTCCACTTACATGTATTACTCTGAAGCATAAACAACTTCAAAACAACTCCAGTTAATCCTGGCCTTGTCTGTGGCTATCCAAACAAGATTCTTGCACCAAGCCAGTCTTGACTCTAACCTGGAGACCTCAAGGGACTGACCATCATACTTGGTGCCTTTCAATCAGGCCCACCTAACCAGGCACTGTGGAGCAAACTATATAGGTGAGTCTTGTTTACCCCAGCTCAATTTGTAGGAAATTGTCTTTATACCATATAGTTGTTTCCACCCTTATCTGTTTTTCTTCTTATTGTGGTCTGACCTTCAAAGCAATCACATGATACATATTTCTCCTTGAAATCCCATATTCTGTGATGGTATAACTGGCTGAGATACAGGTCTAGCTTAACATACTACCTGTCAGAGGCATCAGACAAGTTACTATATAACACCAGATGGAAGTATACAAAAGTAACAGTCTAGTTTTAGTGCAAGAAATAAAAAGCCCCCTCCCCTTAATGCATGCCCCCAAATCTCAAAGAATAATGGGAACATCACTGTATAAATGGATGCCGTTTAATGTCCAGTGCACAGTTCTTACATATTTTATCAATGAAGAAAAATGACAGCAGTGAAACCACCAAAGAGAAATTTAATTTGCTTGAACATCAGAGCAGGCTTTAAAAAGCAGGATGAAAGTTTTCAAAAGCTACTGCTATTTCTCAGCTTCCCATATTACAGTGGAAAAATTGCTGGCAAATACCATGTCAAAAGGTCATTCAACTTTTTAGAAGATGCTTGTTTGAAAATTCTTATTTCTCTCCATCTCTCTGGATTCATTAATCTTAAATCTTTTTGTGTCTGCAATGAATTTTAGTATAAAGGGATAGTTTTCTAGATGAAATAAGTCAAATATATTCAGAAAGAACCATTGAAATACCAAGGTTTTTCTTTCTTGTTTTTCTTGCTTTTGATAATATAAATAGAACAACTAATGTTTATAATAAGTCCAGATACCTTCAACTGTTAACCAATACCTCACTGAAAACATAAGTGTGCTATTATGAAATACAGATGTCCAAATATCTGATATACATTTAATCAAAATCATTAATACCTTTCAAATGGCAAATAATTTTTAGACTTCTCTCACAACCAGTTGTTCATGTTACTACCTCATAAACGTACTATATTACATTTAGTCCCATTGAGACTCTATCAATTCTGAACCAATATACATTGGAAATTTTGTGATTTTATGATTTTATCTCATTATACCCTATACAATTACATTTTTCTGACTCCAAAGTTATTTAAGTGAATCATACCATTGATTGCAATGAAATAATCAAACTAGTTAGATAAGCAGCTGGAATTGTGATTCACATGGTGCTCCTAGCACAGAAACGTTCTTTGTATAATGCAACTCTCAACTAATTGATGTGGTCAATATCATTTGTTTAATTCAATAAAATGACTTATCTCTCTTCTTACATGATGCTGTATAATCAGTTGTGCTGATATGTTCACTTTTATCCAGTTGCTTTAGATATATGTAAACACAACTAGAGATTTTATTTTGATACATGATCAATTTGATAATATTTTGCTGTAATTATCACTATTACCTCATTTATCTCACATGAATAATCCTTTAAAACTGTATAATATTTGGATGTAATAAAAATATAACTTTTGAAATGGTTTTGAATAATGACCTAAAATTAGCTGGAACTACATTATTTGAATGCAATCAGACTGAAATTAATCACCAGCAATTTTAGCTGTAAATAAGTCCAAGTGCTGAAAGAAGCTTTATAAAAATCATCATTTGACTTGGTCTTTATACCTATTTATACTTTTTGACTTCCAGCATACTCTCATGAGTCTTGGTCCCAAAGCACACTAATGATATTTTTTCTTGCTAATGTTCATATTTCTTATTGGTACTTCTTATCCCTTCTTCATAGTATATAGGCTTATGATGCTTGAACTCAGTCTGTGATTTTTGAAACTGTGCAGTAGTTTTCCCATCCTTGAAATCCTCCCCTCTCTTGACATCTGAATAACACACTTATTTTCCTTCTACCTTAGACCACTCCTTTTCATTCTTCTTTATTGTTGCTCTATGAGTTATCTATTGCTGCATAATAATATTATCACAAACTTAGCGAGTTAAAATAACACACAGTTATTATCTCACTGTGTCTGTGGGTCATGAGTCTGAGAACAGCTTAGCTGGGTCCTCTGCTTCAGGGTATCAAAATGCTGGAATCAAGGGGGTTCTGGGTCTGTTGTCTCATCTGAGACTTGACTGAGAAAAATTTGCTCCAAGCTCATGTTGTTGTTGGCAGAATTCAGTTCCTTACAGTGTGAGGAATCGATGGCCTATTTTTTGCTGGCTGGAGGCTGCCCTCAACTTTTGGCCACATGGTCCTCCCTAACACAAACACTCCTTCAAAACCAGGCAGGGAGAGAGTCTCTTAGCTAATGAGGCATTCCCATTCTACGTAACAATCTCATGTAATGTAATCACATAAATTCAGTCACTTTTGGTCAGAAGCCAGCCACAGGTCCTGCCCGCCCATACTCAAGAGGAGAGTATGGACATGGACACAAAAGGACATGAATACCAGGAGACAGGGATGATAGGAGCCACTTTAAAGATCGTTTACCAGAGTGTCCACTTCTTCAGCTGTCTCCTGTTCCCTAAGACTTTGTTTTGACCTTCACTTTTTACAGCCAACATCACACTAAAAAGTCAATTGCCTATTGGAAATCCCATGGATACTTCAGACCAAATGTATCCACAAACAAATCCATCATTTTTGACTTTTTCTCCTCCCGCAAGCCTTCTCTGTAATTTTTAAAACATCTTTATTGGAGTATAATTGCTTTACAATGGTGTGTTAGCTTCTGCTTTATAACAAAGTGAATCAGCTATACATATACATATAACCCCATATCTCCTCCCTCTTGCGTCTCCCTCCCTCCCACCCTCCCTATCCCACCCCTCTAGGTGGTCACAAAGCACGGAGCTGATCTCCCTGTGCTATGTGGCTGCTTCCCACTAGCTATCTATTTTACATTTGGTAGTGTATATATGTCTATGCCACTCTCTCACTTCTGTTTGTCTTAATTATCTTAGCGAATAGCATCAATAGCTACTCAGCTAAATGAAACTGGAGTCATCTTTGTCTCTTTTCTCTATATCTAACATCTTTTTGCTACTGCTACTGTCTTCATGGAATTCTTTGATATTTCCCTCATATGAAATCATTACTGCATGCAGATGGTATGATTGTGTATTTAGAATATACAAAACAATCAACTCAAAAATACTGCAAAAAAAAAATGAATTCATTAATGTGGGTGAATAATATATTTACAGGAAGACACCAACAGATTTTCCATACACTGACAATAAACAGGAGATACAGTGGAAGAATAAACCCCACATACAATGACAACAAAAATCAAAACTAAATTTAAGTACAATGTAAGACATAAAGAGAAATATAAAACACTACTGAAGGACAAAATAAGCCCTGAACAAAAGAAATCCTGTGTTCTTAGATAAGAAAAATATACATAAAAATGTATCAATTTTTCTCTAGGTAAGTTAAAACTTTCCCACTATCCAAATTAAACATATTAAAATGTTTTTGTTGAAAACTTGATCTCTAAGTTAATTCATTAAAATACATTTTTATATAGCCTGGAAAAGATGAAAAATAAAGGCAATGAGGAGATAAATTAAAACAACTAAATAATGACAGTGGTGTGGTACAGGCCCAGATAATTTCATTTAATATATGATAAAGTTTGAATTTTTTTTTTTTTTTTTTTTTGCGGTACGTGGGCCTCTCACTGCCGTGGCCTCCCCCACCGCGGAGCACAGGATCCGGACGTGCAGGCTCAGCGGCCATGGCTCAAGGGCCCAGCCACTCCGCGGCATGCGGGATCCTCCCGGACCGGGGCACGAACCCGCGTCCCCTGCACTGGCAGGCGGACTCTCAACCACTGCGCCACCAGGGAAGCCCAAGTTTGAATTTTTGATCACTGAGAAAATTATTGACTATTAAGTAAATGGAGACTATGCAACTAGATCCATACATGAAAAGAAAGTTCATATTTCATATCATGTATAAGAATTATTTTCAAATGGATCAAAAGCCTAAATATAAATAATAAAGCTATAATAGTACTATAATAAACACTGGAGCATCTCTGTAGAGCCTTGGAATAGGGAAGGCTTTCCTAACTATGACCATTCTTTAAAGGAAATGCTTTAAAGGAATGTTATCTGTTTTAAAGGAAAGATTGATAATTGAAGCAAAAATTATTTTAAAAAATAAACATGATACAAACACTGTAGGCAAAGCCAAAAGACAACTGACAAGTACAAATGAAAACAATACTGATATACCATTTTTTGCCTGAACAGATTGGCAAAATCCAAAATTTGATACCAAACTCTGTTAACGAGACTAGCTGTGTGAAACACATCCTTACACACTGTGAGTACAGTGTATATTGGAATAGAACTAATGTAGGGTACCTGGAAATATTTATAATAGTCCCAAGTAGTTTTCAGGATAATGCCCCAACTCCTTATATTAGTACACAATGCATGGCAGGATGCGGGCTTAGTTTACCTCACTTGTATCATGTCCCTTCACTTCCTTTAACAGAAATTCTCATCTCATCCTTTTATGTCTTTAAAGGTACTATTACGTCTGGAGGGAAATTCCTTCTTCAAATTTCTTACTTTTTCTTATCTAAATCCTATTCACCCTTCATATTTCTAGTCAAAGGATATTTTATCTAGGAATCCTGCTTTGATGCCCTCTCCCAGATCCCACTCTGGTTCCCTCTATGATTATTCTCTCTCTCTAATCTTCCAGAACACATTTTGTATATCTCCATCAAAGAATTTACTAGACTCTTCTGTAAATATTGAGTTTTGTATTCCCAACCCCTAGCACACTATGTGACATAAAGTGGAAAGTCAGTGCAAGCTTAATTCGTAAACTAATAAACATTAATTTTGACTCCCAAATGGCCCACATTGCCACATAATACTTTAAAACATCCATATTATCAACACAAACTTTTGAGCAGCATCTTAAAAAACAATTCACCTTCTCAAGTCCTTTCAGCAATGGCTATGCAGTCAAATTATATGCATGATTTTCTATTACTTCAAGGAATAACCCTACAAATATCTGACACTAGCATTTAAATTAAAAAGTTGATCAGCCAAAGAACAGGAATAAGACTGTAGTCAGACAAAATCAGATTTATTGACTCATTTAGTGAGGAAGGACAATCCAGAGGAATGTCCTTCCAGAGGATGGAAGCAACATTTTTAAGGGTTGGCTTCCTGCTAAAGGATTATGAAGGGATCAGTTCTGGACTGGATACTGTTTCGGATGCAGGACTAGAAAAAGGGGGAATTAACTAGGGATGTGATGCTGTCCTAAAGGAGCAACACCTGAGCAATGGGGCATTCCCAGTAATAGATGGGAATAGCAAAGTGAATCTGGGCCATCATGGATAAGGAATCACTCAAAGAGGGAGCTGCTACATTTTACAGCTACTGTGTGATCTTGGGAGAAACCATGATTCCTATGAACTTTGCACCTGGCTTTGCCTGCATCTATCCTCCTAGGCTAATTTACTACAGAACTTTTTTTTTTCAGTCTGATATGGTTTTTACTCTTTCTGTCCTGGACATGTTTCTACTCTTTAAAGAGTCCTGACAGCTTAGAATGACAGGAATATCATACAGGCTTTGGAGTTTTAAGCATAACTTTTTCATTTCCTAGTTTGGGGACTTACAAAAGTCAATTAAAATTTCCATACCCCAGTTACCTCATATGCAAAATTTGACATTCATATTTGCTTCAGAGATTTATTACTTGAGGATTAAATAATCTAAAAATTTGTATACATGTTATAGTACCTCAACAGTTATTAAATATATCATAACCATTATTATTATTATAATACTTCAAAATAGCTAACAGTGAAAATAAGATTGTAATTGGACTCACTGTTGTTTTCCAAACACAGTTTTTTTTTTCTATTAGAGTCAAAGAAATTCTGTCACTGAATTTGAAGGGGTAAAATATTTGTTGGGATCAGCAACCAAGTAGAATATAACTATGAAGGTCAGAACAAAAAGTTCAAATTCAGTCTATGAGACTGCTGGAAGATGCAGAGCAATGTGCACTCTGGGAGAAGTTTCAAATGCCATCCCAGCTTGCGTGAGTGATGTGACTATTATATTTTTGTCAAATTTGGCACTATCCATCTGTCTCATATCAGAGCATTATCTGAAAAGAATAGGCTTTCCCAAAGTGTCAAGTTGTCAAAATGTTTCAATCCCCTTAACAGAACTGTTGTATTTAGCTCCATGGTAC
>NW_020175290.1:264150-352429 GCF_003031525.2 Neophocaena asiaeorientalis asiaeorientalis
GAAGAGAACGTGTTCAAAGAAAATAATAATAAGCCCAACTATCCACAGCTTTGATTATACTTTGTAACTTTCTCTCTGAATATGTCACATTTTTGTCTCTAAGTTGATGAAATAAAATAGTCATTTCCCAATTCAGAAGCCTAGGCTTCAGCCAGTCCACAGTTCTTGTTCACTGTTAGCTCTCTCTTAATGTACTCCATACCTTTTCAAAAAATGAGATACATAATAGGAAAATACAAAATTCCCCAGAAAGTGTAATGACCTTTTGGCTCCAAGCCCACTTTTAAGATTTTTACCAGGTCCTAATTCCCTTACATTGATGAAATCCATGATGTGAAGTATGACTGATGCACCTCTCACCCTAAAGGAATTTTCTTCTTCAGCGCTAACTTTGTTTTATCTAGACTGAAGCTTCCATTCAGCCTTCTTTCTGTTCTTTTATAGTCAAACCACTACTGAACCTATTTGTTAGTAGTGATAAGAGAATGATAGACTATTTTATCAGTTAAAAAGCCTGATCAGTGACCTGTGATCACAATTAATGGTATAAATTTATATGCTCTAAAAATCCTACTCCAGAAGAAATTCAAAGGTCATCAGGGCTCAATTTAAATAGCTGTTTTGTAGTTTAATTAAGACTTTATATAATGTGACACATCAATGATTTTGGGTTATTTTAGCAGACAATCAAAAAATTGTCTCTCTGAATTCTGCACTGATTTCAATAGAATTGGGCCAACCTTTCTACATGTATAGCCCATATGGTAGTGGGATAAAAAAGTTAAATTGAAAAATCCCTATCTACCAGGGAAAGGCTGAAGAGGGAAGATATTTAATGGTGTCATGAAGGATATTTCTTAGTTTCCTTGCTTCTACTCAAAGGGTTCAGCTTGAATCTGGTTTCAGCTTGGACCCAAATCAGGAAGAGACTATAATTTCTGAGAACAGGAGATTAAAATGACCCTCTCAACCCAGAGCAGAACATAAGACAAAGTTATGAAGTGCTTGCAGAGGGAGTGGCCAAGCTGCATAGAATTCAAGCATTACAGGGTTGGTAGGAAAAGCAGGCAGGAAGCAGTTTGGAGCAAATTGTTAGCAGGACATAAAGCTTCCTTAGTAACTTCACAGATGAAGAACACAATCAAAGAAAAACTTGAGCAAGTGTATAGGGAAAGACTAAAATATCTCTGTAAATAAAACCCCTGAAATAAGAAAGAAATGATGCAGAGGAGACAGATGTAGAAGAGAAACAGGACAAAGAAGAAAAAAATTTCAGTCTGGCCTAAAAAAAGATAATATTGCTTTAGTTGCACTAGTCAGAGGTTTCCATCATTCTTTCAAGAGGCAAAACTAGAAAAGTAATATCTGAGTACACACACAAGTTGAATATATACATATAGATATAAAATGTATCTATAATATAGTAGATGTTATATAGAGATATAATTTCATATATTTGTATACATATGCAGATACACATGCATATACATGCATATACCTGCATATACCTGAAAGCAATACACATCTATGTTATTATTGTACACAAACTACAATAGTATATTATTGTATATATGTTATATAAAGTAATACACATATATATAATACTTTCAGGTGTGTGTGTGGATATATACATATATACACATGCACACACACAGTACCATAATATGGAATTATATATATTATATATTATACATATTGTTATTATATATTACATATAATATTATACATACTATATCTATCATACTGTATATATACACTATGGAAATGTGTGTGTGTATATAAATTCAATTTTTTTCAATGAAAATGAAGTCTGGGTTCAAAATCATTTCAGATTTTTAGTTAGAGGGATGGAGACATCAGTTGATGGCTCTCTACTGACTCACTGAAAACAACTAAAATATTCTTCTTAATATTAGTGCACATAATCTGGATTTTTTTTTTTTGGCTGCACAGCAGGGCATGTGGGATCTTAGTTCCCTGACCAGGGATTGAACCCGCGCCCCCTGCAATGGAAGTGCCGAGTCTTAACCACTGGATCACCAGGGAAGTCCCTCTAATTTTTTTTTAACTAATTAGACAGTTGCCTTTGAGTAATTCATGTAAATTCTCTTTGCCCCGTTCCTTCATTTCTAAGATAGTAGGGATTAAATTCAACAAAATGTAGTAAGAACCACTTACTTAGAACACGTTATTCAAAATAATGACAATATCTGTACTCACAAGTTTTTGCTTCAATCAAATTGCATAACAAACTTTCAAATATTTAAAATATTTGTAATACCTCATGGCATTAAGGAAAGATATTTCTGTCATTATTTTAAGTTCTACGTAGTATAGTCATATCACTGCCATAATAAAATACTTCAATATTTTAGAAAATGGCATATTCTCTTTTGCCTTTCCCCTAGCTCTTCTCTCTGCCTAGTAAACTCTTTCCTCCACTCTTTGTCTAGCTATCACTTATCATTCAGATTTTTGGTCTGAAATCACTTTTTCAATGGAAGCTTTCCCTGACCTCCTAAGCTGAATATTGCCATGCAATTGAGTTCAGAACATAGACAAAAGAAAGATACATGGCATCCAGGAGTGATCTTCTCCCAGCCACTGATTGGACATAGACACTCAAGGCAGCCTTGGAAGGAACATGTTAAATACATCAGAGGCTTCATCAATCTAGGTCCCCAAATCACTGCCTGGAGCAAAGCAATCCCTCTCTAAGCCCACTGCCCCTTGGGCGTATACAGGCAGGAAAGAAACTTCTGTCATGTTCAGCTACTGAGATTTGAGGGTTTATCTTCTATAACAGCTAGTGTTACCCTAACAAACACAGAACACAGAACCCATCATGACATATTGTAATGCTCTTTATTTATCTATACTCCCACTGGCCTATTAACTCCATGGAGTTTATACGATTTCTGATTTGTTCAGCATTCAATCTTCAGGGTCTAAAATGGAACCTAATATACTTATAAGAAAAAATATTTTCAAGAAAATAAATGAATAATTAGGGATATAATTATGCCTTTTATAAGAATCCCTCTTGGTACAGTATGCCTTACACATGAGAACACCAATTACACTGAACAAGACAATGCAGTTTTCTCCCTGTGCACCATATTTTGAAGCACTGTTGGCACAGAATTATATTAGGCAATTTAATTAACAAAATACTCAGCATCTAACAATATTAAGACTGTAGCTCATATGTAAAACCGACAAGTTTTTTTCTGTTGACACCATGCTCCCAAACTCTTTTACTGCGCATTTCTTCAATGAACAATGACTGATTGTGAGGACATTTTCCGTTCCGGCCCCAGCTTATTTTCATGGTCTCCTGACAGTTACTTTCTTGCTGCTCAAGTTCTGAGAGGTTGTCTAATTTCTAATTTTCTATGGATTTTGGTTAACCTTCTTTCAATTCTTTATCATGCATTCATAACTTCATTCACTCTTCAAATTTTTATTTAGCACCTAATATGTGTTGGTATATACTGTGTCATACACTGTGGATCAAATAGTGAATTAAATGTTCACACTCCCTGCCCTGATGAAGCCCTGGTTATCTTACAATTAGAAATGTAATCATGTATTAGCAGTTCATTTTGATAAGTGCTTCATGAGAGGGAAGTAAAAAAATGAAAATGCAAAGGATTGTATGACTTTCTGGGGAAGATGAAAGCCTAAACATCTGTGTGGCCCTTTCTTCTGATTTCAATCCAACTCCAAACCATTATTTATGTACAGAATAGTTGCTGGAGCCCACAGACAGGTGGAAACCAGCACGTGAAGAATTGGCCTCGTGTTCTGCTGGGGTCTGATTTAAGAAAGAGCTGGCAAAGAACTTTTTCCTGTCTGGGTGGGACCAAGATCTGAGAACGACAGCAGAAAGCCTTAGGAGGAAACTCAGGATACCACAGTCGCTTGGCTGCCATCAGAATCAATAGATATACAAGTGAAATGGTGATGCTGGCTTCTGTGAGGGTTTCTGATGAAGCTACTGGTCTTCACGAACACTGGAAAGTGTCTCAGAGGACTGGAGAAAGTGGTATGAGTACTCACTGTTACTGAATTTAGAGAGTCTCAGTCTTTGTAACTGAATAAGCAGCAGAGAGGCATTCTTCCAGTGCTTCTACAGGGAACTGACAACTTGCGACCTAGGGTATTGACAGCCCAGACAGACAGACACTGCTAACTCCTCACCATTCTAGAGAGTGTCTCTGCTTAAAGTACCTGGACATCAGACATAACCCCCAAGGCGAACAGAGCCAAGAGAAAAAAAGGCAAATAACAAAACCCAAATGAGACCCTGAAGCCCAAGAGAGGAAAACCAAATAGGACAACCAAGACAGCAGGAAGGCATGGATAACTATGTAAAGGAGATTAAGTTGCAGCATATAATTTGGAAACCAAACAAAAAAATCTTCTTTAAATTTTAAAATTCAGCAAATATTTTTAAGCAAAAAGAGCTTCACTATTTAGACATGAATGAACAGCTTAGAAAATGAAGAGAAACCATACTTCTAAACACAAATTTTTAAAAATGGTGACTCCAAATACCTAGGAATAAACTTACCTAAAGAGACAAAAGACCTGTATGCAGAAAACTGTAAGACAGTGATGAAATAAATTAAAGATGATACAAACAGATGGAGAGATAGACCATGTTCTTGGATTGGAAGAATCAACATTGTGAAAATGACTATATTACCCAAAGCAATCTACAGATTCAATGCAATCCCTATCAAACTATCAATGGCATTTTTCACGGATCTAGAACAAAAAATTTCACAATTTGTATGGAAACATGAAAGACCCTGAATAGCCAAAGCAATCTTGAGAAAGAAAAAGGGAGCTAAAGAAATCAGGCTCCCTGACTTCAGACTATACTACAAAGCTACAGTAATCAAGACAGTATGCTACTGGCACAAAAACAGAAATATACATCAGTGGAACAAGATAGAAATCCCAGAGATAAACCCACACACCTATGGTCACCTAATCTTTATTATGTTGAGGTAGGTTCCCTCTTTGCACACACACTAGCAGAGTAGTACATTTACTACAATTGATGAACCTACCTTGACACATCAAAACTATCCAAAGTCCACAGGTTACATTAGGCTTCACTCGGTGTACATTCTAAGAATTTGGACAAATGTATAATGACATGTACCCACTATTATAGTATCATATAGAATAGTTTAACTGCCCTATAAAGCCTGTGCTCTGCCTATTCATCCCTCCCTTTCCTTAAACCCTGGCAACCACTGATCTTTTTACTGTCTCCATAGTTTTACCTTCTCCAGAATGCCATATAGCTGGAATCATACAGTATGTAGCCTTTTCAGATGGACTTCTTTCACTTAGTAACACTCATTCAAGTTTCCCCCATATCTTTTCATGGCATGATAGCTCTTCTTTTTAGTGCTAAATAATATTTCATTGTCTGGATCTACCACAGTTTATTTATTCTTTTACCTACTGAAGGACATCTTAGTTCCTTCCACGTTTTGGCAATTACAAATAAAGCTGCCATAATCATCCATGTGCAGGTTTTTGTGTGGACATAAGTTTTGAACTACTTTGAATAAATACCAAGGAGTGTGATTGCTGGACTGTATGGTAAGACAATGTTTAGTTTTGTAAGAAACTGCCAAACTATCTTCCAAAGTGGCTGTACCAATTTATATTTCCACAGGATTAATATTTACTGAATAAATACTCAGTGCTATGCCTTGTGCTTGGTTATACCTACAGGATCATATTGAATTTAATATCATTCATTAAAAGTAATTATTTCAAGAATCAAGAACAGAAGAACTCAGTTTTATATATTGATACATAGGACAACTGGGCCCAGGCACACAGTGCCTTCAAGCTTCCCCTTTTCCCTTGTACTGTAGATACAGTCTCATTCTGCATTATCCCCCCTGTCTCGGTTTGCCTGATTTTCATCTGACACCTTTCTTTAATATCCAACATTAAACACCCCAACCTCAATACCACTTAATCCCCTTCCTATTCTTATTTATGGTAGTATTAGACTCAAAAAATCCTAGGCTAGTCATTAAATGGCTCAATTTACCAGATAATACATGATATTAATCTTATACTGCTCGTATCCTTCTCTTTTTGGACTCTTGATTTATCTTTAAATCAAAGTCTTATCTTTTATACTTTCTGGCTCTTTACACCTATATTTTTCCTGATGCCTAAATCCCTGCTTGGATTTTGCTAATTATTTCAGTTTCTTTTCTTTTCTTTTCTTTTTTTTTTACATCTTTATTGGAGTATAATTGTTTTACAATGGTGTGTTAGTTTCCGCTTTATAACAAAGTGAATCAGTTATACATATACATATGTTCCCATATCTCTTCCCTCTTGTGTCTCTCTCCCTCCCACCCTCCCTATCCCACCCCTCTAGGTGGTCACAAAGCACCAGCTGATCTCCCTGTGTTATGCGGAAGGTATTTATGTCAGAGTCCCAGACCCCCTGCCCCTGACCATGCTCTTTAGGATGCTAATTGCCCAAATGCTCATGCTTTGTCCTGTGGTCTCCATTTGACCACTCTCCTCACTCCTGGCTCTAATTCTGTTGGTTCCTTTGATCTCAAACCCTAGAGGTCCCTAGACTGTTTTGTACACTAATGACAACAGACAAATTTTTCAAACACAGAGAAATCTATGCAGGGTCAGCAGCGAGTCCTGTCTCACCATTAGGTGACTAATTGCCCCACCAAATGTTCGTTACCACGCAAGTTCAGTAAATAAAAAGCCAACACATCATATTTCTTCACTGACCTATTAATGTGATGAATTATGTTCAGTGCTTATAGAACATTAAACCATCCTAACATTTTTAAATAAATCTTTTTGGTTCATGTTTCCATTTTTTTAATTTATTGTAATGTTTGATTTGCGAGTTTTCCCCCCTTAAGGTTTCCCCAAACATACTGAAAATGATATTGGCCTTTTTTTTTTCTTTTGGTGATCTTTGTGAAGTTTAGAGAGCTTTTTTCCACTGAGCAGGATGATGCCTCCAACCATGTTTTATTTACCCTGAAAAGGGTTTATGTAATGGAATAAGCTCATGAAGTGGCTCTTGTGCTGATACCTCTGGCTCTAGGAAACACAGAGTACAGGAAAGAAAGTGATCCAAAGGGGTCACAATTTTGAAACCCTCCCCGCAAAATCAGGGAGAAAGAAAACACCATGCACTAGTGGTGGCAGATAAGTATCTTTAAACCTAACCCACCATACAATTTCTTGCATGATTTAGGGAGAGAGTAAAGAAAAGGCAAGGGAAGAGCTTGGGATTCCCATAGAACTTTACCTACCATACAGTTAGCTTCCTACCATAGAGTTTCTTTACCTACCATATGGTTATACTTCTTCAGACCTCAGAATATTATAAACCTATGAATACCACAATACAGGCATATCTTAGATACTCATCCCTACTAGCTGTTTTGAGCCTTAGTACTCCATGAGAATGAATTCCCCAGTTGGTCATTCAGCAGTCAGCTGGATAGCAGAAGTATCAATAACTTTCCTCCACAACTGATCCTATAGTGTATAAGTTAGGTGGGTTAATTTATGAACAAGAAGATCCAAAATGTTTAATGGTTCTGACACAGTATGAGTTTATTTATTTTTTGCAGTACGCGGGCCTCTCACTGTTGTGGCCTCTCCCGTTGTGGAGCACAGGCTCGGGACGCGCAGGCTCAGTGGCCATGGCTCACGGGCCCAGCCACTCCGCAGCATGTGGGATCTTCCCGGACCGGGGCATGAACCTGCGTCCTCTGCATCGGCAGGCAGACTCTCAACCACTGCGCCACCAGGGAAGCCCAGGAGTTTACTTCTTACTCATTTAAATCATCCCTGAAAATTCAGTATAACACTTCTCAAATTCTAAAATTGAAATTTTAATGGGTTTTGCTGTTGTTTTGATCAATGACCAATATCATGCTCAATTTCGATCTGCACTATCTTAATACCGTTAGACATTCTAACATAGAGAGATTGAGCTCTTCTTCCTAGACACTCAAAACACCAACCCCACTGTTTTTGGTATCACATAGAGAATGATAACATAGTATAGTAAGCAATGGCATGGTACTTTGGAAAATGTTAGTCAGGTTAATAACAGTTTTAAAGGATTACCTCTCTCTCAGCCTCAGCACACAGGTATTTCTCAGACTCTTTAACAGTATTGAATATAATGATCAGCATATAAAATATTGTGGAATATATAATTTATATGTTATCTATTTGTTGGAATTTATAGGTTAGATTCCTCTGGGCAAATGAGGCAGAAAAATTCTATAGGAATAAAAGTATGCAATGTGTCACTGGGTTTAGCTCAAATGGGGCATAAGGAATGAGTGATTTTTCATTTACTATTGGATTATTGAGACTAAATAAGCTTGGGAACACAGCCCCATTTGAGTAGATGCACGCTTATTTTACCTGATCTCTCCTTTCCCATAAATAAGAGAGGTTCAATACTGAAATAACTGGAAATCACACTGGCATGTTATTCTGCAGGCAATATCTTATTGATGTGGGCTGATGTGAGGAGGAAAGAATAGCAAAGAAGTGTGAAGGTGACTCATAATGCCAAGTTCATATTATTTTCTATAAATAAGAAAGATAACATGCATCATCATCAGTATAGCTGAGGGAAACAGTTTTTTACCCTAGTGCCAAGCCATATTATTTTGCACTTATAATGTTGTTATGAATATGAACTTTGAAGTCTCCAGTGGAGAGTCAAAGTGATTTCGAAGATATGCATCTTCTCCTATACAGGACATTCAATTTTTCTTCCTTTAATGGCTGTTGATGCTAAAATACAAAATACGCCCTGATAAATATCTAACCCACTAAAATATGATTCCACTTATGCAGAATGATTTGGATGGTACTGCTCATTTTTTAATATGATATTTCCTTCAGGAAATAAAAGAAATGCTGGCATTGCATACCATTTCATTTTTTATTATATATCTTCAGTGAATTTATCATCTTGCCATGAATATAAAAGTTAAGCAACAAAATAGGATGACTAGAGGGCTTACATTTTCTAATTTCCTCCCTAATTTTCTGGGATTGAGGCAGCATCACAACGTGGCAACCTGCTATTTGAGAAAGATTTTTGTTAGCAAGAAACCGTTTTGGGATTGTGTTGAAAAATGAATACACAGATTTTAGGTAAAGATGGGAAGGATGACATTTCCTGGGTATTTTCCCTCTTTGTTAACCTTTAGGGAACACTTTCTTTTACTGCCTTAGCTATTGTCATTGCCTCCTGGAATCCCTATTCTCACCTTACCAAATTCTTTCACTCTGTTCATCTAGAATAATCTTAGAAAAAGAATCAAACAACTGCTTAAAATGATTTGTTTTCCATTTCACTTTGGAAAAAAACCCATTTTTTTCAATATGGCCTACAAGGGACTGCTTGAACTATCCTCTATCCACTCTCCAAATTTTCCAGTACTGTTTGTCGTTTCACCCATTATTCAGGTGACCATATATCCCAGCGTACCTGGATGGTCCTGGTGTTCTTCTGTTGCACAAGAATTCCTTCTAGTTTTTTATTTGCCCTACTTATCATTTATTACTCTTGTATTTATTTTGATCCTCAAACTGTCCCTGATTTGCCCCATAAGGAATTCCTTCAGGCTGGCTTTTGTGTTGTTTTTTAAAAGTTCCCAACATTCTTTGAGCACTTCTTACTGTTTTTTTTTTTTTGGCTTCTGCCACAGTTTCATCTAGTATTATGTGACATACATGTGTAGTTCAAATAGTCCTCACATCCACATGTGGTTAAATTTGAAAAAAAGACTGTCAAGAACATAATTCTCAGGGAATTCCCTGGTAGTCCAGTGGTTAGGACTCTGTGCTTTCACTGCAGAGGGTGCATGTTCAATCCCTGGTCAGGGAACTAAGATCCTGTAAGTCACGCTGCATGGCCAAAAATAAAAACTCTTTCCCTGACTCTTCTTAGTTTCAGCATAATGAACACCTCCCATTTAAGGATAGCACACAGGGCTCCTGCTGACAACCTGAAGAGAACTCAGACTATACTGAGTAGTAACAGGTAACTGTTTCCCATCTACAATTGCGGTGGGAGGACTGTTTAGCACTGCTGCCCTGCCTGCCATTTGGATTCTTTGGCTTATGCTATGGCTTGACTACCAGGGAGTCATTTGACATTTCAGTGGAAAACTTGGAAAATTATAGGTTAAATATATGTGAATTATGTGTAGAAACTAGAGATTTAGCAATTTTACTATAGAGCATATAAAAGTAGTCTGAATGCTTTTACTATAATGGTTTTTGTCATTTATTGTATGGAATAAATGTACAACTATTCATTTATATTTGGTAATTTTTTTTTGCAATAAGCCCTTTAGACAGTAATGTGACTAAAAAGAAAAGGAAAGAAAAGAAAAAGTTATTGCAAGTTTTTCTATTGAATTTCCATTCTTAAAGAGAGTTGATTTTGTGTATAGGTAAGTAGCACAAAATGTTTGTCAACGCTCAGTATCCATACAGATGATATCACTGAGCACATGAAAATAACAAGACACAAAATAATGTTTTATTTACATTAAATAATTTCTGATCTAAATTAATTTCACTAATTTTCAATTTTAACGTTTCTTGTACATATACAAAAAGTCACTGTTAGTGTTGGTTTCATTAGCAAAATAAATTCACATATAGTTAAAGATGCCAGTTTTATATGGTCATCTTCAGGTGCTTCAAAAAAATTACATAAAGTTAAAGCCAATAATGGTTCAATTTTGTCATCCAATTTATAAAATGAAAGTAAAACCTTTAGAAGTTCAGTCTGTCAGAGATGATACATCCGACATTGTTATGAATGCTCTTAAAAATTCAATTTTAAAGTTTAATATTGAAAAGAGAATTCTTTGGGGGAGTACAGACTTAATGGAGCACAGTGCTATAGTAAAAAAACAATGTTGGGTTTCAATTAAGAAATCTATGGAATACATTCTTAAAATTGAGGTTCACATAATTCATGTTTGACTAATCAAAATAAAAGCTGTAGCTGTTGAAATTTACATCTATAGTAACCAGACTAAAAGCTGGGATGAAGCAAATGGTGATTACCGAAAACAATCTTTAATCTGGCTGTACATGCCTTTTCTCTTTGCTGCCTGTCTTCAAGTGAATTTTAGAAATGTTTGACCTTGTGAAGAACTATTCTGTAAATTATTCTGTATCCTGCAATTTTATTTAAATAAACAATCCCTCTTATATTTTGGTTTCATTTTCTTCATATTTAGTTGAAGATTGTTAATAAAGAAGTTTTTTAAAGTAGGCTCCTAAATTATCATCCTTTCAAGATTTTATTGAGTAGCAATCATAGGGATGGAGATTTAAGACACAGAAAACATTAAAATTCAACCCTGGAGAAGTAAGTGAAGGATTAGAAAATATTAAATGATGAGAACTCAAGAGTGTAGAAGATTTAATTTTTAAATTCTATAACTGTTCTTTCAAATATCTTGACTTAGAAGGATCTTTTGATGGAGTATCTATTTTTAATTGGAGAAATTTATATTTTGTGTTGAATGGAGTGAAATTGAGAAGACCTAAGGTTTTTAGGCATCTAAACTTGGTGAAACATTCCAAAGATTTATAAATAGAGAAGAATTATTTGACAAGCTTATTTGTAAAAGTAACTGTAAAATAAATATTTGAGCTGATGTATTTATATGTTTTAATTAAAAATAGAATTGATACTATCTCCTATTTTGTAGAATTTGCTCTGAACTTACCATATATTTCACCCCTCCATAAAAAATAGTATGTTTAACAGAGGAGACTCAATGAAGGCATAAAAAATTGAATTTATTAGCCATAAAATAAATTCAACTCCAAAGATTGAAATAAATTCAACTGCAACTTTATGAAGATTTTTAAATTAACAATATCATATTGAACAAAAATATTCTTCAAATACCAATGAAAAAATATTAGAGATGAAGTATGTAAATATTACCAATAATAACTATTCTGCTTATGCTATTTTTAATGTACATGATTATCTAATGTTTATTACAATTTATCTTTTTAAAATCAATTTGTATAGAATGATTGTATAGGTCCATTAGTATAATAAAACCAATTTCCCATTAATTATCAAAGCTGACCTAATTTGGATAATAAATTAACCTCTCATGTTTTACCTGTGGGCTCATTATCATCTCATATATCAGAAGGCACCATGTGGTATGTGGAACACAGTATTACAAATTCTAGGCCTGCTTCTAGGATTCAGCCTGCAGCCAGCCTTGCTGATAAAAGTTTTCAGGTATTATTCCCAGTTGTAGCAGTCAGTAATTGCCTCATTTCTGTAGCCAAGCACTTGCTTTTACTCCATTACAGTAGCTGAGCCTCTATTTTATTGCTTTATTTCTAAGTACTATTTACCTGGTTTCTCTTGCCTGGGTACCCTGGAGAGTTGGGTCTTCTCCTTCTCTTACTTTTACATCATCTCTCAGGGCCTGATCACTGATTACTGGATCTCTGCTCCTGAAGACTAATCTCGCTGATGATGCCACACCCATTTCTAACTATTGATACTTGTTGCTAATGTTCCCCTAATGCTTCAGGACTCTCTCCTCTTTACTCCCTTCTGTTAATTTTGTTTCCAAGTTAGTCTAGTCTCCAGGTCTATGTTTCCCTCCACCACTATCCATGACCTTGCCTTGACAGAGCCACAAATCGGTTGGGAAAATATTTTAAAGAGGTAAGAAACTTTATTTTTTACAGCTTTTTTATTCAGAGCTTTGGGCTCAATTTACTCTCCTTAGCAAAGGGTTGACGCTGACATGTTTTTTAATTTAAATCTAGATCCATTATTACTTTTCCCTATGGTGAATACAGAACATTTTATTTTGTGAGCCATTTCTCCATTAGGCAGAAGACTTTGCTTTTAATTTTTATAATATCACCTTACTGTCTATGTGATAATGAGCAAGCCACTTAATATCTCTGTTACCTCCCTCTTCTGTAATATGGATTTTTTTGTGAGCATCAGATAAAATCATATATGAGAACTTTTTTAATGCAAAGCATAACGTTTTGTGGGCTTGTATTAGGTGTGAGGTCTATTACTATAATTGTTTCTGGTCTGATGGTTAGTGAAAAGCATCTTGGAACTTTGACTATTAGGTAAATGTATATACCCTTTGGATCCTGCCTTCTCATACTCTTTATGCAATAATGACAAAGAGAAGTAAGTGTTCATAGACTACTGGTATTTGAAAATGGAGTACTGCAATATTCTATTGTTTTAATAATGCCTATCTTGCCTGAAGCATTAAGAAACAATTTGAATCTCCCAGCCTTATTATTTTCTATTAATCTGTACTTATCATGCCACCTAGTGTTGTAGTTCTGAATAGCAGTGCTCTCACAATGAGCTTTAAATCAGCTAATTATTGTACTACATTTGCTTTCTTTTGGAGTAGAGTTTTCTCTATGCTATCACAATTCTGTGTTTTCTTGAATTTTTTATATTGGTTCAGATTAAACTAAATTGAGGGGTGCTCAATATTTCAGAGAGAAGTATTTGGCAGTGTGTTGGGTATGACTCTAGGAGTACCATCTGTTTAGCACTTTGATAATACAGAACAAAAGATAATAAGGAAAATATTCTAAATTATCCCCCCCAAAAGCTGGAAATTGATATGTATAGGACTGACAACACATTGATTAAGATTTTCAAGTACTTTCGTGGGTATCAATTAAATCTCCTAAAAGTCATCCATGTGTTTATATTTTTAAAATGTAAACACTTCCTACTATTACCTCTTTTAGAAGTGAAAAGTGAATATAAGTATGACTATTAAATATTAAACCAGTCTAATCAGCTATTTGTGAAAGAGAGATTTTACCTAAAAGCAAGGATTTCCTCTTTGGAAAATATGAGGAAACTGGACATAGAAGAAAGAGATGTGATAGAACAAAAGAGGAAAAAACTAAGGTGGTAAGACTGTGATAAGAATCATAGTAGCTAATAAAAGGTCCAAGAGTCATGGCCAAGAATCTATAGATTCAATCCAATCATGACCAAAATTAGATTCAACGCAATCCTGACCAAATTTTCAAATGCATATTTCACAGAACTAGAACAAATTATTCTAAAATATGTTTGGATCCACAAAAGATCCCAAAGCACCAAAAAAATCTTCAGAAAGAAGAACAAAACTAGAGGTATCATACTCCCTGACTTCAAACTATACTACAAGGAGACAGTAATGAAACCAGGCTGGTACTGGCACAAAAACAGACACACAGATCAATGGAACAGAATTGAGAGCCCAGAAATAAACCCACACATGTATGGACAATTAATTTATGACAAAGGAGCAAAGAACATACAATGGAGAAAGGAGAAGTCCCTTCAATAAATGGTGTTAGGAGTACTGGACAGCCACATGCAAAAGGATGAAACTAGACCACTACCTTATACCATACAAAAAATTAATTCAAAATGGAGTAAATACTTGACTCTAAAACCTGAAACCATAAAATTCTTAAAAGAAAACAGATGGTAACCTGTCATTGGTCTTAATGATGTTTTTGTGTATCTGACATCAAAGGCAAGGGAAACAAAAGAGAAAATAAACAAATGGGACTACATCAAACTAAAAAGTTTCTGTACAATGAAGAAAACCATAACCAAAACAAAAAGGCAGCCTACTAAATGGGAGAAGATATTTGCAAATAATACATACAGTAAGATGTTAATATCCAAAATATATAAAGAAATCATACAACTCAAAAACAAAACAAATAACAGATGAATGGATAAAGAACACATATACACACAATGGAATATTACTCACCCATTAAAAAGAATAAAATCTTGCCATTTGCAACAACATGGATGTAACTGGAGGGTATTATGCTTAGCAAAATAAGTCAGACAGAGAAAGACAAATACTGTATGTTTTCATGATATGTGAGATCTAAAAAATAAAACAAATGAACAAACACAACAAAACAGAAACAGACTCACAGATATAGAAAGCAAACTAGTACGGTAAGTCTCCCACATATAAACAAATTTCATTCTGCCAGCATGTTCATAAGTCCAATTTGTTCGTAAGTCCAACAAAGTTAGCCTAGGTACCCACAATCAGCTATATAGTACTGTATTATAATAGGTTTATAATACTTTTCACACAAATAATACATAAAAAACAAACAGAAAATAAAGAAAACCTTTTTAATCTTACAATACAGTGCCTTGAAAAGTACAGTAGTACAGTACAACAGCTGGCATACAAGGGCTGGCATCAAGTGAACAGGCAAGAAGAGTTACTGACTGGAGAAGGGAGAGGATGTGGGAGATGGTGGAGCTGAGGGATCGTCAGCAATAGGAGACAGAGGGCAAGCTGCAGTTTCACTCGTGCCTAACAGTGATGCACACGTTCTGGTTCCTTGCTGGATTCAATTCTATCTACCCTCTTGAAAAAATGATCCAGTGATGTCTGGGTAGCAGCTCTTCTTTTCTTGCCATAGATGATGACACAGTAGCACTGGATTGCATTCTGAACGGCTGCTGCAACCTTCATGTACCATTCTACGTTTGGGTCCTGTGCCTCAAAAACTAACATTGCCTCCTCAAATAAAGAAAATCCCCTTGCCATTTCCTGAGTCATGAATCTCTTCAGTTCTTCAGTTACTTCTTCCTCTTGTCTCTCTTCGTCCTTTCTCTGGGCCTCCAATTCTATCAGGTCTTCATTAGTAAGTTCCTCGTGTTGCACAGCAAGGAGTTCTATGAAGTCGTCCTCTTGCAGATCTAGCTCCAGCTTCTTGCTGAGGGTCACTAAGTTGCTGAAGAACACGTTTGAATCTTTGAAACGTCGCAACTTGAAGGTTTGTAAGTAGGGGACTTACTGTAGTTATCAGAGGGGAGGGAGTGGGGGGAGGAGCAACATAGGTGAAGGAGATTAAGAGTTACAAACTACTAGGAACAAAATAAGTTACAAGGATGTAATATACAGCACAGGGAAAATAGTCAATATTTTATAACTTTGTATGGAATGTAATCTATAAAAATATTGAATTACTATGTTGTACACCTGAAACTAATATAATATTGTAAGTCAACTATACTTCAATTAAAAAATAATAAAAAATGAACAAAGGACCTGAACAGACATTTTTCCAAAGAAGACATAGAGATCATCAACGGGCACATGAAAAGATGCTTAACATCACTAATTATTAGGGAAATGCAAGTCAAAACCACAACGAAGGGGCTTCCCTGGTGGCGCAGTGGTTGAGAGTCCGCCTGCCGATGCAAAGACAAGAAATAACAAATGTTGATGAGGATGTGGAGAAAAGGAAACCCTTGTGCACTGTTAGTAGGACTATAAAATGAGGCAGCCACTATAAAAAACAGTATGGAGATTCCTCAAAAACTTAAGAACAGAGCTACCATATGACCCAGCTATTCCACTTCTGGGTATTTATTTGAAGAACATGAAGACATCAATTCAGAAAGATATATGCACCCCTATGTTCCTCGCAGTACTATTTACAATAGCCAAGATACAGAAATAACCTAAATCTCCATTGATGAATGAATGGACAAACAAGATTTGATGTATATATGTATATAATGGAATACTAATCAGCCATAAAAAAATGAAATCCTGCCTTTTGCAACTACATAGAAGGTATTATGCAAAGTGAAATAAATCAGATGGAGAAAGCTAAATACCATACGATTTCATATGGGGAATATAAAAAAATACAAACAAAATAAAACAAAAACAAACTCATGGATATAGAGAACAGATCAGTGGTTACTAGAGGGGAAGGGAGTTGGAGGGTTGGCAAAATGAATAAAGGGGGCCAACTGTACAGTGATGGATGGTAACTAGGCTTGTGGTAGTGATCACTTTGTAGTGTATACAGATATTGAATTATAATACTTTACATCTGAAACTTAAATAAGAAGAAAAAAAGTGTCATGGCCAAGAGAAATAAAATCTAAGAAAAGGACAAAAGCAGTTACATTAACATCTCTACTAATAGAAATATGTTTTCCTATAAAATGTTCCCTTATGAGAATGAAAACAATAGAGGAAACATTGCAACAACCAAACAGAAAAGTCACGGAATGCATTATGCTGAAACATGAGATACATTCTTGGAAATCTGAGGGTTGAAACATAGCATTTAAAATTGATAGGAAACACCTATCCTTCTCGAACTCTTCCAAAATATAGCAGAGGGAGGAACACTCCCAAATTCCTTCTACGAGGCCACCATCACCTTGATACCAAAACCAGACAAGGATGTCACAAAGAAAGAAAACTACAGGCCAATATCACTGATGAACATAGATGCAAAAATGATAGGAAATTACTCAACCAATGCAAGAAGGGGGGGGTGACAATTATTTATACAGATTTACTTCATTAATACTTATATTAATACTTATTAACACGATACATTATAATTTGCTTTATTATCTCCATTTTATATAAGAGTGACTTACTTGAGATTGCACTTGGCTATTGATGCTACCTGGATTGAACCTAGACACTCTGAGTCAATAATGCATTTAAATTATCACGTCACTTGCTCCTGACTCCATCATGTATGTGTGTATATGTGTTTTACTTCTTGCTTGCTTTTTTTTCTTTTGTAGGAGATGTGGACGTCTAGGGGTGTTGAATTTCCAATCTCTCTTGTATGTCTGGTAAACATACAACGGTGTTGAATTTCCAATCTCTCTTGTATGTCTGGTAAACAGTCTGGTTTTAGCTAGCGTCCTGGCCAATACTGAAAGATTTTAATGTTTTGAACACAGTTATCTGTGTTGTAAATGGGGGAATAAGTCCCCTTGTGGGGTCCTTAAGGATCACTCCAACATGACTGCAGAAATTACATTTGGAGAAGCATATAAAATTATAAGATTTATTATACTCAGGTCCTAGAGAATGGCATAGCACACAACACAGGGTGCCAGATGGGAGGAGCTCCAAGGGACAGGTTCAAGCAAGCAGGGGAAAAGCCAAGGGAGAGTGAGAACCAGTAGACAAGTGCCTTTACTGAAAGTCAGCGTGGAGTACACAAGCAAAAGGTCGGAAAGGATTTCATTGTTGAGTTTTCATCGGTGGTCACAGGCAGGGGACAGCAAGAAAGGGAACTTGTGGCAGGGACCAGACTTATCACACTGGTGCACTTGGTCACCTGAGCAGGGTGCTCACAGCATGATTGTGGGGATGTTGAGGCAGCAGGAAAATATGAAGTTTTAAAGTTTACAATACAGTATCATTATTTTTTGTAATTCCATAGCCAAATAATAAATAGCCTTCACAAACCTGGTGTACTGGATGCTGTTGCTCAATAAATATTTATTGAGTGAATGGATGAATGATTAATGAAAGAAATACACTTCATTTGCAACATTGATTCCCTAATCAAGGCCTTCATCTCCGCCATAACTGGAATCCTGTTCTTCATATATAACACTCACAACAAACAAATACCCCTTATATTATCATGATTTTAAAATGAAATCAATGTTCCAGTTATCAATTGCTGTATAACACACCATCTCAACACTCATTTAAACACTGATCTTAAACCAAATGTATTATTTTTCATCAATGGTCTGTGAGTTCATTGGTCTCAGCTGGAGCCAACTGCTGGACAGGGGCTGGGACTGAAATACACTGAAGCTTCAAGAAGGCTTGCTGGGGCTTCCCTGGTGGTGCAGTGGTTGGGAGTCCGCCTGCCGATGCAGGGGACATGGGTTCGTGCCCCGGTCCGGGAGGATCCCGCATGCCGCGGCAGCGGCTGGGCCCGTGAGCCATGGCCGCTGGGCCTGCGCGTCCGGAGCCTGTGCTCCACAGCGGGAGAGGCCACGGCAGTGAGAGGCCCGCGTAACGCAAAAAAAAAACGAACAAAAAAATGCAGCATGCAACTTCACACACAATTAGAATACAGTATTGAGCCCCGCAAAAAAAAAAAAAAAAAAAAAAAAAAAAAAAAGAAGGCTTGCTGGCTCACTCAACATGACTGACAGTTATTGGTAGCTGTCAGTTGGGAGTATGGCTGATACTATGAACTGCAGTATCTACAGGTGGCCTCTCCACATGGGTCAAGCTTTTCAAATCATAGTGAAGAAGAAGTATACTAAGAAGATATACTCCAAGAAACAAGTGGAAGATGGCCTAGATCTGTAATTTGGCACACCATAATTTCTACAATATTCTATTGATCAAAGCAATCACAGAACCTGCCCAGATTCAAGGAGAGAGGAAGTAGTTTCCACCTCTTGAAGGAAAGAGAGGGGGTCATAGAAACTATAGGGATCTCAATTTGCTTAAATCAACAACCATAAAATACTAAAAACAGACATCATTCCTTATTACTGTAGGTGGTGGTGGTGGTGGTAGTAGTATTTCCTATATTTCTCACTGGTCCTCAAATCTTCACATAATCCTATGTCTTCATTTTGCACATGAAGAAACTGAAGATGTAAATAGCCTTGTAACTTAGTAAAAGTCACACAGTACGAGCTCAAACAAAGATATGCCTTTGCCATTTTATTTCATTATCCTTTCACTCTACCATGAAATTTACTAGGGTTCCCTGTGCCTTCTCACATCAAATCTAAATTCTTGTGTTTCTAACACAGCAATAATCTGCCCCATTCCTGTCTACACAATATTACATCTATTTGCTTCCTCTGTACCCTTCTTGCCATAATGCCTTTGTCCCCCTTATCTGGGATGTCCCACCTCACTCCCTCCAATCTAAATCCCAGCAGCCATTCAGGCTCTCTTCATAGACAACCAGTCTTTTCACTGAAAATCTATCTCTATCTCTTTCTCTATCGCAGCTCATAATGACTTCCCTTCCTGTGGAGTTAAAGCATACTTTTTTTTATGTAATGGTTCATGGATTTGTTGTTTTCACATGTGTTCGTTTTATCTTTCCAACTGTATTGTAAATTTTTTGTGGTGATCTATATCACCAGGTTTAATATTCCTCATGAACTCCTTGTTAATCCCATCCTCTAAGACTAGTACACCAGAGAGCTGACAACAAACTATATCATGATGCTTCAGGCATGCTAGAGACAAATGGAGTCCTCCATATAAAAATTATCAATGGAAATGTTAGTCTAAAATAACTAGCTTGATGGTAGTGAAGTACTGTGCTAAACCCTGAGCCTTCTCAGCAAATTAGAGGGAAAACCCTATAGAGCAAAGTGGAACACCCAAGCTGCAGGGCTAGTGGCTACATGCTGTGATTTCTAAATTTCCATTAAAGAGCATTTTCCTTTCTTCGAGGTGAAGACTGAAATGCCTTTGAAAGAGTAATTCATTCCACAATTAAGAATGACGTGTAAGGCACAACGAGCTCACTAAAATTATAAGATCTTTTCCATAGCAGGTTCTGATCTGTGTCATAAAGGGTAGAGGGATAAGAAGTTATTGAGCATATTGTAGGGAAGCAGGTTTCTCAAAAAAGGAAAAAAGATAAAATGAGGAGTTGAAGACACCTGTCTGGAGTCACACCTGCTAATATTTCTAACCTCCCTAAGGAAAAAAAATACACCGTCCTAGGACAGAAGTCCTCCGGTAGTGAAATATAGAAACTACTCCCATAGTCTGTGAGGTCCCAGCCATCAGCTATCCCATCCCATACACTTTATACATACAAATAACCATTCTCTGCAGGCTGGAAGTTTTTATTTTTAATTTTTTTACTTTAATTTTTTTTTTTTTTTTTTTTTTTTTTTTTATCTTGCTGTGATTTATGTCATAGAGTGTTCTGCCTATGTTTTCCTCTAAGAGTTTGATAGTGTCTGGCCTTACATTTAGGTCTTTAATCCATTTTGAGTTTATTTATGTGTACGGTGTTAGGGAGTGTTCTAATTTCATTCTTTTACATGTAGCTCTCCAGTTTTCCCAGCACCAGTTATTGAAGAGGCTGTCTTTTCTCCATTGTATATTCTTACCTCCTTTATCATAAACACGGTGACCATATGTGCATGGGTTTACCTCTGGGCTTTCTATCCTGTTCCATTGATCTATATTTCTGTTCTTGTGCCAGTAGGCTGGAAATTTTTAAAATGCTGACTTGAAATAGTGAGCACTGGGCGG
Organism: Neophocaena asiaeorientalis asiaeorientalis; assembly: GCF_003031525.2. Taxonomy (NCBI): domain Eukaryota; kingdom Metazoa; phylum Chordata; class Mammalia; order Artiodactyla; family Phocoenidae; genus Neophocaena; species Neophocaena asiaeorientalis. The sequence continues at coordinate 285,342 of NW_020175290.1, forward strand.
AGGATTAACAGGATGATATTTTACATCATCCTTCCCTGCACTACCTTTCTTATCCCATACAATACTAAGTGCTTTCCTAAACCAAATTTTAAAATTGAAGTGTAAATCAAGCTCCTCATGGTGTTAACTCCTCAGGTAGATATTTGGGGAAGTAGTTTAGGAGGCAGGCTAAGGAAGAGAGCCAGCCAGCTTGTCTTACCATTATTTCCCTTCCTATCAGGGACAGGTAATCTTGTTTGGCTGCCCATTTGGTCTTAATAAGCCAACAGGAAAGCCCTAATGGGAATACAAAATAAATCTCATTTCTGAGAGTCAGATGATTTCTGGTCACCAGAGGCACAATTTTCTATCTCCAATTGGCCAGGTATTTGACATCTACTGGGGTGAGAAAAATGACTTTTAATGGGAAACTGAACAAATGTTTGGGGTTTGTTTTATTTCCCTTGAGAGTAATTATTACTAGAATTTGCTTGCCTCTCTTTTGCCTGCCACACTGAAAAATTTATTTCAAAACTATAAAAAATGTTTCATGGAGTGGTTCTGCAAAGAAAATTATAAGCTTTTGAAATAATCTTTCTTGGCATCCCTGACTATTCCAATTCTAAAATAGTTTTAGAATTAACTGAAACACTTTGAATATTTATGAGCTATTTAAGGAATCCAATATATCTAGCTTCTCCCAGAAAAAACCATGTCCATAATTCTTGGGAATTCTTTATTTTCATCCTTGTCCCACACATGGCAGTTGATTGGGTTGCTACATAAAGCTTCTCTCCCGTTGCTGCGGAGCACAGGCTCCGGACACGCAGGCTCAGCAGCCATGGCTCACAGGCCCAGCCGCTCCGCGGCATGTGGGATCTTCCCGGACCGGGGCACGAACCCGTGTCCCCTGCATCGGCAGGCAGACCCTCAACCACTGCGCCACCAGGGAAGCCCCAAAGCTTTCAATATTATAACATGTCACTCCTTGATTAAGAGCACAGAGGAGGATGATAATGGTTTTTCCTACTGCAGCTTCAGTGGTGGAAGTCACACCCTGGTCCCTACCCTCTGTTTTGGTCTCTCTGCCTCTTCCTGCTCCTCTGAGTCTTTGGCTTGAACAGAGCTGGAAGGACTGCAGATTTGGCCTCTGCACTTAAGGAAGAGGCAGAGAGAATGACTGCCATTGCACATGTGCTGTGCATGCGTCTGCCTAAATCCATCTGAAAATGGTCACAAAGGGAAAGCACCATGGGCCCTTTCTCTGGCAAAGTAGGTGAAGAGGCCCACCCTGAATCCTGCCACATTCACAAATAGAGCTAGGCAATAGCTAAGGCAGTCATAGCCACAAATTAGGGAAGGAGTGGATTATTTTCTTCCTCACCTATATCAGATGTAAAACAAGTTGCCCATGAAAGCGAGTTGTTCTTGGTACCTGTGTCATGCATTCCCGCCCATTTTTCAGGCGTTTTGGAGAGTATGAGTTGAATAATTACATGGTTCACCCAATCCCATCTCCATCTGTTCTCCAGACAAGATGAACAAGCCTCAGATATATCAGAGAAAGAGTCAACTGTTCAAAAAGCTTCTTTTCCCAAACAAAACAAGTACACTTTCAAAATAAGTACATTAGCTTAATGAATTGTGCCCATATTAATTTGGCTATTACATCACATGTAAAAGAAACTCAAAATATTTTAATTGAATCTATGATACTACCAAGTACATAAAAATATTTTTTTTTTAAAAAATTAAACTAGAGTACCCTTAAAAATGGTAACACAGATATCTTCCTGCCACCTACTTGATTATGTGCTTAGTACCAGGGAAGCCTAAGTAATGCCAGGCTTTTGAGCCATATTTATATGCCAAAATCACGTAGATTCTTACTCTTAACTTCTTTAAACAGTTTAAAAAATAAAATTTGAAGTTTTAGCACAGAATCTCCCATTCTAGCCCTTGTTTAAATTTTTCAAATGGAAATATGAAGCAAAATGATGTAGCAAGTCTAAGTTAAAGAAGTATCACTTCTGATGTGTGTTCCTGAAAACACTTACTGGAAGGTGTTACTTATTTATGTTTGAAATCTCTGAATACTTTTTTTTTTTTACATTTCAAGTGAGATATTGAAGAAATAAAACAAAAAGGCTGGGAATCAAATTTAATACCAATCTGAAATGTACATGTACAACAACAGCAAAAACATTCCATATTCCATAGCTAAGTCCAATATGAAGAAAGGGGGAAATGCAGTGCACCCAGAATAAATCTCAAAAAAAGACAATATTAAATGTAAATGCACACTGAGTTTCTTAAATAAGGGAAAACCTACATATGAAAAGAAAGCCAGTAATTTTTAAGTCTAGTGCATATCCCCAAGAAGTCAAAATTAACTTCCTCATAATTCATTTCTTTTCTAGAGGCTGATCATGTCTTTATCCAGTTCTCTTGCCCTATGTATGCTATGATATAAAAATCATCAAAACAGAAAAGTGACAAGTAAAAAAATAACAGAACTGTTATTTTCAAATGTTATCAAGTAACAGTTTGAATCATTCTTTTAATGAATTTAGTAGATCCCTTTGTGGTTCTTGTGTAAGAATGAAATAGTCTTAGAACATTTTCTAAGTATTGAGGCAGTTTTAGACTGAGTTAGATAGAAAAAGTCAGTTACTAAGCTTTGTTGAAGGCATCAGAATTTTTCCATTCTTCAAGTTTCCATTCCATTCTTCTCCTTGATGCCAAAAAGTCATCCATATAATCAATTGTGCTCTGTTTCTACGACTTTTAGGATTTCTGGAATGCCATTTTAAAGGTAAGAAGAATCCAATAGCAGGATGAGGCACAAATTTTGGAAACTATGGGGCTTGAGAAAGCTATTGGGCTTGAAAGCCTAAGTCGGAAGCAATATTTTAGGAATCTTAACTACTTTATATTTAAGAGTAATATTGCCAATAAATAAACTAGTGAAAGCTCTATTGCAAAATGTACAAGAGAGAAAGATTATTAAACCATATTTTATTTCTTTTTAACTTTTCTCTTGGTGTTCTCAGACTACAGTACTTAATGTGAGGCATTAAAATGTTATGGTTAGTTCAGAATCGTGTTAAATACCATATATATGTAGTCTAAAATGTATTATTTGAAGTATTATTTATTTAAGAACTTTTTATATATTCAAACTGATATCTAATGCAATCAAATGGATGGCACTTGGTCATCAATCCTTTTTAATACATCGTTATTTACCATTTTGAAAGAGATGGTTTTGCAACATCTTTATATTTCTGCACTTGTGTTCTGCTTTAATCTCCTATTTATAGTGATTTCAAAATAGATCCATTTAACTGTTAGTTAAAATGTACAAAATAGTCAAAATTAAACCTCACTACGGTTTGCTGAGTGCAATAAAGACAGCAAATCTCACTATGCTACGGAGATTGTGGTTCCTAAGAAAAAACTAATAATGCAGAAATCTCAAGAATGATAGTATTTAAATATATTTTCAGGATCAAGATGAGGTTTTGACATCAGATTATTTCTCAACACAATCTTACAGGGAAGTTGAATTAAAATAGACTTGGTCAACAGATGTGGTTAACTCTCAGGATAAATCACAGACTAAAATGATTAGGAATCTGAAAGTAATAATGTAACCCAAATTTTTGTTGTCATATGACAAGTTCAGAAAATTCAAACCCAAATCCAAATAGAAATACAAAGTGACAGATGCAATAGAATAAGAAAAATAGAATAGGGTGACCAGATAACTGTGTTTTATATTACAAAGTTGTTGAGTCAGACTCGTGGTCACTACTTTCAAATTTCCATCAGGTTTTAGAATAACTAGTTTCTTATGTTGATATTTCTATTGAAAATTTTCAGGAATTATATGGTTTCTATAAAAAGGGTTTAAACAGACCTATTTCCCTTTCCCTTGCCTTGATCTTGACTCCTTTACCTTTTCTTCTCTTCTCTTTCCCTCTTCCTCTTCCCCTGCCACCCTCCTCCCCTTATTTTTTTTTCTACTTCCTCCTCTCATGAACCTTGAGGAACCGCAAGGCTTGCAAACACAGCTATGGAAAGAAGTGTTTTGACAGTTGCAAGGAGGGGACTGCACCAACCAACTTAAGCAAGAGGCACAGAAAACCATTTCTACCTTGAGTTTTACTGTAGTTAAAGAAGAGAAGTGCATCCTGCCATGCACCCCTCTCTTCCCCAAGTCCTGTAAAACTCCAATCATGTTTCCACTTGGGCAGTTACCTGGTCTTCAGGTGCTCCTTGGTACACATAAGCTGAAAAAAGCCTTTAACCTGTACTTGAGTCATGTAAATTATTTGTCCTTTATATTTTTCAATGGAGCTTTTGTATTAAAATTCCCATACTACTCAAGGCAATCTACAGATTCAATGCAATCCCTATCAAATTACCAATGACATTTTTCACAGAACTGGAACAAAAAATTTTTTAATTTGTATGGAAACACAAAAGACCCCAAATAGCCAGAACAATCTTGAGATAGAAGAATGGAGCTGGAGGAAACAGGCTCCCTGACTTCAGACTATACTACAAAGCTACAGCAATCAAGACAGTATGGTACTGGCACAAAAACAGATATATAGATCAATGGAACAGGATAGAAAGCCCAGAGATAAACCCATGCACATATGGTCACCTTGTCTTTGAAAAAGGAGGCAAGAATATACAATGGAGAAAAGACAGCCTTTTCAGTTAGTGGTGCTGGGAAAACTGGACAGCTACATGTAAAAGAATGAAATTAGAACACTCCCTAACACCATACACATAAAAGGTTCTGACGAACCTAGGGGTAGGACAGGAATAAAGATGCAGAAATAGAGAATGGACTTGAGGACACGGGGAAGCGGCAGGGTAAGCTGGGACGAAGTGAGAGAGTAGCATTGACATATATACACTACCAAATGTAAAATAACTAGTGGGAAGCAGCCACATCACACAGGGAGATCAGCTTAGTGCTTTGTGACCACCTAGAGGGGTGGGATAGGGAGGGTGGGAGGGAGACGCAAGAGGGAGGGGATATGGGGATATATGTATACATATAGTTGATTCACTTTGTTATACAGCAGAAACTAACAACATTGTAAAGCAATTATATTCCAATAAAGGTGTTTTTAAAAAATCTTTTCTAAGGGGTGAGGACTGAAACATTTTTTACCCCAATTATAACATTTTACTTTGAAATTTCAAGAGCCATATATTAGTACCTAAAAGGGAAAATCTATTGATTTTTTTTCCTTCTGTTTTCCTGATTAGGATAGTTAGTAAAAATAATTAACGTTTTAACTCCCATAGGCAATGTTTTGTCTTTTCCGAGTGTGTATGTATGTGTGTGTGTTTATGTTAATATGAAACTCTTGAGTATATATGATATGTACTTTTCTATTCATAAGAAATCAATGTTGGACACATTCAAATATCATTTAATAGCCGTAACTAATGATCTTTACTATCAATTTATTAAAAATGCATGAAAGTTCAAAAAAAATTCACTTTTCTAAAAATATAAATAATTGAAATATTAAACAGTATTTAAATTATTATCCCAGTTCCACAAGTCAGCCCCACTGGATGAGTGAGTATTAACTGAAGAGGAAACTTAATATCAATGTGTGCCCTTTAATCTAATTGGTTATCATTTCACTATCAAGTAACACCTTGGTTTTATTTTACAGCAACAATATAGCATAAATTATCTTAATAAAAATCTTCCTGAAAGATGACAAATTGTAGGTGTACAATAAACATTTATAGCATGGATGAATGATATGTTTCTGATACTACACCTTTATTCTCAGAATAATCTTGAGGAAGGGAATGCTGTTGGCTTTGGTGGTGAAGTTGGTAAAGGGCAGTAGCAAATGGTCAAAAGTTTTGTTTTCTACTTTTTGGGGTAGTTATTTGGACTTCTTTCTGAAATACCAATAAACAGTTCACTATTAATATATTCATTTTTTCTTTTATTTTTCAGCTAATATTTAAAGATCTACTATATATTGAGCACGCTGTTGGAAACTCTGGGAAGTAAAATGATGAATAGGATATAGCTTTTAACATAAGGATCTGCCTTAGACTCAGTTCTCCAGAAAGAGACCTTGAGATGGAGATTTCTGTGCAGGGGATTTATTAAAAAGGATGTGCTCACAGAGGAACTGGAGAGGCAGTGGAGGAAACAGAATGGGGAATCAGAGGAAGCCAATAGAGGGGTGATCTCAAATCCCAGTAGAGAGTAGATAGACCCTGATACTGCAGGATACCTCTGGAGTGTAAGTTTATCTCAGAGTTGTCCCCCACAGCCTCCTCACAAGAAAGGGAGCTGGGATTCCAAAATCCAAAGTCTGTCAGGCATCAGTCAAGGGTTGCCCCAAGGTCGGGCTGAAGGGCAGTGATTTCTTAGGCACTTCCTTCTCCCTAAACAAAACCACTCCAGTAGTATTTTTCCCAAAATAGGTACTGCTATTAGTTACTGCATATTAGAAGGAACCCGTTCTTCACCCTGAACAAAAATGGATCTGGATAGAGCACCCAAAATTTCCCTTTTAGGCATGTATAGTCAAGTAGCTGTAAGGAAAATACAGAACTATGGCAAAAAAAGAGTGGTATATGTACCATAAAAGAGTTACAGACAATAGACTGTAGAACATCGATGGACGGAAAGACCAGTTGCAAAGGAATTTCTAGAAAGACATAGTGGACAAGATTATATTTGAGGTGGACTTTGAATATTGAGCCCACCTCAAATATTTTGATACAGATGGGAAGAATTTTATAAACTGAGACTAGTATTAGTAGTCACATGGAAGAGAAACATTAGAGAGTATGTCTGGATAAAATTAGATTTGGCCAATTTCATTAGAGCACAGAGAATGTATGGAGGATGAATTGGAGGGCAGGCTAAACAATAGTGTGGGAGGACGAAGCAGATCCTTGAAATCCAGGGTCAAAAATGCACATGATAAGTGGCAGGCAATAGGAGGAAGCCATTGAAGGGATGATTAAAGAAGTTGTATGATAATTCCCAGATCTCATTTTGCAATTTCAGTGTATGTCTTTTTCAGGAAACATCTGAGAATTCTTAACAAAAGTAAATCTGATTTTCTTAACTTTTAATTTAGGAAATAAATACTGATTCCATATACTATATTTCTACTGTACCAAAGAGTAGATATCTCTGATATAATTACACAACCAAACAGTATCCCAACTCTAAAAATAATTTTGGGGTTTTAGTCATTGGAAGTTCTCACTTCTCAAATTGGTGAGTGACTTCTGGGTTTCTAATCAAAATTTCAGAAATGAGCCCAACAAAAGCAGCCATAGGGCTGCTGGGAAAAGCTACAGAATAGCCATGATCTTTTGGCTCTCAGTCTTTTCATTGGTGGCTGGCATTGCGTAAAGCATAGCTGTTCACTGCTATTGTAATTGACAGGTAGACAGCTTTGACTTTCACAGTGCACACATTGCAGCTTGAGCGTTCCTACCCAATTGGAACCTCACTTGATAATGTCCTGAAAACAAGACAGAGGCAACCATTTCATTCAGACTTTGGTAAGGAAACTAAAGAGGAAGAGTGGTGTTGCCAAGAAATCAATAGCTGTCACTCAATTTATTATGGGGTTGCTCTCACAGGAATAGCAGTATAAAGTAAACGCAGGAAAAGCAAAAGACAGTTTATGACCAAAGGGAGCTGAGCAGGCTTCAAATCATTCCATTAAATCAGGGGTAGTCTAGGGCCTTGGCAGAGACACTGACTTGCATGAGGATGAATAATAAAAACAACTTAACTTTATAGATCACTTACTATGTGCCAGGCAGCAATATATACAAGATATATCCTATTTCTTTCTTTTAAGAGCCAAGGAAACTAAGGAGAATTTAAGAGCACAATCTAATAAGTATCAGAGCCAGGATTCGAACCCAGACATTCTCTCCCTCCAGAAACTGTGCTTAGATATTGTTATAGACTAAATGTGTATGTTCCCCCCAAAATTCATATGTTGAAATCCCAATCTCTAATGTGATGGTACTAGGAGATGGAGCCTTTGGTAAGTGATTAGATGGTAAGGGTGAAGCCCTTATGAATGGGATTAGCACCCTTATAAAAGAAACCCAGAAGAGCTTCTTCATCCCTTCTGCCTTGTGAGGACAGAGTGAGAAGATGGCCATCTGTGAAGCATGAAAGCCCCCACCAGACACTGAATCTGCCAGCTCCTTGATTTTATATTTGCCAGCCTCCAGAACTGTGGCAAATATATTTCCGTTGTTTATAAGTAACCCAGTCTCAGATACTTTTGTTATATCAGCCTGAACAGACTAAGATAGAAATTGGTACTGAGAAGTGGGGCATTGTGCTAACAAATACCTAAAAATGTGGAACTGGCTTTGGAACTGGTAATGAGTAAAGGCTGGAAGAATTGTGAGGTTTATACTAGAACACACCTACATTTCAATGAATGGACATTTAAAGGCGACTCTGATGAGAGTTTAGAACGAAAAAAGGAGAGCTGTACAGAACACTTCAATCTTCTTAGAGAATACATAAATAATCCTGAACAAAACGTTAGTAGAAATATGGACAATAAAGGTCATTCTTATGAGGTTTCAGTCAGTAATGAGGAACATATTATTGGAAACTGAAGGAAAGGCAATTCTTGTTACAAAGTGGTAAAGAACTTGGCTGAATTGTATTCATGTTCTATTGGAAGGTAGAATTTAGGAATGAGAATATTGGTTATTGAGCTGAAGTTATGTCTAAAACAAAGAACTGAAGGTGCAGCTTGGCTCCGCCTGACTGCTTATAATCAGCAGTAATGTGAGAAGTGAGAAATGACCTAAAGATGAAATTGTTATGCAAAAAAAAGCAGTAGAACTCAAAGATTAGGAAAATTCTCAGCCTATCCATATTGTACAAAAAGAGAAAGCATGGTCAGAAGAGAATAATAAGGGTGCGGCCAAGTGACAGGAGATTAGCATGTATCAGCCTTCTCAACAGAAGCTGGGAGCTATTCTACAAAACAATGGAAGAAAGATCCTGGATGCAATTCAGAGTTCATTAGAGCTGTCACGCCCATCACAGGCCCAGAGTAGAAGGATCTGAGGGGAGAATGGTTTCAAAGGAGGAGTCACCAGTACCTCCAGCACCTTGGTACATGCTTCCTGGCACCACCTCACATCCCGGACTCCGCTCCCCACACTCCAGCCCTATGGTCTTTTGTCGCCCCAGGAAGAGCTCCAGCAGGCCTTGATACAGAGCAGGCCACAGTGTCCACCCTGCCAGAGGGTATGGGCAACAAATTTCAATGGTGTTCACGTGGTGCCATCTCTACTGGCACCAAGAGTACATGTGCTGTGGGGTTTCAAAGGATGGGGCCACACAGAGCCACAGATTTGGGTCTCTAGTCAACAAGGGCCACAAGGCCCATGCAAAGAGCCACTTCCAGGCCATCCTGCTGAGCCTGGAGGGCAGAGCATCAAGTAAAGAGGATTACTCACAAGCCTTAAAATCTCATAGAGTTTGCCTTGTAGCTTGAATCTGCTTAGGATGCCTTATCCCTTTCTTCTTTCCTATTTCTCCCTTTTGCAATGGAGATGTCTATCCCATGCCTGTTCCACCATCATATTTTGGAAGCATATAATTTGTTATTGCTTCACAAGTTCACAGCTGGAGAGCAATTTGGCCCAGGATGAATCATATCATCCATATCTGATTTAGATACTTAGATGAGACTTTTAATTTTAGACTTCAGAGTTAATGCTGGAATGAGTTAAGAGTTTAGGACTGTTGGAACGTAATCAGTATATTTGGCATGTGAGAAGGACCTGAACTGTGGGGGTCAGGTAGAATGCTAGGGACTAAATGTTTGTATCACTCCAAAATCCATATGTTGAAATCCTAAACCCCACTGTGATGGTATTAGGAGGTGGGGCGTTTGATAGGTGATTAGGTCACAAGAGTGAATCGTATTAGTGCCCTTATATTAGAGCCTAGAGACCTCCCTTGCCCCTTCTGGCATGTGAGGACACAGAAAAAAGATGGCCATATATGAACCAGGATGCAGTCTCTCACCAGACACTAAATCTCTTAGTGCCCTGATCTTGGACTTCCCAGCCTCCAGAACTGTGAGAAGTAACTTTTTGTTGTTTATAAGCTACCCAGTCTAAGATAGTTTTGTTACAGCAGCTGTAACAGACTAATACAGATATAATATTCAATGTTATCTCCTGAGGGCACTTGAGAAGTCTTTCTCTTTTTATCTGTAGCTGTATGCTTCTGGTATGGCAAAAAGAAACTCTCTGTAAATATTAATTAGTGTCTCTTGCTTCAGAAAACTGATATTGCCATATTGGGCAAATAATTTTTTACTCTGAACACAAGTAGCATGCATTACACTGTGCCCACACCAATGAAAGAAACTGTGGAGTCCTTGCAATGCTGTAGCTCCTATACATCTCTCAGGCAGCTTTCAGTGGTACGGGCTGTGTCCAGTAGAGAAAACATAGGGAAACTGCATGGAAAGTACCAAAGTGCTCTCTGGTCTTTTCAAGGAAAACTGATTTTGAAGGGCAGCATTACTAAGGCAAAGGCTTTGGAAAATGTGAGGGACAGTAAGTGTAAACAATTTGGCATATAATGACTAGGGAAAGGGAGGAGGGCACCAGTGATTAAGTAATGGAGTGATGTCAGCAGACTCCTGGCAGAGCAGAGATTATTTGCACTCAGCCACTGAGAGGTCCTGAACAAACTTGGAGACTGAGAGTCGATTATGGAACAAGAGTCAGTTTTTCAGAGAGATCACGGAAAAGGAAAAGGGAAAATACTTTCATAATAGGAGTAGCAAAGACTTAAGAGGAGAAAGAGGCCCAGTCTACAGGGAAGTCAAAATCTCATAATGACTCCCTATTTCTCTTAGAGTAAAGGCCAGAGTCCTTATTATAACCTACAGAGCCCTAAATATTATTGCTGATTCTTTTTCTCTCTGATCTGACCTCCTACTGCCCTCCACCTTGCTCATTCTGTTCTAGCCACACTGGCTTTGCTGTTCCTCACACACACACACTAAGCATGCTCCTGTCTGATGACCTTACACTGGCTTTTCCTGTATCTGGGAAAAGATTTTTAAAAAAAACAAAATGGGGGGTTCCCCCAGTTATATCCATGGTGTTACCTCCCCTGTCTTTGATTAAATTATATTTTCTCCATGAAACCTACCTTTACAATCTTATTTAAAGCTCCAACTGTCCTCATCACATGCCCCAGTTCTTCACACTCACAAAAATTTTTGGAACAGTTAATAGTGATTCTACTTCTCCTCTATTTAGGAGCATGGAAGAACTGGACTTCACACTTGTAAGTTAACCTTGCCCATCTGATTTACTTTGGCTAATGAAATATGAGCATAAATGACATGCATCACTTCTGGCTGGAAGCCTTTAGGAGCCACAACTTAATTTGCCACTTTCCCTCCCCACAGCAATAGGAACCAGCCACGCTGTAAATGATGAAGTGAGAAATAAAATATGCTTTGTTAAAGACATTAAGATTTGGTGCAGTTATATCAGCAAAACCTATCCTCTTTTGAAAGATATATTCAGTATATATTTTTCTTTTTCACCACTTTCTAACATACCATATATAATTTACAGCAAGTAAAGTAGTAAATAAGTAGGTAAATAGAAACTCATAAGCTTTAACCCTCTGCCAGAATATAAATTCTAGGATAAGAAAGGAATTTTTTCTGTTTTATATCACACTGTGTCCCAAACACTTAGAATACCGTGTGCCTGGTATATAGCAGGCACTCAATGATTGTCTGGGGGAATGACTCTTTTAATCAGTGGCGCAGTTTTCAAAGATCATTAGGATGCATAGGTTATGGAATTACTAGGAACAACAAGGATAAATTAGAGTTATTTTAATGAGATGACAGCTCTGGAATTCATTAAAGAAAGGATATATTTCAATGAAGAGGAGTTAGTTAGCTTCCATACTTTCAACAACAGGCTATGGTAGCTATACATGGCATACATGGGTAATCCAGGGTCAGCAGCCCTTTCAGAAATGTGGAGCTAGGATTATGCAGACATGTAGAAGACCCCTTGAATCAAATGTTTATACTTGTACTAAAATTACTAATTTATGGAGTTTATCACATTCAATTTAAAAGACAGACTGAGATATGCCAATTTTATGTAACCAAAAAACATTTTAATGTAGTACACTCTTGTACAGTATACAATGCTCTCCCCAAAAGTCTGGCCTGAGATAGGTTGAAGGAAATTGAAATTTTAATACTTATGTTCATTTTTTGTATTACTAAGAGTGAAATCCTAGGGTTGATGACCTTTTGTTTAGCATACAGCATAACTATTTTCTTTCTTATGCAAAGGTAGGCCCACAAAATATCCTAGGGTAGAGGGTGAGAGATAGATCACTTTAAGAATCAAATAGTCGGCTTCAGAATCTGTTCTTGTCAAGCTGAGGTCTCAGGGTTTGGGAAGCCTTGGAACAGACACAAGAGAAGAGAGGAGGTGGTTGAAATACAGTTTAAGGGAGAAAAAGGGTCACTGAGATGTATTAGTACCAGAAATTGTCAGAGAACTTAGAGAACAATTATTTCTTACTTTTAATTGTAAGTGAATTCCTATTTCATGCTATTCTCTATTCTCCATTACCACAAAGGCTATTCCATTTAACAGTGGTGCTGCTTTGAGGTAAGGAGGAGGCTGATGAAGTGATGAAAGTGAAATATGAACTAGCATGAGTGGAAAGAGGGTCAGTAGTGGTAGAAGAACATGCAGGAGCCAAGTCTTTTGGGTGAACAGAAATTCCATGTCATAGAGAACTTAAAGCCCATGAGAGTGTATAAAATCTTGAAGAAGACTGTGAACTTCCAAATTGGTAAAAAAAATATAAGGTAAAGGGTTATTGCTTAAACTGAAACTCAGTAATTGAAATAGAATTCACTTACTGACCTATTTTTAAAATTAGAGAAAGATAGTTTCATACTGATAGAAAAATTGTGACATAAACCCAGAGTGTGATGGACCTTACATGAATAAAGGCTCAAACTCAGGTGTCAATAAAATAAAAATTGTGAGCCCTCTTTTTCCCTTCCATTCAAATTTACCTCAGTGGAAGTACACATTATTAATAAATTTCAAATGTTACAGGTTGGTTTCTCTGGGAAGCAGATCCTGAAACAGAGATTGCTGTGTGAGAGGTTTATAAGGAAGTGCGCCCGTGATCAATAACTGTGCAAGGGAATGAAGAATGCAGGAGTGGTCAGAGGGGAAAAGGAGGCTACAATGCAATCCCGACCAAGGCTACAGCCAAGCCCATGGAGAAATCTGGGATGACCCTTCAGAGTTGTCCTGCATTACAATAAGGAGCCTTGGCATTTCTACCCTGGTAATGACTAGACATTATGTGTAGGCCCTGTGATCTTTAGTGAAGCAAGACTTTTTAGCCAAGGGCAATTTCCAGAAAAGACTGAGAGCCTACAGCTGTCAGCAGGCAGCCCACCCACTGAGAAACTGGGAAGGGGTGGGAAATCCTTCAATTTTAATCAGGATTCTGGGCAATGTATAACAGTATTCATTATAGTACCATCCTAAACATCATATCTATACATTTTCTAGTATCATATGAGATAATACAACATAATTAACAAAATATAAATTGGCAAAATCATAAATAGATTCATTATACTTATTGTTCTACTATTTTCAAGAACTCTCTATTTTTAAAAAATATTTCTTTCTTTGGCTGCGCTGGGTCTTAGTTGCAGGATCTTCAGTTGCAGCATGAGGGATCTAGTTCCCTGACCAGGGATTGAACCCAGGCCCCCTGCATTGGGAGCATGGAGTCTTAACTACTGGACCACCAGGGAAGTCCCTACAGCTCTCTATTTTAGTATATGAAGCTCTTACTTTTTTAAACAACTATTTAGTATTACCTAGTATTGATATACCATAAATTTAGTTAACTCCAACTGTTTTGGTTTGTGCCCATGTGGGGTTTTTTATTTAGCATGCACTCCTAGAAGTGGCATTTCTGTATCAAAGATATGGACGTTTTAAATAGCAGTAGGTGATGTTAACTAACCCCCACTGAAAGATGACAGACAAATTCACACACTCTCAAAAAGTACATGAGAATGTGTATTTTCCCACAGCTTTGCCAATTTTGGATGGTGGCATTCTTTTTCATTTTTGTCAATGTAATGGAAAATAAAAAATAGTGTGTCACTGATGTCTTAATGTGAAGTACCCCAATTCATTGTGTAACTGAACTTAATTTCATATTACTGTACAATGCTCTTTGGCATTCCTCCAAATCGCTTGTTCTTATCATTTTCCTATCTGTATTTTGATTTGTTCAACCATTTTTTTTCTTGACACGCAGGCTTTATTTAAAACTGTTAACTAAATTTTTTATTTTCTTCTACTCAATATTTATATTTTAATTTCTGTTTATAGAATTGTAGGCCATGAGAAATTTTTTTAAACCAACAACAATAAACTAAATACTCCAATACAAAAATAAATAATAACCAAAATATTTTTTATTTTTACCAAATCTTGGAATGCATCCCCTAATAGAGTTTTATAGCATTACAGAGTCCAAGAAATCATGTTAGGTATTTCAAATACAGGGAATTTAATATGCGAAGTTGTTTATAAACATGTTGACTTGGGTTTAAATTTTCATTTCATGGTGAAAAAGGCAGAAAATAATCAATGTGAGGCCCCTCCCTTGACTCCTCAATATTGTTTTATCAGGCACACTTCAGGCTAATCCCCAGAAATCCCATTCAATAAATTATTTATCTTTGGTTTCCTCTCAATCCCCCTTTTGTATTCTCCACCCCACTTATAGTATCAAAATATTTTCTTTCCCTCAAACAAAAGGCCTCTAGCAGTTTCTTTCTGCCTTGAAGGCTTCCAGTCACAGAAGGAACCAATCAAAAACCCATTTGTTTTGTAAAGCTATTGGTAAAATAATGAATCAGCTCTTTCCAACATAGTAATCATTTGAAGAACCACAGTAAAAAGAAATTACTTAAATCCCCAATTTCTTGTGGAGGAAAGTAAGAAACTCTGTGCTTGGGGTAGGGCGAGAGGACAGGGCAAACGGCAAGTATATATGTTTGTGAGAGCAGTGCTTCAAATCATTCCATGCACAGGTGTTATCTGCCTCTCCCACAAATACATAAAATTTAGGAAATCAGCCCACAAACTGTACCCCTTTCTTTTTCCCTTGCAAATTGGAACACTTACAGGAAAGCAGGATGTCTAGAGTTATGAGAAATAATGTTTTCTCAAAAGACGGTAGAATAATTTCAGCAGAAGAAAGTCACATGAGTGCACTTGATGTCAAACACTGGAGTTAAAGGTTGAAGCCAAAGTCTTAGATTCAATTGTCAGCCCTTTGTGCCAGTTCACAAAAAGGATTCAACAGTTTTAAGGCACAGTCTCCACACCGATAAAATGTGAAGATGTGCAAGACAAGCAGCAAGATCCCTCTCAGATTGTAAATTCCTGTGGTCTATGATCCTGGCTCTTTTGGTCCCTAAGTAGTACAGTTACTCTACTCAGAACCAGACAACACTTCTCCCACTGCTTTAAAGGAATTCAAGAGCTATCAGCTTAATGGGAAATGTTCTGATCAATAAATCTAGAACTTTGGAGAGCATAAATTCACCTGGTGATCTTACAAAAAGACAAAGCCTTGGACCCCTCTTCAGTATTCTGACACAGTAGATTTCAGTGTGTCCCCAATGCCTGCAATTTTGAAAAGCTTATCAAGTGATACTGACACCTATGGAAATTTCAGAACCACTAGTTTAGGTCTTGGCATTTATATGCACATTGGTCTAATTTCCACTTCAAGGGGTTAGATAGAGTTAAGTGATTTTTTCCCTCTATAATTTTGCTTCCACATATTCTTCCTCTCACAGGAGAAACCTGTTTGTTAGGTAAACTTTGCACTCCTGGAAAATTATTCTTTTCAAGGTGATAGACCTTTTGCAAATCGTTAGCTGCTCTGGATATAATTTTGTGGTTTTTAAAACTCAGGGTGTGAAGTACAGTTTGCAAATGTCTCTGAGAAGGGTTGCTTCAAATGTTGAGAAGTGCTATATGGGAGGCTCTGAGCAGAATAAGCACAGAGGGGGAGCTGTCCACAGTATGCATTATGCCAGAATAATGACAATGATTAGCATTTATATCATGGGCTTTAAAATACTGGAATTTTAAGATCTACCACGCTTCGCTGATAAAATGTAAGATGCATTTTTGATGCTAATATCGAACACGTTCATGCTTCTACATCTCTCATTTTCCCTCCATTTACAAAGAAAGGAGCATCCCTCCTCCAGAATAAACCTAAGAAACTCATCTCTGAATTCAATCCTATCTAATCCTGAATCTTAGGACCTTGTCCCACTCTGTCATCCCAGGTATTCTAGTACCCCCTGCCCCGAATCTCTCCCTCCTTTATTATCATTTCTTTCTATTTGCAAATATGTACTGGTCTTCTCATCCTTTGGAAGAAAAAATGTGAAAGTCTTACCTGTGTTTGATGCTTCCCCTAATGCCTTCCTATTCTTCTTCCTTTTATGTTCAAACATTTCAGAGGAAAGTCCACAAATTTTTTTCATCACTTATTTCCTCCATAACATGCTTCTTATTTATGTTTTTTTCTCATTACACAAAATGCTCTCACGTGCTCTTTCTCACTCTCGCTCTCTCTCTCCCCTCCCTTTTGCTGTCTTTCTTGATATATACATATGTGTGTGTATATATATATATATATATGTATTTTATATATATATAACATATATATGCACATATGTACACACATATACATATGTATATAGAGAGATATTAATATATCTAATGAGCTAAATCTAATGTCCTTGTCTCATTCTTCACACACCTTGCATTTCTGCTAAATGTCTCATTTTCCACCTACTTACTCTGATCAATGAGAATATGTGAAGGTATGCTACAGTAAATAACCTAAGATGTGTGAAGTTGCAGCTAATTACAAAACTTGAATGACTTAAAATAGCAGATTTATTTCTCTCTCATGAAATAAGACCATCATGGGTTAGTTGGGAAATGGGAGAGGAAGGCTCTCTCATCTCACTCAGGTAATCAAGATGGAGGAGCAGCCACCATCTTGAACATTGTCATTTCCCAAATTAGATGGAAAAAAGAACTCCAAAATGTCTCACACGAGTTAACTGCTCCAACCTAGAAGTGACATATGTCAAGTCCACTCACACATCATTGGCCAATATTACATGTCCCACCAACCCATGTATAATCCAAAACATGAAGTCTCCCATGTGCTCAGAAAGTAAAGAGCCAGAAATATCTGGTGAGAAGTATCGTTAATCCCATCCTTTTAAAAAATATATTCTCCTTTTTGGCTTCTTTAGTACTTAATTCTCATAATATTCCACTTCATGTATATTTCACTCTTCTTTTTTCTCACACAGCCCCCAAATACTGTGATAACCCTAGAGTCTACTCTCTCTGCACTACCACTCCTATAGACCTCACTGACCTTCATGTATTTAATTATCTCTTCTGGGTTGATGATTCGTTAATCTATATTTTCAGATCTTCCTTCTACTACTTCTATAGCTCAATAGCTATAGGGACATGTGAGGTCAGCACTGGAAAATTATTTCACCTTACGATGAAGTCACATTATAAAAAGTGCTCTATAGAGGGTTATAAGATCAATGAACAAAGGCTTAAGAATGAGGGCTCTTCAGTGGTAACATAACAGGAAATATTGGTCTGGAATACATGGAAATGGGTGGCTATACTCTTCAAGTTTTCAAATAATAGCTTATGTAGAATCAAGGAAGATTTTGACTTAAATCCAGCAAATATATTTCAGCATATAATACATGTCAGACCTTGTGCTGTGAATATACACATTTATTATCTTGTTTAATCTTCACAGCAATAAAAAATCTAATGCTTTGTATTAAGAATACAGAGGTTTAACATTAAAAGAATATAAGATAAATCTTAGGGAAAAAAAGCAGAAATACTTTAGAATCATCTACCACAGCTAAGTGTTTGATAATTACTGTAAAGACAGAATGGTTTGAAGACTAAGATCTCTGATTGTGGACATTCCCATGGCTGGCAGCTTTCTTTGGTCTAAATCAATGTTTCTCATGCTCTAGCAGTAAAATTGCTATTCAGGGTTGTAAACACAAAACCATGAATAATTTACTCTATGGATTATTTAAGGAATTTTCAAACTTAGTTTTTACTACATGTGATTTTTTTCACCTCATCCTACAAGTTAACATGCCAATCCATCATATGCATATGTTATACTTCCTATAATTAAGATAACTAGGATCCCCACTTCAATACAGTGATATTGATTCATAAACTTTTTCCATACTTCCATACAAAATTATACCACTTGATATCAGTTGCAATATAATTCAAAAATTCCATTACCTCCTCAAATATTTTTGTACTCTCACCATCAGCCTCAGATAAGAATCCTATAAAACACAAAAATATTTAAAAAGATACAAAGTGACAGCTACTGTATCATAAACAAGAGGAGTCCATCTGTATAAAGGATCAAATATAACATTCTGTCTGACACATTCCCACAACTCAGCCCTTCTGCAAACGCAGGCACATATTACTGGTTTTGATCTGAGAAATTAGTGTCATGAACCTAGAGGCTTTACTCTTTTCTTGTGCTTCCAATCTATTATACCACCCTTTGCACAATTAGTCCATCTGAGTACTATTTTGCTCCCTGTACTTCCAGACCTATTATAACAGTTCCAATATGAGGTTTAGAGGTGGTTCAAGGAGTCATGGACTCTATCATATTTTTAGATTTATTTTCTTATTGAGGTAACACTGGTTTACAATAGTCTACGAGTTTCACGTGGACAATGTTATACTTATACTTCTATATACCCTATAGCGTGCTTATGACCAAAAATTTTACTTTCCATCCATCACTACACAATTGATCCTCTTTACCAATTTTGCCATCCTACTACCCCTCCCCTTCTGGTAACCACTACTCAGTATCTAAGTGTTTGTTTTTGTTTGGTTTGTTCATTTATTTTGTGTGCTTATTTGTTTGTTTGCTTGTTATATTCTACATGTGAGTGAAATAATACAATATACATTTTATAATTTTAAATAAAGAGTAGTTCTGGTTCTTAACTGATCATTATGGCAGCTATAGACGAGGAGTCTGAACCCAAAGGTGTGTTCCCATTTGGAAACTGGCCTTTGACAATGTAACTGGATCCCACCAGAAAACTCTGCAAAAATGTAGCCTTTCCATTTTCAGTTGTGAATGGATACAATTTTCAATGAAATATTTACATGAATGAAAATATAGTCCAGAAAGAATATGTTCTTCACATGTTACGAGTCTACAGAAATGGTTGCCTAAAGAACATGGGGATTTTGCAGCTTGAATCATCAATCATGTTGCTTTCTACTTTCCTCTCATACTGTACTATGCTTACCTCACCCTCACTAATCCTCTTTTATTTCTATTAACTTCTCTTCTATGGTTTTCCCCCATCCTGACCATATTTTGATATCTCCTAGGTCTCAATTTTTGGCTACTTCTCATAACTTCTGTTCTCAACTTTCTCCTCTGGCATAACACTTCTATGGTTGAGTCCACTAGTAATGACATCCCTGTTTAAAAGTTTTACTACATAATGGCTTTCATAGTACCCCTAAAGGTGGCTCCTCTTAGCACAGTTCAGCCATCTGGGTGAAGAATAAGGGCAATTATAGTCCTCATTAATCTTCCTTCACTCTACCTTTTACGTCATGGTCGTATCATGCCATTAGATGCAGTTTTCTGGCATTTTATACTAATAAAGCTTGTGTTTTTGGTATTATGTCATTAAAAAGCATAAGTAACAGTATTCCACCAGATGTAATATTGTAAATTGTTTCCTTACGTTATAAAGACAGTGTTTAAAATGTATAAGAATATAAGAATCAGAATTAAATAAATTTGGATGGATTTAAATTCCAGTTCCACTGCTTATTAAGTCTGTGCTTTAATTTCCTCAACTGTAAATGGAGAATACTAAAACATACCTCATGTGATTATTGTAAGGACCCATTAAAATTATTTGTAAAGCACTGAGTGTACTGCCTGGCATGTAGTGTTTACAAAATTAGAGGACAAAGTAGCTCTAGTGAACTATCAAAATCAGTTAAAGAAATCGTTTCACTGCCTAGGGGCAAGTGACTCTTTGTCACCTAAACCTGTAAATCACTTATTATTACTAGAATGTGGCTGAAGATTCATTCGTTTAACAGGGGTGAAGCAAAGGAAATCAGAGGAAAGGAAAAGTGGTAAACTTAATCCTTGCCATCTGTTCAAACTGTACTATAGTACAGTGAATCATTATAACAAGTGTCATTTTTTTATCTCCTCTTTGTGGCCTTAGCAAATGTAGTTTATTATTGTTTGAGGTCTATACTATGGATCCAAGGTATGAATGGTGGAAAAGATATACTGTTATATCTTGGTTCCACTGTATTCTCAAGAAGATAACTGGAATACTGACTTCAATTTGGTCTGACTCACTGCCCAATGAGTTTTATACGGGTGGAATTTTTAAAAATAATATATAAATGTATAATCACACAAATAAAATTTCATATCTTTTATACATAATAAACCCACTTTAATACTGTAAGGTAAATTAAGATTTCTTGATTTACCTAGAGAAATAAAGAGCAGTATTTGTGAGGGCAAAGAAGGATCAGGGTGCTGGCTAGAATAAGAATTAGAGATCTGGATTTCAGAGTCAGGAATGAACGTTTAGTTAATTCTAATTTTATGTCATATTTACTTTTAAAATCTAGGAAAAGGAAAGAGCAGTAAAACACATTTCTAGAAATTAAATGATAAAATAAAACTTCAGAGTGAAGACTGAGCACATGCTATTGAATTTATTGACTTAATCCATTATATACCTGTAATTCCCACTTTTTAATGTGTCTTCTGTGGCATCATGAGAAATTCTAGAAGAATAATAAAGGCATCAAGAAGTTAAGCAAAGCTATCACTAACTTACAGTCTCCTTGCCCATATATCCTTTCATTTTGTTCTGTTTTCTTGTAATGTGGAGGACATCCCAGTTTAGTTCAGCCACAAATGCTTACCTTTTCCTCTCACTCTGGAATTTGCTACCTCTGACTCCCTCCTACCCCGGGATCCTCCTCCTTAGCACTCACCAGCAGTCCCCTGCCTGCCCTTGCCATTCTCAATTCTATTTGAGGGTTTTTGGCTAATGGGTAAAGGTGTGGACAGGTAAGAGTGTTTTAAACTAAAGACAGAAGTGAATGATACTACAGCTGTGCTACTTCTGGAGCTATCCTTCTTATCCTCAACTGAAGGTATCCACCATTAGGGATATGTGGTTTAAAAAATAAGTTGGGAGGAAGAGTCAAAGAAAGAAGAAAATAGCTGTGAGGAAGAAAGGAAAGCTGCCTTGTTAACACTCTCACTTTAGTCTATCTTTCTTATATTGTGATTTCTCTCTTCTCTGTGCTGGTTTTTCCTCCTCAGACAGCCCTATTCTAGAACTCCTTTCCGCTCATTCATGAAGCCCACCTTTATCCCCTTGCCCCTGCCTTGATAGAAGACAATCTCAGGGCCATCCCCTAACACAGGTTTTTATTTTTTAATTAATCAGCCATGAATAATAAGGTTGATAAAATTCAAACTGATTAAAAAATACTCTTAGGGACTGCATATATAATATGAATTTCCTTGCTATGTTATATGAATACACGAAGACAATAAAGTTTTTCTTTTGGTCGGCAAGATGGCAGGGTAGAAGGATGTGAGCTCACCCCTTCTTACTAAAACACCAAAATCACAACTAAGTGCTGAACAACCATCGACAAAAAAAAAAAAAAAAAAAATGTTGGAACCTACCAAAAAAGACACCCTACATACAAAGACAAAGAAGAATGCCACAACGAGACAGTAGGAGGGGTGCAAACATGATAAAATCAAATCCCATACCCGCTAGGTTGGCAACACACAAACTGGAAGATAACTGTACTGTGGAAGTTCTCCCACAGGAGTTAAAGTCCTGAGTCCCACATCAGGCTTCCCAGCCTGGGGGTCTGGCAATAGGAGGAGGAGCCCCCAGAGAATCTGGCTTTGAAGGCCAGCAGGGTTTGATCATAGGAATTCAACAAGGCTGGGGGAAACAGAGACTCCACTCTTGGAAGGCGCGCACGGGTTCTGTGTGCACCAAGACCCAGGGAAAAAGGCAGTGACCTCATAGGAGACTGGGCCAGACCTTCCTGCTGGTATTGGAGGGTCTCCTTCGGAGGCGCGGGTGGTTGTGACTCACTGCAGGGACAAAGACACTGTAGCGGCAATTCTGGCAAGTACTCATCAGCGTGAGCACTCCTGGAGGCCGCCATTTCCTCCTCAAGACCTAGCCCCACCCAACAGCCTGTAGGCTCCAGTGCTAGGACGCCTCAGGCCAAACAACAAACAGGGCAAGAACACAGTCCCACCCATCAGCAGACAGGCTGCTTAAAATCTTCCTGAGCATGGACCTGCCCACCAGAGGAACAAGAAAGACCCAGCTCTACCCACCAGTGGGCAGGAACCAGACGCTCCCACCAGGAAGCCTCTTAGCCTCATCTACCATGAAGACAACTGAGCTCTCTAAAATAATTATAGAGCACTATAAAAATGCATGGCATTGTTATTACTATGACAATCTTTTTGCTTTCAAGTATAGGTAGGGCTCAAAAATAACAGATGTCTATATTCAGCTAAGCACCTTCCCATAGCTATACATGGCAGGATACTGAAAGTTCTAGAGGCAATTCTTAATATTTATAAAACTGTAACAAATGGGAAAAAATCTTTATTAATCTCTTTAGGCTAAAAATTGCCCAAGTTATTTTTACAGGGTGTTTTTAACCAAGAGCCAGTATGAAAATTCACAAATTCCGAATATTATAAAATCTAGAATTTCATAGCATATCCCAAACACAGTTATGAACTTTGTCCATTTATCAGTAAAGCTACAGCAGAGTTAGTGATTAACTAAATCTTTTAGTCATTTAACACATTTTCATGAAGCGCTTTTTCTGCATAGTGTGCCACACTAATTCCTATGTGAGATACACAAATACATAAACAACAGTCCTTATACTCTGGAACTTTATACTCTTGTTAGGAGAGAGAATATATAATCAAATAAACTCAAAGATAAATGTCAAATAAATAAATCGGATAATATATACTACAGGAATTTAGAGTAGGAATAAATTCCTAGCATTTTAGAGGAAATGATCAGAGAAGTCTATATGGAACTGATGTCATTTGAGCTGGACATTGAAATAAGATTCTATTTGGAAGAAAAGTAAAAGGTAATAATAATAACAGCAATTTAAAAAATAGTAAGAAAGACAATCATGGGTGGGAATGTGAACTGGTACAGCCACTATGGAGAACAGTATGGAGGTTCCTTAAAAAACTACAAATAGAACTACCATATGACCCAGCAATCCCACTACTGGGCATATACCCTGAGAAAACCATAATTCAAAAAGAGTCATGTACCAAAATGTTCATTGCAGCTCTATTTACAATAGCCTGGAGATGGAAACAACCTAAGTGCCCATCATTGGATGAATGGATAAAGAAGATGTGGCACATATATACAATGGAATATTACTCAGCCATAAAAAGAAACAAAATTGAGCTATTTGTAATGAGGTGGGTAGACCTAGAGTCTGTCATACAGAGTGAAGTAAGTCAGAAAGAGAAAGACAAATACCGTATGCTAACACATATATATGGAATTTAAGAAAAAAAAAATGTCATGAAGAACCTAGGGGTAAGACAGGAATAAAGACACAGACCTACTGGAGAACGGACTTGAGGATATGGGGAGGGGGAAGGGTGAGCTGTGACAAAGCGAGAGAGAGGCATGGACATATATACACTACCAAACGTAAGGTAGATAGCTAGTGGGAAGCAGCCGCATAGCACAGGGAGATCAGCTCGGTGCTTTGTGACCGCCTGGAGGGGTGGGATAGGGAGGGTGGGAGGGAGGGAGACGCAAGAGGGAAGAGATATGGGAACATATGTATATGTATAACTGATTCACTTTGTTATAAAGCAGAAACTAACACACCATTGTAAAGCAATTATACCCCAATAAAGATGTTAAAAAAAATACAGGGGAAAAAAAAAAGACAATCATGATGGTTTTCATTTCTGGAGCACAATCTATATTCAAGTATTAGTTAACCCTTTATCTGTCTTGTTTCATTTAATCTTCAAAACAACCCAGTGAGATGGGTATTATCTTTATATTTTGTTGAGAGATGAGAAAATTAGGACTTAGGGAAGTAAAGTAATTGGTAAAGACTACACAGAAAATAAATGGGAAGACTGTAATTTGAAAATAGGCTATTGTCACCTGACTTCTCCAGCTGTGCAGGATGCTGCCAGAGGCCCTTTTCTCTCTTGCCACATCCAGAGTACTGAATTGTGAACTGCATGACTGGAGGGGGATTAGGGGAGGAGGGAGAATGGCAGATAAAACTCTCAAAGGGCATTAAAAGGATGTGAATCCTACTAAATGCATCTTAGAGTCCATGAAGAAGCCTGCCCAAGAGACACTGGTGATGCCTCACCCACACATTCCCCACAACTGGCTTATGGGCCCTAGGTGCTCCGTGTGCCTTGCTCACACACACATCCACTCTGTGGCTGCCTTGCTCACACACACATCCACTCTGTGGCTGCCTAGCTCTGTGTGATCCCAATGGCAGCAGTAAGAGAGCACTTTGGCAGATGGCTAACTAACATACACAAAAAGCCTGGTAGAATCTGTGGGCCAGGGAGAGACCACAAACTTGAGCATTAGCACCACATTTGGGAAAACAAGAGAGAAGCTGTCAGCGCTTGGCCTGGTAGGTTGCATGATCCAGAGAAGGCACAGAGCTTAAGAATTCTGCCACAAGAAGGAGCAAAAAGCATGGAGTAGGCATATCCATAGAAGCATTTAAAAAGCTTCAGAATCTGATGGAAAGTATTTCTCTCCCAAGGCAGCTAGTAAGACTAGTGGAGGTGGCTGCTATTTCAAATGCAAAGTTAACAATGCAAAACTTCAAGGAATATGAAAAATCAAGGTAACATGACACCACCAAAAGATTACAATAATCTTACAATACCTGATCCAAAAGACATGGAGATAAGTGATTTACCTAATAAAGAATTCAAAATAGCTGTCTTAAGAAAACTCAATGAGCTACAAGGTAACACAGAAAAACAATCCAGTGAAATCAGGAAAACAATACAGGAACAAAATGAGAACTTTAACAAAAATATAGAAATCATTTAACAGAATCAAGCAGAAGTTCTGGAGCTGAAAAATACAATGAATGAAATTTAAAAATGCAATAGAGAGCATCAATAGCAGAATGGATCAGGCAGAAAAAAGACTCTGTATTAGAAGATAGGAATTTTGCAATTGTCCAGTCAGAGGAGAACAAAGGGAAAAGAATATGAAAGAGTCAAGAAAGTCTTTATGATCTATGGGATACCATCAAAAGAAATATCTTACAAATTATTTGAGTTCCAGAAGAAGAGAGGGAGAAAAAGTCAGAAAGCTTATTTAAAGAAATAATAGTTGATAGGGGAGTAATCATGATAGAGAGTAGGAGGATGCTGCATCCACTCTCAAACACATCAAAGTTACAAATACATATAGAACAACTCTTGCTGAAATAGACCTAGGGACTAGCAAGATGGCTCTTCTACAGTAAATGCTATAAAGAAAGATCCACACAGAGTCTGGTCAGAGAGGAGGAGAAGCAATCAGGTTGGGACCCACACCACTAGTGAAGACACAGAAGAGGAGGGGGGTATCAAAGTCTTGGGGATCCTCCCTGGGAGGGAGGGGCTTGAACCACATATTAGGCACCCCAGCTCTGAGGTCTAACACCAGGAAGACAAGCCCTCTTAGCTGGTTTGAAAACTAGTGGGGCTTACCAGAGGGCTGTAAGAAACTGAGACTCTGCTCTTAAAGAGTGCACACACAGACATCATACTCAATGGTGAAAGTTTGAAAGCTCTTCCTCTAAAATCAGGAATAAAACAAAGTGTCCACTCTCACCACTCCTATTCAATGTAGTACTGGAAGTCCTAGCCAGAGCAATTGGGCAAGAAAAAGAAATAACAGGCTTCCAAACAGGAAAGGCAGAAGTCAAACTGCCTTTGCTTGCAGATTATATGATCTTATATATAAATAATCCTGAAGACTCCACTAAAAAAAATCTGTTAAACTAATCAACAAAGTCAGTAAAGTTGTAGGATACAAAGTCAGCAAACAGAAATCAGTTGTGTTTTTATACATTAACAATGAAGTATTTTATAAAGAAAACAATCCCATTCACAATAGCATCAACAACAATAAAATACTTAGGAATAAATTTAACCAAGGAAGTGAAAGATCTGTACACTGAAAACTATAATACTGTGAATTAAGAAATTGAAGAATACACAAATAAATGGAAAGCTATCCTGTGTTCATGGATCAGAATAATTAATATTGTTAAAATGTCCATACTACCCAAAGTCATCTATAGATTCAATGTAATCCCCATCAAAATTCCAATGGCATTTTTCACAGAAATTTTTAAAAATCCTAAAATTTGTATAGATCCACAAAAGACCCCAAATACCCAAGGCAATCCTGAGAAAGAACAAAGCTGAAAGCATCACACTTCCTGATTCCAAAATATACTACAAAGGTATAATAATCAAAATATTATCACACTGGTAGCAAAAGAGACAAAGAGCAGTAGGACCGAATTGAGAGCCCAGAAATAAAGTCTCACATGTACACTCTACTAATATTTGACAAGGGAGCCAAGAATACTCAATGGTAAAAAGAGAGCCTATTCAATAAACAGTGCTGGGAAAACTGGATAACCACACGTAGAAGAATTAAAGTGAACCCCTACCTTACACCACTCACAAAAATTAACCATAAAACTTCAAGAAGAAAACATAGGGGAAACATGTCCTAGCAATGATTTTTTGGATATGACAACAGAAGCATACATAACAAAAGCAAAATAAATAAGTAGAACTACATCAACCTAAAAAGCTTCTACACAGAAAAATAAACAATCAACAAAATGAAAGGGCAAGCTACAGAATGGGAGAAAATATCTGCAAATCATGTATGTGATAAGGTGTTAATATCCAAAATATATAAGGAACTCATACAATGGCTATATATATATCTATATATAGATATATAGTTATAGATATAGATAGATATAGATTTCCAAACAATTCAATTAAAACTTGGGCAGAAGAACTGAATAAAAATTTTTCCAAAGAAGACTTCCAAATCACCAACAGGTTCATGAAAAGATGCTCTACATCACTAATCACCAGGGAAATGCAAATCAAAACTACAATGAGATATCACCTCAAAGAGACTAAGAGGTAACAAGTGTTGACAAGGATGCAGAAAAGGAAACCCTTGTGCACTGTTGGTGGGAATGTAAATTGGTACAGCCACTATGGTAAACAATATGGAATCTCCTCAAAAAATTAAAAAGAAAACTACCATACATTAGCAATCTTGCTTCTGGGTGTATATATATATCCAAAGAAAACGAAATCACTATTTCGAAGAGTTATCTGCACTCGCATGTTCATTGAGGCATTATTCACAATTGCTGAGAAATGGAAACAACCCAAGTGTCCATACATGGATAAACGGATATAGAAGATGTGGTATATACATAGATGGAATATTATTCAGCCATGAAAAAGAAGAAAATCCTGCCACTTGCAACAACATTTATGGATCCTTGGGGCATTATGATAAGTGAAATAAGTCAGAGAGAGAAAAATAAATACTGTATGATATAACTAAATTGTAGACTCTAAAACAGCCAAACCCAGAGAAACAGAGAATAGAATGGTTGTTGCCAGGGGTTGGGGGAAATGGGGAGATGTTGACCAAAGGATAAAATATCCAGTTAGCAGATGAATTTCTGGGAATCTAATCTACAGCATGGTGATTGCAGTTAACAGAACTGTATTATATACTTGAAAGTTGCTAAGAGAGTAGATCTTAAATGTTCTCACCGAAAAAAAGAAAAGGTATTTATGTGAGGTAACGGAGTTGTGTTAACTAGCTCTGCTGTGGTAATCATTTCACAACATGTAACATACCAACAGTTTGTACACCTTAAACTTACACAATGCTATATGTCAATTACATCTCAATAAAGTTAGAAAAAATACAGAAAACAGACTGTTGCACAACGTTCAAGCAAAAATACTAGTTTTGGACTGCTTTTTCTTGAATTTAGTCATTGTTCCTTCTTGGATCTGTTTCGTATCACATGATAGCAGACTCATACAGGCAGCATACTTCTGATCAGGCGCAGCCAAAAAGAAGCAACTGATGGTATATGGGAGTTTAGGGATAAGCTACGAGATTTCTCCCTTTCTTCCTCTACTTTGTGAAGATTCTCCAGCAGCAACTGTGTAACTTCCACGGCTCCAACTCCAATGAGACAGAACTGGTATGGTCTGACATTTATCATTTAACCTGGCCCTGGACTCCTTTACAACCTTCTCCTTAACTTTGCCTTTGCAGCATAGGGGTAAAAGTAAATTCCTGTTCCTACTAATCACTCCATTATCTAGGTGGCCCTTCTTTACTTCTCAGCAGTTTCATCACTGGTGTTCTTAATACCCTGTATTAAATTTATTTGCAAAGACTTGAAAAAATTTGTATTTTATTTGTTATGGGCAAATACAGTATAATAAAATTTCCAAATATTAAAAAAAATTAGAAGAGACATGAAATCTCAAAATGGGGAAATGTTAGCCACGTTTAGGAAGAAAATGTACTAATATTATTGGAGGAGAGAATTCAGGAATTGGAAGATAACACTAATGAGTTTGGAAGGTATAAGACTGCGGAGAAGTTTGAATGGTGGGCTTTATGCCACAGGAAATATGGAGTGATTCAAAGTTATATAAAGATTGTGCTCACTTCAGCAGCACATATACAAAGTTTTATAAGATTAATCTGAAAGTGGTAGGCAGTTTGGAGTGTGTGATGGAGTGATGTCAAAGAAAAATTGCACCAGATGGTTAAACAGGCAAGGTGTACTTTACTCAAGATGATTTTGTAATAGTGGAGAGAGACTGAACTCCGTTCTGCTGAAACGAAAGGCAGGGAAGTTTTTAGATACCAGGATGAGCTGTAGGAAAAATAGTAGAGGATGCTGGGGAAGAGGATGGTCAATATAATTAGACCATCACTGTTTGCTTTGGCTCTTATCAAAGTTAGGCTCCTATACTCCCCACAGAGACTGGGAACTAGGGGCAATACCTTTCTTGAAGGTTATATTTCAAAGAGCTGACTCCCAGGTCCTTGAGAAAGACATTTCTGGGTTGTAAAATTATCAAGTGACTAGGAGAAAACTTACATCTCAAAGGGGCAGAGAAAGAATTTACAATTACAAGTTTCTTAAAGTAAATGTTTTCAGAAAAGGGAGGTTAGGGGCCTATGGTAAAGAAGAAACCTGTCTGAAGTTTAGCCAAACTGAGGGAAACATTAAGGCCATCTTGATCAGTAGCTATAATTAGAGTTACCTTCAGGAAGGTTATTTTATAAGGGCATGATCTATAGGAGTAAAGAAAAGCAATGCTTTAGAAACTTTATCAGAACAATCAAAAGTAACTGTCTGCTAGTTAGATACAGGTCAGGAATAATGAGAAAGGGCAGTTACAAGGTAAACTCAACTAATGTTCTCTGTGATGTAGCTTTAATAAATATGAAATAAGTAGAAAAAAAATCCATTGGTACAAGGTGAGAGCCAATTGGATGGATTGCCCAGTTAGAAATACTTATTGTCTAGTCATTATCAGTCAAGAATTAACAAACCTACTTTTATTAGATATACTTCTGTTTAGGGATTGAGAAATATCAATGATTTAAACTTAATCACTACTTTATTTCTGTGAGATTTTTAAAAATATACTTTGGGGAAAAGTAATGGAAGAGTGATATAGCACTAAAACATTGAAGTGAATGACGTAATAAGATCCTATCTTTCTCAATTTAAGGAGAAAAAAAGGGAGGGCAAAAGAAATGGGCAGAAGGTAATGTTTACCTACCAGTCATTGTGTTAAGTGTTTTCATATATTTATCTAATTTAATTCTCACAAAACAATGAGACATAAGGAAGATATCCCATTCCCTAGATGAAACTCTGTTTACAAAGTAATATATCAACCAATTGTAGAGCTGACCCTTGAATTTAAGGCCTTACATCTGTTGAAACGCGAGAGCCAAACTCTGCTAATACATGGTGCTTAGAACAGGTAGACTTCAGTGAGCAGGAAAATTAGAGCATGCGTGAACTGACGACAAGTTTTGCTGATCTAGTAGCTTTGTGAGATTTGTCTAGATTCAAAGGCCCTTGCTCTACTAAACCATCAAATTATAGGTGGTCTCCTTCTTAAACAACCAATATTTGCAGAGCTATTCAGACTTTGGGTCATGGTATTTTTTCAAGGATTAACTATTATCACTGTCTTTTCAAATTTTAACTTTAGAAAGTCCTTGCTTTTGTTGGAAGCAATGTTAAATTTTTTTTTTAGATCATCAAAATTTATTCATCTTGTAACTAAAACTTTGTACCCTTTGACAAACATCTCCCCATCTTACCCACCCCCCAGTCCCTGGCAACCACCATTCTAATCTGTTTCCATGAGCTCAGTTGTTTTTTTTCATTCCACATAGAACAGATACAATATTTGTCTTTCTCTTTCTAGCTTATTTTGTTTAGCATAATGCCTCCCAGGCTTACCCATGTTGTTGTAAATGGCAGGAAGTGAAATCAATGTCTTGAAGAGCTATCTGCACTCTCATGTTCATTGCAGCATTATTCACAATAGCCAAGATATGGAAACAATCCAGATGTCCATTGATGGATGAATGGATAAAGAGGAGTGGATATATATATTATTAATGCATAAGAAGAAGGCAATCCTGCCATTTACAGCAATGTTAAATTTTGATGCAGTTTGCAGGGATGAAACTTGGTCGCCCTCTGGAGGCTATTCTCAGGTCTCACTAGCATACCTTAATTTTAAGAAAAAAGTCAGGTCTTAACAATTTAACAACTCATTTTAAATGTGTGGAAATTATGTATATACATTATACTTTTTTAGAAGTTACAAAAACATTGAGTTCAAAATGCTCAAAATATTTTAAAATGATGAATTAAACATTTTATGGCATAGCATGTTTTGAATTCCTGTTCTCCCTTTGGAAATGGAGATGGTCATCATTCCCCTTTTATCATGCAATATCTATACTGTGACTAAAACCGTTATTTTTCCTCCCCTATTATAGGAACACATGGGCAATTAGTTCTATAAATTGAGTGATAAAGCATATGACACAATACTATACACTCAATTAGTATCAAGATCTTTCATTTTAGGTTTAAAAAAAAAATCTCTAAATTTCCAATTTAATTTTTTTTCTTTCTCCCAGAAGTAAAACATCAGAGCTTACAAGAACCCTTAAAAACAGAATAGCTCAAAGGATAAAAATGTTTTGCTCCCTAGTTCATTCTTTCTCAGTTTTCTTGTAGAAGGTGTATTATTCCAGTTAGTGAAAATTATACAAGCAAAGTTCTTGCCATATATTGGTGACAGCTTTTCTACATAAAGTAAGCAGTTAAGGGGCTTCCCTTTTGGCGCAGTGGTTAAGAATCCGCCTGCCAATGCAGGGTACACGGGTTCCAGCCCTGGTCCCGGAAGATCCCACATGCCGCGGAGCAACTAAGCCCGTGCACCACAACTACTGAGCCTGCGCTCTAGAGCCCGTGCGCCACAACTACTGAGGCCCGCGCACGTAGAGCCCATGCTCCGCAATGAGAAGCCACCGCAATGAGAAGCCCGCACACTGCAACGAAGAGTAGCCCCCGCTCTCCGCAACTTGAGAAAGCTCGCATGCAGCAACGAAGACCCAACACACTGCTCAAAATAATAAATAAATAAATTTTTTTTAAAAAGTAAGCAGTTATGAGCTGCTACAAACCTACTGATTCTTTACTTGATTTAAATGAATTTAATTCTTTAAATAACTGAGCAGGTAGAGAATTTAGACTCAGCCATTATTAGAGGTACCTTATACAACTAAAGTGGGCTAAAAACCCTGTAACATGAAAGTGTTGTGGAGGTCCTTCTGGTCTTCTGAGACCGGGACACCCGTACCTTCATGTCCCATTTATAAATGTTCCTGTATAATGTTTGTGATGCTGAAATATTTGATGAGATAGATACACCATGCGTATTACATGCCTTCCCTATATCTCTCTCAACTACATCCCTCTAATGAGTTGGTGCAGCTCCAAGGCTCTATCCAGTAACAAGGTAGTGTCAGGCAGTGCTTGTTGTACTCACTGGCCTTTAATCCTCCAACTGCCTTGTAATCTCCTCCTTCACACCTTGATGCTTCGAAATGGCATATTTCCTGAGGAAAAGATTTCTAGGGAGTCCTGTATACTTGCTTGAAATGGGGACAGGAGGATGGAGGAACAGAAGGGAAGATATAAGGAAGATGAATGGATTTTTTTAATATAAATTTTTCTGCCATAAAAACCATAGGTACCAAGCAAAGCAATCAGGGAAATTTATATTCATGCATTAATTTACCACTTACAACGATGAGTAGATATAGAACATTAGATAGATTAAGGAAGTATCTAGGAGGTAAAATGGATAAGATTGATAACGGATAGGATCTAGTGGCTGATGCGAGAGGTTGAAATCAAGGATTATTGTTAGGTGCCTGGATACAACTGGGTGAATGGTGTCACTACACATTAAGACAAATGAAAATGAAGGAGGAGAGATTTGGCAGTTTAGGGAGACCATGAGTATTTAGCTTTATGTATATTTTAAATGAACAGATTTAGATGTTAAATAGGCAACTGGATTTACAGAATTCAGATTAGAGGTCTCAGGTACACAAATGTCCAAACTTTATGGAGTTGGTAACTGAAGCTGTGTGTTTCTGTGAAATCATATTACAAGTTCTAGAGTGAGAGGACATAATGGCCTAGAACTGAATTTTGAAGAATTTCAACATTTAATATCTGAGGAGAAGGATATGTAACTGCAAAGAAGATAGAGTATGAACTGCCGCAGAGATTAGAGGAAAACCAGAGGAGTTTTGGGGTCAAGGAAAATCAAGTCTCAAAGACAGAAGCAAATCCTACTTACAGGTCAAGTAACTAGGAGATAAAATTTTCACATCGCATCCATGGATTTGGAAATAACTTATGAAGTAACTTTATATTGGAGTAATAAAAGATGGATTCTATTGGGAGTGGGTTGAAGCAGGAGAAGGAAGTAATAAAGTGAAGATATCAAATACAGATAAACATTTTTAAACAGCTTTATGGAGGTACAACTGATGCACAAAAAATGGCACATGTTTAATGTATACTATTTGATGAGTTGGGACATATGCATAAACCCATGAGAACTAACACAATCAAGGTAATAGACATATCTGTCCCCTCCAAAAGCTTCCTTGTGTCCTATTTTTTCTGTGTGTGGTAAGAACACTTAACATGAAATCGACCCTCTTAACTAATTTTAAGTGCTTAACACTATTGTTAACTACAGACACTATTTGTACAGCAGATTTCTCAAATTTATTCATCTTGTATAACTGAAAATTCATACCTGTTGAACAACAGCTGCCTATTTCTCCCTTTCCCCAGTCCCTGGCAACCAACATTCTATTCTCTGCTTCCATGAAGTCTGATTATTTTAGATACCTCATATAAATGGAATTATGCTGTATTTGTCCTTCTGTGACTGGCTTATTTACTTAGCGTATTGTCCTCCAGGTTCATCCCTGTTGCCACAAATAGTAAAACCTCCTTCTTTTAAAGTTGAAAATATTCCATTGTAAATATATACTACATTTTTTTAACCATTCATCTGTCGATGGACATTTTGGGAAAAGCTTCTTGGCATTGATCTTGGCAATGATTTATTGGCTATGACACCAAAAGCACAGACCACAGAAGCAAAAATAGACAAGTAGAACTACATCAAAATAAAAAGCTCCTGCACAGCAAAGGAAACAACCAACAGGATGGAAAGGCAACCAATGGAATGGGAGAAAATATTTGCAAATCATATATCTGGTAAGAGGTAAATATCCAAAATTTGTAAGGAATTCCCACAACTAAGTAGCAAAAAAACCAAATAACTCAATTAAGAAATGGGCAAAGAACTTGAATATACATTTTCCAAAGAACACATGAACGGCCAAAACGTATATGAAAAGGTACTCAGCATCACTAATCATCAGGGCAATGCAAATCAAAATCACAAAGAGATATCACCTCACACCTGTTAGGATGGTTAGTATCAAAAATACAAAGGTAACAAGTACTGGGGAGAATATGGAGAAATTGGATCTCTTGTACACTGTTGGTGGGAATATAAAATGGTATATAGTCACTATGGAAAACAGTATGGAGGCTTCTCAAAAAATTAAAAATAGAACTATCATATGATTCAGCAATCCCACTTCTGAATGGATATATGTGTGTATATATATATGTATATATATGCGTGTGTGTGTATATATATATGTATAAGAGAACTGAAATCAGGATCTCAAAAAGATTGCACTCTCATGTTCACTGAAGCATTATTCACAATTGCCAAGATATAGAAAAACATTTTCAAGAATTATTTTAAAAACTGTGCCTTTGAAGAAGAGATAGTGTGGTAATTAGTAATAGAAGTCAGGTGGAGAAAGGTGAGTTTGGTTTTGCTTTTCTTTTTTGCTTTACTCTTCTTTATTATTTTTTCCAATTTGGAAGATTTTAGAATGTTTAAAAAAGATAGTGGAAAAGATCCAGATTAGAGAAGGTATTGAACAAAATAAGGATCCTTAGAGAGTGGAAGGTGATGCAATCCAAATCAGGAGTAAGGGAATTGGGTTTAGTAGGAATAGAGCTTCTGTTCTGTTAAATTACCAAAGGAGATAAAGATGGGAGCAGATGTAGTAATTCTATTATGTTAATTAACAGGAAAGTTCTCCTAATGTCTTTTCTTTTCTCTTCTGTGAATTTAAAGAGATTATGTCCTGATATTATAGCAAATGGTGGGGACATGGCCATTTGAGAATAGTGCAATAGCTGAATCACTTTGTTATACAGCAGAAACTAACACAACATTGTAAAGCAATTATACTCCAATAAAGATGTTTAAAAAAAAAGAAAAGAATAGTGCAGAAAGAGAGAACACACTGTAGAGAATGGGAAACGATGGGTCCAGATTAATGTAGCAGAATTAAAGGGCAATATTAAAGGACCTTTTAGGTTAGTGATCATGAATTTATAAAGGAAACAATCTAAACTATTATACACTTTACTTGGGAAGACTTTGAAAGCTGGAGATCAAGAAAAGAGAAAGCAATGGTTTGGGTTGATCCAGCATAATTAAAAGACACTGGAACAGGGGTAGGGACAAACACACTATTACATAATGGACATTGGAATGTAAGAGAGTAAGGAGAGATACAAAGGCAGTATCAGGAGAAAGCAAGGGAGTAAACAGACCTGCTTCAAAGTACTATCATAGTGATGGGGTATTTGAACAAGTGAACTGGAATGTGAGAAGTTATTGTAAAGGGATGACATACTTGTGTTAATAATTTTTAAAGACTATTTCTCTTTTTCCAGCTCTGATTTTTATTTTAGAGGACTGACTCCCGAAAACTCGGTTTCCCAGGATCCACTGACAACTAGCTTCCAATTAATTGTGAGTAAAGGAAGGACTGGTGAGAGTTTGGAAGAAGGGGATAGGGGAGAACCCAGAATGCCCTCTTTCTTTGAGTGGTACATACAACTGAGGCTTCGTCTCCCTCATGCGTCCAATTCCTGCTCAAGGGCTTCTCCCTCCATGTTCCCAGCACCCACCAGCAGTCTCTACATTCATTACAGTTCTGCTTAGGGGATTCAGTCTTTCCAACTTCTAGGCCGCCTTCCTATTTCATTTGACTCCAGCTTTTCTAACTTTTGAAACAAGCTCCTTTTATTAAAATCTACTTTCTAAACTTCCTGAAGCAGATTTCCTGTCCTGCATGAGTAATCCCAGGAAAAAGATTCTCAAGATGGGACTCTGGAATAAGGTTTTGAGCTTGAATGTAGTAGTGACTCCATTGCCAATGCAAAGACAAGTGCTTCTTCCGAGTAGTGGCAATGTGACCATTTAAATTACCAGCAATATTTGCTTTGAACATATTGCCAATTGAAGACAATACATTTACATGTCAAGCGGCAGCTGATTTTGTCTATTATGGCAGTAATAACTACAAGCACTACGGGGACCATTAGCTGCTTCTTATAGCACCAGAGAGCTTACAAAATGAAAATGTTTAAACTTAATGTTAAAAGGTGTTAGGTGTTTAAACTCTCAGATCGAGGCATGGGAAGACACAGAGAGCCACATTGAGGGTCTTAAAATTTTCTCATGTCTTATAGCCACACAGCAGACATGGCTGAGGATCAAGTTTCAAATCTAAAAGTGTGGGTTGCAGAATTAAAATGCAAGTTCAACGTACATCTGTGCTAAGTCTCACAGATTAATATCAGGACATTGATCAGGAAGAGTTGGGTATTAAGATAAGGTTATATTGAGTATTTAGGATAAGTGCAGGTAGGCAGACTCAGATTAATATGAAAACTTTTAACCCAAATCTTCCTGTGGTTTCCTCGCCAATGGAAGCCACCCTTCTTCCTCCCCATTTGAGGAAACTAACCTTCCCTTGCTTAACATATCTCTAAAGACCTCACCTAAATAGGTTAGTTTTCAAGGAAATTTCTACTTTTCTCAAGACCCACCCACATCAGCACTTATTGCATCCTAACCTATAACTACAGTCAGATTCCAGCAGGCCCCAGGAGGCAAGTATAATGTCCACCCTGGTAGGAGTTAGCATATACATCAAAAGAAATGCTATATCCTGCTAATGTGTATCAGCAGAAACCTGTAGAATGTGTGTGTGGCATATGTTTTATAAGTGTTAGACTGAGGAAGATGGAATATAAAGTTGGAAGGGGTTGAATTTATTATGAAGAACTTACCTGAGGTTCAAAGTATTAGCTCTAGCTGATGGAATTGCCTCTAATCGTTGGCTTGTTTGGCTGACTAAAGCATAGATTCAATAGTCAGCAACATTCAAAGAGGGCAAGATTCCATAATTTATCTGACAGAATGTAGACAAAGGAATCCATGTACTTAATATGAGAATGTTGCAGTGGATTAATTATGTAAAACCCACTCAACTATCCCATAGTTATGCCCCCACAGAGGTCCCCGATAACATTCTTCTTCAAGACATTAAGACATTCTTTGATGAGAGAAATACAAGCATCCTTGAAAACCTCTGTGGCATCTGTCTTCTGTGGGCTAAAGATGACAATGGGGGATAGCACCAATGAAATGGCCCCTGTGCTTTTAATAGGAATATGGGGTTACAGAGTAGCAGAGGTTAAGTGGTAGCATTTAATATGAGAAACAAGGTGAGTGCAATTACCATAAAGGTTAGCATGGCAGAGTGGCAGTATTTTGACCCAAAGTGATTTCCAGCAGTAACAGATTAATCACATTTACACTGGGAATTACATTGATGAGCAGGCTTGAACTGTATAAATGAGAATAAAATTCAAGCACAATGAGCAGAAACCTGCATTGATTTTCCAGGAATGAAAATTACAGCCTCGCCCAGACCTAAACCAGAGATCAGGTGGCTACAATAGCTTCAGAAACTTTGCTGCAACACTGTCAAAAGTATAGAGTGTGATTTTTTTTTCTCCAGGTCTACCTCAAAGGGGTTTACAATTTTCCAGGGGGAATGTTTAGAAAGAAAAGTGGAAAACTCAGAATTTTTCAGAGATTATTAAGATAAATTTACACACCTGAGGTTCCAAAACATCACTGTGGTCTTCAGGTCATAATAGGGCTTATGGAAGCCATGTGATAATTGGAATTTTGACACAAGTCAAAATTGAGGTGTCACTAGAAATCCTGTGCAGTGACCTACACTATATTTCCCCATATCTGAATGTATTTTTGGAGTACACATACTTGGAAAAGGACAGAACTCTCAACCAAGGTAAGTGCTATTAAGAACGGCTACTGTCTGACATCCATTAGGATAGCTATTATTAAAAACAATAATAAATAACAAGTATTGGCATGGATGTGTAGAAATCTGAACGCTTCTACATTGCAGTTCCTCAAACAATTAAACAGAATTACCATACGATCTAGCTATTTTACTTCAGAGTATATATCCAAAGGAATTAAAAGCAGGACTTGAACAGATGTTTGTAATCTCATGTTCTTAGCAGCATTATTCACAATAGCCAAAAGATGGAAACAACCTAAATGTCCATCAACAGAGGAATGGATAAACAAAATGTAGTATATACATACAATGGAATATTAATGACCCTTAAAAGGTAAAAAATTCTGACACACACTACGACACGGATGAACTTTGAAGACATTATGCTAAATGAAATAAGCCAGAACCGAAAACACAAATACTGTGATTCCAGTCATATGAGGTACTAGAGTAGTCAAATTTATATAGACAGAAAATAGAATGGTGATTGCCAGGGTCTGGGTGCAGTGATGAATGGAGAGGTGTTGTTTAATGGGTACAGAGTTTCAGTTTGGGAAGATGAAAAAAGTCCTGGAGATGAATGGTAATGATGGTTGCACAACAACGTGAATGTACTTAATGCCACTAAATGGTACACCTAAACATGGTTAAGATGGTAACTTTTATGTCATGCATATTTTGCCACAACTGGAAAAAAATACATAGGAAGGGCCAAGTGGAAGCTCCTGGAACTGTCCCTACATGAAAACAATACCAAAAAATAGCAATAGCACATATCTGGGGAATTTGCAGAGACTAAAATAACCATGCAGATGGTGATCTCCATCACCTGCCCCATTTAAATAATCTGTTTGGCTTGTAAAAAAAGGCAAATAAGTCATGGACAATGACTGTTGATTATCATAAGATAATGAGGTACTAATTCTAATCAAAGCTGCTAGATTTTATGGGCCTTTTTTTTCCTGGAACAAATCAAAACATCTCTAACTCCTGATATACAGCTATTGATCTGGCGAACAGTTGTCTCCACATCAAACAGCAAAGATAATGGAGCAGTTTACTTTTACCTGACAGAGATAGAAGTACACTCAAACTTTCTCTGTCTTACTTGAGTGCTATGCCAAGTCTCCTGATGTCTATAATATTATAGTCCATAGGGAGATTAGACATCTGGATATCACGAAAGCATTATGATAGTCCATTGTATTGATGAGTTTATGGTGAATGGACATGAGAAAAAGTAGGAAGTACTCAAGTTGTGTCAGTAAGATACACAGATGTCAAAGAGTGGGAAATAAACTCCATGAAAATTTAGGATGTCAAATATATCACAGCCTAAGTATGATAATGCACACAAACAGAAACCAACCTCCAGAAAGCACTGAAGATCATGCTGATTTGTTTTAAAGATGGAGGCAGCACACAGCTAGGATTCCAAAAGATTTTTTATACACTCCCTTTCCTAAATCCCATTCCTGATAATGACTGCTCTTTCCTTTTACCACTTCTCTCCTGTCCTCACCCTTCCTTTATTGTTCCCTATCCTTCTTACCCATCTGCCCTCTTTCATTCTTCCTCATAGAGAATAGCCTGGGCTATTATTTATATTCTTTACATTCTTTGTAACTCTCTCCCATCCACCCCCCCACCTCAACAAATGCCTTGTACCAATTAAGAAAGTAAACATTTCAAGTCCTCAGAGTATTGAGAGGAGAAAGGTTATGGGGAAATAGCAAATCCTGACAATTTAAATATTCTCTATGTATCACATAAGTATATTTATCTTAAATAAATTCATACATGCAATAATATTACAAATAGAAAATATTCACAAGCTACCAGACTGCCAAATTCTGCATGAGATACAAAATCACATACCCATGCTATCTGCTTTTCAATTTACAATTAAAACCATGTTACCGCAGAATTTTTAAAATAGCATTTTGATAATTATAAAAGAAAAAATTATAACTACATCAAAATTTAAAATTTCTGCACTTTTAAAGACACCATTAGAAAACGAAAGGGCAAGCCACAGATTGGAAAAAATATTCATGAGATATATATAGATATAGATATATACATAACATAGACTGGCATCCAGGATATGTAAGATGATCTTACAACTCAATAGTGAAGTAGTATTTGGGGGAAAGTGTACTGACATCTGTAATTGACTTTGAAATGT
Source organism: Neophocaena asiaeorientalis asiaeorientalis (assembly GCF_003031525.2). Lineage (NCBI taxonomy): Eukaryota > Metazoa > Chordata > Mammalia > Artiodactyla > Phocoenidae > Neophocaena > Neophocaena asiaeorientalis. Next base: position 325,863 of record NW_020175290.1, read on the forward strand.
ATCAAAAACATTAGATGGATTGATGGAAAGATAGAGAGATGGATAGATAGGTAAATATATAATAAAGAAAAACATTAATCGTAGCATGTATGTGATAGGCATATGAATATTCACTACAAAATTATTTCAACTTTGCTATATATTTAAAATTTTCCATAATAAATAGTTGGAAGTATAGCTTTTCATCAAATGAATGTAATTGGTTTTCAGACTGCACTTCACAAAACTAAATTTGAAGCAACGGGATACTGTTACTGTATCTTTTTTTAAAAAATGGGTGAGTGACTTCTGGATTTTCTAAAATATGTAATGAGCATCTTCAGACAGAACAGATCCTACCCTGACCTCTACTTGGTAAAATCTATTTGAAAGTTTGTTTTACCTCTTCTTACCCTTGAAATGACTCTGGGGGGAGATTTTTAACAACGGTTCATCTTTAAATCACATATTAAAAAAAGGGTCTACCTGTCCATCTCCTTTGGAAGGCTCCAAGGCAAGTTGCAGACATCATGGAGATGATATTTCTACAAAGAATGTATCTTCTTCTCTGTGGGGCACAGTAAGATAACATTTTAATAGAGAAAATATATAAATACATCACTGTTTCCAAAGAAATTAACATTTGCTTCCTGTATTTTGCAACCCAGATCAATAAGAGTGGGGCTTTAAAAGGGCAAATGTTTTTCCTATCAAACTTTCCCTCTTCAGAAATGGAAAAAAAAAAAAGGTCAGCAAGATTTTATCCATGAGTAATGTGTTTTTATGTTTGTGTTGAAACTCAGTATCTTCAGGGTATCAAATGCTGTAGTTTAACCAAATTCTCATAAAAGAAAATAAGAAAAGAAAGAGAAAGAACCAAGGACTGTAAAGTAGAACCAAGGAGAAGTATAAATGGGAAAGATGGATTAAATGAACCAGAGGGCGAAAAAAATGGGTTTCTAGAACCAGTCTGTATATGGCCAGAGTCAGATCAGTGCCCCCTATAAGAGAATAAAGGACAGTTGTTTTGATTCTTCATCCATTGAGACTGTTTGACAGAAAGGTAATCTACCATGACCTATAAAAACCTTGCTATTATATGTTAATGATGTAGTTGTTAAGCCATTGCAAGAAGAGTAATATTTCCAACAGAGCTGCAAATCACCAATTTAGAAAGCCCCATGGAAAAACAAATATATTTCCTGTTGTGAAATCATTGTGGTTATGTACAGTGTCAGTGCCTGATGCTTGTACATAGCTATTTGATGCTAAGGATTCTGAGCTTCCTTGCTATTGAGTCCATATTCTTATGGGTGAAAACTAGTTAAAATAAACCTCAAGGGAAGTCTTGCTGGGAAAAAGGAATTCATTAAAGGGGCAGTGTCTGGTCTGAGAAGGATGAGTCCAACTGGAAAAAAATTAATTCTGCCAGTTTTTCTTTGTGGCAGAGGTGGCACTTATCATAATAATAAAATTCTGAGAATTCTTATCTTGCTTAAAGACTCCTGCCACGTAAACTCATCATAAAGCGTATTCACATTGTAGAATAGGAGCAAAAAAGAAGTAACTGGCAGAAGCAGTCTCCCCTACCTTGAATCCTCAAGATCTGCTCTCATGCAGACCACTAGAATTAATTAATTAATTGAAATTAATTTGGAATTAATTAATTAATTCCAAAAATGTTTCTAGTTAATTACTATGTGTCCAACATTGTACTAAGCACTCAAGAAATAAGTGAGCATTTGTTTGAGTCATTGCCAAGTTCAACTGTCACTCTTTTTTTATTCTCCATTTCAGTGAAGTATAGTTGATTTTTATTGGAGTATAGTTGATTTACAATATTAGTTTCAGCTGCACAATATAGTGATGCAGTGTTTTTATAGATTATACTCCATTTAAAGTTATTACAAATGTCATTCTTAATATCATCATCTATGTCAATGGTGGCCTTAGAGTTGTATAGTACACGAATATACAGCCATGCATCATGGACCTGTTGGGTAGTAAGGACAGAGCAATGAACAAATACAGACATGATCCCTGTTCTTATAGAATTTACTATTATTGTCTAGTTTGGATAAATTAAACAAAAGTTACAGACAGTGATGAGTCATAAATCTAACAAAACAGAATATACATTATAGAGCAGCATGGATCAGGGGATGTGGCATTACAAATAGTAGGATCAGGAAAGATCACTCTAAGGAAAGTGTTTTTGAACACTTAATACGTAGGATCCAGCCATATGAAGATCTATATGAAGAACAAACCAGACAGGAGAAATAGCAACTGTAAAGGTACTGAGGTGAGAATGAGGTTGGTTGGAATATTCAAGTTCTAAGAATTGACAGAAAATTAATGGGGCTAGGATGGAGCAAATAACAGGAAAGTAGTACAAACTGAGAATAGAATTAGACTGAATGAGTGTATCCCCCCAAAATTCATATGTTGATATCCAATATGATGGTATTAGGAGGTGGGGCCTTTGGGAGGTGATTAGGTCATGACCATGGAGTCTTCATGAATGGGAACAGTACACTTATAAAAGAGACCTCAAAGAGCTCTCTCTCCCCTTCCACCATGTGAGCGATAAGATGGCTGTCTATGAACAAGAATGTGGGCTCTCCACTCTCACCACTATTATTCAACATAGGTTTGGAAGTTTTCGCCACGACAATCAGAGAAGAAAAAGAAATAAAAGGAATCCAAATCGGAAAAGAAGAAGTAAAGCTGTCACTGTTTGCAGATGACATGATACTATACATAGAGAATCCTAAAGACTCTACCAGAAAACTATTGGAGCTAATCAATGAATTTGGTAAAGTAGCAAGATAAAAAATTGAAGCACAGAAATCTCTTGCATTCCTATACACTAATGATGAAAAATCTGAAAGAGAAATTAAGGAAACACTCCCATTTACCACTGCAACAAAAAGAATAAAATACCTAGGAATAAACCTACCAGAGGAGACAAAAGACCTGTAAGCAGAAAACTATAGGAAGTTGATGAAAGAAATTAAAGATGATACAAACAGATGGAGAGATATATCATGTTCTTGAATTGGAAGAATCAACATTGTGTAAATGACTATACTGCCCAAAGCAATCTACAGATTCAATGCAATCACTATCAAACTACCAATGGCATTTTTCACAGAACTAGAACCAAAAAATTCACAATTTGTATGGAAACGCAAAAGATCCCGAACAGCCAAAGCAATCTTGAAAAAGAAAAACAGACCTGGAGGAATCAGGCTCCTTGACTTCAGACTATATTACAAAGCTACAATAATCAAGAGTATGGTACTGGCAAAAAAACAGAAATATAGATCAATGGAACAGGATAGAAAGCCCAGAGATAAGCCCATGCACAAAATCACAGTTATGAAGAACCTAGGGGCAGAACAGGAATTACGCTTAGTGAAATAAGTCAGACAGAGAAAGACAAATACTGTATGTTATCATTTATATGTGGAATCTAAAAAATAAAATGAATGAATATAAGAAAACTGAAATAGACTCACGGTTATAGAGAACAGACTAGTGGTTACCAGTGGGGAAAGAGAAGGAGGAAGGGTCAAGATAGGGGTAGGGGATAAAGAGGTATAAAATGTGTAAAATAAATTAGCTATAAAGATATATTTACAGTTCAGGAAATATGGCCAATATTTTATAATAACTTTAAATGGAGTATAATCTATAAAAATACTGAATCACTATGTTCTACACCTGAAAGTAATATAATATTGTAAATCAACTATACTTCAATTTAAAAAATGAAATAAACTCTTAAAAGCAATAATAAAAAGGCAAATAACCCAATAGAAAAATAGGCAAAAAATTCAATAGACCCTTCAAAACACAGCAAATCCCCAAAGCCAATAACTATATTTAAAATTGTAAAATATTTATATTTTCACTGGTAATCATGAAAACTAAAATTCACACCATAATGAGGTACCACTACACACAGATTAGATAGGAAATATTAAAATAAATGATAACAACTAATGTCAAGGAATTTAAATATGAATCACCACCACTGTTGGAAGTGTAAGTTGATTTGACCACTTGTCATTATCTTGCGGTTTAAGGACGTATTTTCTCTGTGACTCAGCATCTCATTCCTGAAACTTCCCTGTAGCCCAGTATTTCACTCCCTAGAGAAATGTGTTCTCCTGTGTACTAGGATACATATATAAAAATGTATGTTGTTAAGCATTGTTCATGACAGCCATAAATAGAAAACAACACAAATATCTGTCAACAGTATTATAGGAATATGCACATAAGTAATAAATCTACAAAGAAAAACAATGAATGGATTAACATAAAAGTTAGGTAAGTGGTTATTGTTTGTGCTATGGGAGGGTTTTGTGATGATGCAAGGCATGGAGGAGATTCTTGGTTGTTGCCAATGTTCCATTTCTTGACCTGTGTGATTGTAACAATTGTTATTGCTTCATAATTTTCATTAAATGTACATAGAGTCTATACATTTTCCATCTAAACTCACAAAGAAAAACAGCTATTGTCCTTACTACCTAGGGAGTTAAGTACACAGGAATGATGCTACAGATGAATACTTATGTCTCCACAGCGATGCTTGCTGGCCACAAAAGCTAAGCACCAGGATAACTGCCTTTCCTTATTTTCAAATTCCAAGTCTCACAGAAATGCACTGAGTTCGTGGAATTTCTTTTACATAAAGATCCCAAGCTGAAAGAGGGTCTGGGATTTTTTTCTTAACTTCTAACCTCTGCCTTAGGAAGGTATACTAGAAAATGCAGTAGACCCCTTATCCTCAGGGTATACATTCCAAGACCCCAGTGGTTGCATGAAACAGCAGATAGCACCGAATCCTATATATACTGTGTTTTTTTCCTATACTTACATACCTATGATAAAGTTTATAAGATAGGCACAGTAAGAGGTTAACAACAACTAATAATAAAATGTAAAAATTATAGCACTATACTATAATAAAAGTTATGTGAATGTGGTCCCTTCCTCTCTCAAAATATCTTATTGTACTAATTTAATGCCTTTTCCATCTTAACTAAGCACTTATCATGCACTGTGGCCATAACTTTTGCAATTTGAGGTGTGACTGGAAAACTAGCATGAAGTTATTTTTCCTTCTTCACAATTTCACATACAGAAGATTCATCCTTACCATAGATCTTAGCAACCTCAGCATATGATTTTTTCTTTCCTTATTAAACCAAGAACTTTCACCTTTTCACCTAAAGAAAGTACTTTACAGCTTCTCTTTGGCATATCCAAATTGCCAGCATCACTTCTCTTTTGCTTTGGGGCCATTATTAAGTAAAATAAGGGTGAGTTGGACACAAGCACTGTGATACCGAGACAGTCAGTTCTATAACCAAGATGGCTACTAAGTGACTAAGGGATGATACGCCAGACAAAGGGATGGTCCATACCCCGGTGGGTGGATGGATGATACAAGATTTCATCACACTACTCAGAATTTATGAATTGTTTATTTCTGGAAGTTTCTATTTAATATTTTTGGACTTCGGTTGACTGTGGGTAACTCAAACAGCAGAAAATGAAACCTCGAATAAAGGGAAATGACTATAGATCAAATAGATGCTGAATGCCAATCCACTTATTTCACTCTAGGAGTATTCTTGGATGAATCAATTATAATACCATCTGAACTCTCCAAATATCTTTAGTTCTTTAAGATTGGTAAGAAGTGGTCTTGTTAATGAGGTAAGTAATTCTTTTTCCCCTTGTCAATAAACAACATGGTACACATATTCACTGAAGTGTGTCAAAACTCACACCTGTTAAATGACATTTTCAAATTAACTTCCTTAAGGTGATCTTGCCCTTAGAGAAGTAACTTTTCTTGCTTTTTCAGAGTACTTAACTCCAAGAATCAAGTTTATTATTTAACTATACCTACACTTCCAAATACTCTAACCAATAGCCACTGTCCCCAAAGAGTTTAGACTCTAGTGTTGCCCTGAAGCATTTTTTCAAAGGAAAAAAAAAACTCACTAGAAAAAAGTATTTATATTCTCTTTAGGTTTAGTCTTCCTATGGGTATCAAATAATATTCACTCCTTCCTTAAATCTAACACAGACAAAAAAATTCCTGAATCTATACCATGCCAACTTCTGAATTCTGAATTTGGGATATAGTAAATTAATGATTAATAGTTTCTTCTTCAACGTCCTTTAGTACAAACACACACACATCCTAATTTTCTTAGTCTTTTAAAATACCATCACAATTGAATAAGATTACTAACTTCGATACTAAGATATCATAATATAGGATTTCCTACTATGGTACCACAAAACATTGATCTCTGATGGCTCAATCACACTGAAAAGCTCTACAAACTCTAGGGTTCTACAGCTGTAGTTCTCCTTTTGCACTGCTTATTGAGAGGAAAAATTTGTATTCATACCTTATAACTTCTCTTTAAACTTGCCTTCCATTCTCAGGTTACTTAAGATTTTGTATATTCAAATCTGTCCATAAATTGGAGTCAAATCTTACTCTGACATTTTATTAGGTGCTAAAATCAGTGGAAAATATTTTTTAAGGGGGTAAAGTCAAAATTACCCTTGAAAATCTCTTCAATCAATCATAATATACACTGTCCACTAAATAATTTATATCAGTTTCTCTAAAGCTTATTTAATCAATTTCCCTTACCCATCCTCTCAATTAATTATTCAGTGAATTATTTGAGAATGGCAGAGAATCATGAATTCCTAAATAATGCGTCCTTCTTCTCACGTACCTACTGGCTGTCTTTTCACTAGTTTCAAGCCCTGTTTCAAATGTAGCTGGAGCCAAATACTGTATCAACTGCATTGCCCCCATCAGTATTGCCATATCATTCAGGGACTTTTCCTCCATCTTCATAAATAATCTAATTTCCCTTCTATCATCCATTTTGGATGATGCAGATACACAAATGACCTTCCCCAGACTTCTTCCCTCTCTTCATAGCCTGATAACAGCTTGTGAAATTTTCCTATGGGAAACTAATAAACTCACAAGAAAGCATTAACCTAGGCATTCATGTTAAACCATGCATTCTCAAACTTGACACTCGGCCAATGCTTCCAGGCCAAGATTACTACTTTTCTCAAGTTACTCCCCGGCTGAAAGAGTATTCATTACATCAATTTACAAAGCTGTGAGCACTCCCCTTCCTCAGCAACAATCTGGTAGTTTAGATAAATGGTGGAGTATTTCTTGGCTAATTTCTATGGTAGTCTTAGATGGAGGCACAGCCGTATGTTACGTCACAGTACAATAATCTCAGACAAGACCACAAGTATATAAATCCTTATTTATGTAGACTTGAATATCTGGAAGAGCATGAAAGTGTGTCTGTTACTAGAAGAAAAGCCTACTTTACAATACAAAACACATAGAGAACAGTGGATAGCACGGATAGTGTTTTCCTCTTTTCCATTTAAAGTCTATACAGGTTTCAGCTTAAAGCTGCATCACTGTAGGTTCTCCCTAACTTTTCTCCTCTTCACCATGACGTTGGTTTTTTTAGCTTTCTTCTTACTCTCCAAGGCTTGATTAGCAATCAATAGGCTCATTTCATCTTCTCAGCAAGATAGGCTGTGGGAGAGGTCAGGTACCTTGAAGGTCCTACAGAAATATGTTTTAATCTTTCAGTTAAACATCTACAATCAAAATTTCTCTTGCAAATGTTGATAGCCTTTATTTGATGTTATGATAATAGAAACTTTCTTTTCTCATCTAAGCTAAGGCTCTCTTCTGGGGGGGAATGACCGAAAAAAGGGAGGGGGGGACTTGGAGAAAACAAATCTTGTCTTACTGCATAACACTGAAGAGACAGAACAGAATTATATGGCACTTTTTCTTGAGGAGATGATGACATTGCACTGTGGTATTCTTTTTTTTTTCTTTAATTAATTAATTTATTTATTTTTGCCGCACGTGGGCTTTCTCTAGTTGCGGCGAGTGGGGGTTACTCTTCATTGCGGTGTGTGGGTTTCTCATTGCAGTGTCTTCTCTTGTTGCAGAGCATGGGCTCTAGGCACGTGGGCTTCAGTAGTTGTGCCATGCAGGCTCAGTAGTTACGGCACACGGGCTTAGTTGCTCTGGGCATGTGGGATCTTCCTGGACCAGGGCTCGAACCCATGTCCCCTGCCTTGGCAGGCAGATTCTTAACCACTGCGCCACCAGGGAAGTTCTGCACTGTGGTATTCTAATGAGAGAAGTGGAATTTTTAAAAATTGTTTTGCATAGAGGGAATTTACCACCATAGTGGTGATATCTGATTTCTCTTGGGTCTTAACTTCTGAGACCTAAAGCCATTCAGCAGTGTTTTCTTGGTAGCTCTTGAAATACCAGACTGTAGTAGAAGAAATTACAGACCTTTCTCCAATGTCTAAAGCCAGTTTATTAACCAGAAGCACAATTTAAGGACTCTGTACTTCAAATAAATCAAATCCTGATAGTCTCTAATTTATACATAATCTTTCAGTTCCATTATTTTTCATTTCCAAAGATAATTTTTTTTAAATCCACTAGGCTATATTTTCTACCTAAACTATATGTTCCATTAAAATAAAAGTATGGGGGTTGCTAAATGGGCCAAGATCCTCTCATGTTCTATCATGTATGTCATTAAAAATAATTTAGAAAACAATGCCATGTTTATTATCAGATTATGTGTCTGTTATAAAAGATACATTGGAAAACCAGGTTAATCATATGTGGTTTGATTGAGAAATTCAATCTTGATGAAGTAAACAAATTAAAATGTTTAATTTTTTTTCAGTAACTGCTACAAGGGAAATTTAATGCTTTTGCAGTCTAGACCAAAAATTACATCTAATTTTAAAGAATTCATTTAAGTAAATATATGGACATTTCATGTACTGCTATTATTATGTTATTATTTTTATTGGGGGGATATTTGTTCAAAGCAACAACTCCAAATAGCCAAAAAGCTTACCACATGCTCTTCTCTACATTTCTGTTTTGTTTAATTATAACGCTGGGTTTAGAATTAAAAAGAAAAAGGGGAAAAGAGGGAGACCCTCCTCTGACTACAAGCACAGTTAGCTGCCCATTAGCAGTTATGATCCTGGTCTTCTGCCTCTGATATCAGTGGCCTCTAATAACATGGGATGGGTTCACTCTGTGGCTTCAGCATGGGAAGAGTTTATGGTTCATCCTCATTCTTGCCTCTTTTACAACGGAAGACACCCCCAAAGTGGAAGCCATGTCTTACTTTTGTCACTTCCAGCAATAACCCCCTCCAACTTATTCTCTGAGCTACTACTGTTCGACCACACTGAGTTCTCTTTTAAGCTCTCTGAGAGTGACAGTGAACTAACTGGAGGATTGGTATTTTTATCATCTCTTACCCAGAAACGCTGTTTCTTCTACCAGGTCTAACTGGTAGAACAAGTTTTCAAACAACAAATTTTCAAACACACAAAACCTATCAAATGATTTGTTTGTTGCTTTGTTTTAATCTCAGTAACTGTAGCTTTCATCTCTAGAAGTTAAATTTGGTTCTTTTATATATCTTCTATATTTCTACATAACTTTTCTAAACATGTGTGGTACAATTATAAAAGCTATTTTGACTTCCTTATCTTCTAATTCTAACATCTGTGCCAGTTTTGAGTCACTTTCAAGTGATTATTCTTATTATAGTTCATCTTTTCCTGTCCCTTTGTATGCCTGGTAATCTTTGGTTGGATGCCATAACTTATTAATTTTGCCTTGTAGCAGTGATGAATATTTTTGTATTTCTATAAATATTATTGAGTTTTGCTCTGGAACATAGTCAAGTTACTTCGAAAGGTTTTCACCTTTTTGTGTCTTGCCTTTAAGATTTGTTCTGCTCTCAGAAACTTCATTAGTTAAATGTTTTATATCTATTGTCTAGATGATGAAAATGAAATTCCTAGAGAAAATGTAAAAGCCATGTACCTAGCTGTGGTAGGATCTCAAAAATTATCATTGAATAATTTGAATTCATATCCCTCTGATTCTAAAAACACCATGGTGCCACTCTTCACAACGTTCTGGTTTTTAATTAACTCACTTAATAGCTAGATGAAAAGTTCCTCAAAAGTTTCTTAAATATAAAATTTAAATACTGTGCTAAACAAAACAATATATAATTTTCTTACCACTGGCTGTAACAATTTACTCATCTAATTCAGGCTTTTCACTTAACAGTAATTATATATGGTTATAATATGTGAAAATATGCAACTAGAACTTACGTTGGAAAAATATCTGTTGTTACATTTTATATTATAAAAGTGTTTTCACTGTACAGGAAAAGCCAGACATATTCTAAAGTATTTATTTGCATTAATGTCTTGGATATATATTTTCCTTTAATAATGAATAAAACTAATTACTGACAATAGCATTGATTGAGAAGGAGTATAATTTTGAGGTTCCTGCCTCAGAGATGATGTTAATCTTCATGTTCACATTTCATGTAGTTTAGTTCAGAAAAAAGTTTCCATTTTCCTCTTTGTAACTAAAAGAATCCCCATTCTGCATTCAGAACAGTAACAGTAAAAAACAAAGGCCTACTTTATATAAAGTCAGAATTTACAAACACACACCCATATATACATATATACATATATGTATGTGTGTGTGTATATATATACATATAAAACTTCCTTATTCTTGTTTCCAAAATATTATTGTAAAGAAAATTATGATTTATGTGGTATTTATTCATGAATAAACTCTAATGGAGAGTTCTACTCCTTGTTTTTGTCCAGTGTATGAACACATATATAAGTTATGGAAATCCCCATCTTATGAGGAAGAATCTGTCTCTCATTACAGAGATTGAAAATGCCAGCTACTTAATCTCTGAGTATCCTTTAAAGCCACAGGCTAGCATATGACCTTAGCTCCGACAATCAGTTATATCCATTCTGGAGACTGGACTAGAAGTTACTGACAAGAAGAAAAGACTGCTTAGAATATATTCTGGAAGTGGGAAGCACAAACTGTTTTCAGTATCCAGAACAAATGTATCAGTGATTCATATTACTGTATTTAGCATCCCCTATCATTGATATTTGTAATTCCAGCTGAAGTGTCTCTGCCCAGTGACTCTTGCACTAGGTTGTTCCCTGGACCAATTCTACAGCATGATTCCTAGGCATAAGTTTAAACTTCCAAACACCAATCCTGGTTCTTGAATCTTTTATTTAGAGATTCCATAAACTGTCCAATATCTTTTTAATAGTTTATTTTCTACTTAATTAACCCAGAGTAAGTCACTGATTGCTCTAACATAAAAATTGATACCAGGAGAGATCAGAGACAACAGATCATTGAGGATATAGGGGAAATTGCCATCACTTATCTAGCCTGGTTGGCACTAAAGGCAGTAAATCTCTAGTTGGCAATAAGAAACAAATTGAGAAAAAATTATCCTTAGAGTCTCCTGGAACTTAAAGCCTACTAGTGATCTAACTAGGGAAAATAAAGTAGTAACTCACATGTGAAAGTATGAAGGTCCTGGGACTTCCCTAGTGGCACAGTAGTTAGGAATCCACCTGACAGTGCAAGGGACACGGGTTCAAGCCCTGGTCCGGGAAGCAACTAAGCCCATGAGCCACAACTACTGAGCCCACGTGCCACAACTACTGAAGCCTATGAGCCCAGAGCCTGTGCTCCGCAACAAGAGAAGCCACCGCAATGAGAAGCCCGTACACTGCAATGAAGAGTAGCCCTCACTCGCCACAACTAGAGAAAGCCCACGCGCAGCAACAAAGACCCAATGCAGCCAAAAATAAATAAATAAATTTGTCTTTTAAAAAAGTATGAAGGCCCTGAGTGTTCCAAATCTGTAGGGTGTCATGGTTACTTCTAAGGGCACTGGGAGAGCATCCTTTCCCAATTGTGTATTCTTAGCTCCCTTGTCAAAGACCAGTTGGCTGTATATGCATATGTTTATTTCTAGTCTCGTTATTCTGTTCCATTAGTCTTTTTGTCAGTACCATGCTGTTTTGAGTACTGTTGGTTTGTAATATATTTTTTGAAATCAGAAACTGTTATGCCTCCAGCTTTGTTCTTTCTCAGAACTGACAAATGGTGTTGGTGAAATTGGATATCCACATGCAAAAGAATGAAATTGGACTCTTGTATAATACACAAAAATCAACTCTAAATGGATTAAAGACTTAAACATAAGCTCTGAAACTGTAAAACTCCTAGAAGAAAACATAGGGGAAAAGATCCTTGACACTAATTTTGGCAATGATGTCCTATCTATATGACACCAAAAGCACAGGCAACAAAGCAAAAACGGGCAAGTAGAACTACATCAAACTAAAAACCTTCTGAACAGCAAAGGAAACAATCAACAAAATGAAAAGGCAGCCTATGGAATAGAAGAAAATATTTGCAAACCCTGTATCAGATAAGGGGTTAATATCCAAAATTTATAAGAAACTCCTATGACTTAATAGCAAAAAAAAAAAAAAAAAAAAAACAAATAACGCAATTTAAAAATGGGCAATGGGCTTGAACAGACATTTTTCCAAAGAAGGTATATAAATGGTCAACAGATATATGAAAAGGTGCTCGACATCACTAATCATCAGGAAAATGTAAATCAAAACCACAATGAGGGAATTCCCTGGTGGTCCAGTGGTTAAGACTATGTGCTTTCACTGCTGAGGGTGCAGGTTCAATCCCTGGTCAGGGAACTAAGATCCCACATGCCACACAGCGCAGACCAAAACCCCCCCCCCCAAAAACAACAACAAAAAAAACACACAATGAGATATCATCCTGAACCTGTTAGGATGGCTATTATAAAAATAAATAAAATAAAGTATTGGTAAGGATGTGGAGAAATTGGAAGTACTGTGTACTGTTGGTAAGAATGTAAAATGGTACAGTTGCTATGGAAAATAGTATGGAGGGTCTTCAAAAACTTAAAAATAGAATTATCACATGACCCAGCAATGCCACTTCTGTGTATATAGTCTAAAGATTTGAAATCAAGATCTAGAAGAGATTTCTGCACTACCATGTTCACTGCAGCATTATTCATGATAGCCAAGATATGGACAAAACCTAAATTTCCATTGATGGATGAATACATTTTTAAAATGTGATATATACATACAATAGAATATTTTCCAGCCTTAAAAAAGAAGGAAATAGGGACTTCCCTGGTGGCGCAGTGGTTGAGAGTCCACCTGCCGATGCAGGGGACACGGGTTCGTGCCCTGGTCCGGGAAGATCCCAGATGCCGCGGAGCGGCTGGGCCCGTGAGCCATGGCCGCTGAGCCTGCGCATCCGGAGCCTGTGCTCCACAACGGGAGAGGCCAGAACAGTGAGAGGCCCGCGTACCGCAAAAAAAAAAGAAGGAAAATCTGCCATGTGCAGTAACATAGATATACCTGAAGACGTTATGCTAAGTGAAATATGCCAGTCATAGAAGAACAAATACTGCATGATTCCACTTATATGAGATATCTAAAATAGTCAAACTCGTAGAAACAAAGAATAGAATGATAGTTGCCAGAGGCTGTATTTTACACTTAAAAATTTGAGAGTAGATCGCACATTGTTTTCTTACCACAATAAAATTTCTTTTCATAAATTAATGAAATAAATTAAAAATAAAGACAACAGGATACACCAATGTAATAAGAATGTAATATTCCAGTCTTAAATTCCCAGCTCAAGGTAATGCCAAAATATCATTAACTTCCTGTGAATGTGATAAAAGTCTTACTTCTTGCATCCACAGGTTGAGATAGAATAACACTAAACATTTAATTCTGATGACTGCTTTATTATGAGAGTTTAACTGGCATCTTGGAATGGGGCATTGACTGAAAAAGAACTGGACTTCTTTGTAGTGGGATGAGGATATAATGGTAGATTCCAATAAAGAAAGGACTCTCCAACCCTCACTTGCCATCCTTCTAAGGAGAAGTCAATTTTACAATATATATTAACATTTTTTTCACCATGATTGGAGACATGTAATGACTTAGCCAAGAAGAGTTACCTAGAAAATGTAAGTCAATTTTTCCCATCCCAACCTCTTTAGCCTTCACTGTATTGACTCTTGGTACCTTCAATACCACTATTCTCCACTAGTCAGGGTGGAGACATGAAGATGAAATGATAAATGGCAGTTTGACTTAAGTCTGCCTCTCAGTAGGACTAGTAGGATGCCCAAAAATTCCATAAATATTTCATTAGTTTCTTAGTATGTCATTAAAGTAGTACACTCAGCCACAAGCAGAATCACCATCTTGGCTGCATGTCTCAGGGAATAATATTTTTATTAGGAAGAGCCCACTAAAAGCCCCAAGAGCTTCCTCTATTTACTATAATAATATGTCAAAAGCATGATTAAATCCCTAAGAGAATCACAGTGATTAGTTTCACTACTAAAGATTTTACAAATTCAGGGTTGGTGATTTCTATCATATTCCCTTTTAAAATTTCAATTTGTCTAGTGTAGAAGTCAGAGTATTCAGGAGTAAAACAGAAGATTGTTATAAATTTGATCAGCTAGAGACAGCAAATTGAGGCTGTTGTTCTATATGTGGTCTCTTCACTAGAACAAATCAATAAGGTTCTAAGGAACCTGCTTTGCTTTCTAAGTAATCGATAGCTATTGATTAGGCACATGCTTTTATTCCTTTACTCTAAAAAGCTGAGAACATCAGAACAATTTGCTTGCAAATCACAAGGCAGCAGTATTAATTTCACTGTATTGTCTCAGCTTTTTCATTCTATATCACAGCTTAGCTCATAGGGACCTTGACCTTCTGACATCATACTTATCCTCTATTTTGATGACATCATGCTCAGAGAACCTACAGATCAGTAAATAGACTATCCAAAGTGTCTTGGCAAGACCCATGTCTGCCTGAAAGTCATAGATAAATTGCATGAACCTTGTCCATTCCCTATGTCTTAGGAATCTCCCACTTTATGAGGCAAATCCACCATTCACCATAGAAGCTAAAGATCTCAAGTACTTGTTTTCTCAGCCTCCTTTGAAACTAGGGCATTAGCACAAAAATGGAATTCTATCAGTTGGATGCATATGCCCCAGATTTGCAATTAAAAGCTGCCAGTGAGTGAGTGAAAAACAGAAATTGTAGAATCTATTCTGGTCACACAAAAGAACAGTAGTGGAAGCAATATCCTCTTTCCAGCAGCATCTAACGTTCTGTGTTTGTGAGCTCAGCATTACAATCTGCAGAGTAATCAAGTAATCCAGCAGTAGTGGCAATCTCATCTTCACCAGATCAGACCATGAAATAAGTTTAGACATTTCTCCTGGCTGATAGTTTAGACCCACGGTTCTCTGACTCTCCAAACCATTCTGTGAGCTACTCTATATCACTGTAATAAATTCATTTTCTTAAAGTTATCTAAGTCATATCATGTTGCTTAAAACCAAGAGTTCTGCCGATACACCCAATTAGCATTTAGTAAGCATCTTCAGTTGGCCTTATCAGACCCTAAAGGAAACTAGATAAATAGGATACAAACTCTGTTAGGGCATATGCTTGTGGGGGAAACTTGTGATTTCTTCTTTGTGGATTATTTAAGTAAAATGCTTAATTCCTGAACATTTGGATATATTTTTAAATAATTTTGGTTACTGATTTCTAATTCAACATCTCAATGGTCAGAAAGCATATTTTATTGTATTTCAGTCTTTGAAATATGTTGAGACTTGCTTTCTGTACAACCATATAATTAATTTTGTAATGTAGTCTATATATAATTGTTAAAAGTGTGATTTCCATCATTGTTGAGTAGAGTGTTTTATATATTTCAAATTGATCAAGTTTGATATTTGTGTTAAAAATCTTCCATGGACTTTTGGCTGGTTGTTCTACCTACTACTGAGAGAGTTGTGTTAAAATATTCCACTATGATTGTGGATTTACATATTTATGCTTCTTTTCCTGTCAATTTTTGCTGTATGAATTTTTAAAAACATTATTGTTTGTATGAAATCTTAGATTTATTACATTGGTTTAGAGAATTGATCTTTTAATCATTATGGTATTTGAAACAAATTCTACAGGTAAGCCATTTGAATAAGATAATTGAACAAGGTTGCTGAATCCAAGGTCAGTATTTTTAAAAATCAATTGTATTTGTACAGACCAACAGCAAATAGGATATTCAGAAAACGATGCTCTTGATGGTAATATCTAAAAAGTGAAACACATAAAAATAAATCTAATGAGAGATATGAAGATTTCTATATGCAAAATTATGAAATACTACTGAGAAAAATTAAAGAATACCTAAATAAAGGGATATACCATGTTCATGGACTGAGGGACTCAACTTATTAGAGAAATCAATACTCCACATATTAATCTCAGTTTCAACATAGTCAGGTCCCATTAATTTGGGGTTTTTAATTTTTGTTTTTGTGTTTGGCTGTTATATTTGTTGCATATTTGTTTGTTTGTTTGGTTTTTGTTTCTTTGTGGAGATTAACAATGGTTTTAAAATCACTGGGAAGTCTGTCCTCCTACAATTTAAAACTGCTACTCTCTTCCTCATTGATGCTTAGAATTTCATATTTAGATATACATTCTATAACTTTACCTTTCTTTGCCCCTCTTAAATCTCACTCCTCACACTTCCCTGGGAGAGGCAGCACCTTAAGGCTTGTAAGCCATTTACATTTGAGTACAAGTTTGATATAAGTTTCCTAGAAGAAGTTTTGGTAGGAGAAGGAGAGAACAGAGATAAGAGGCACCTAAAAGGGCAAAGAAAAAAGAAAATGAGTTCAATAAAGACAACCACAGATTGGAGAAAGACCAACCTTTTTCTATTTCTCAATCCTTCTTAGAACAGCTCTGTTTATTGAGATTCAGAAAAACAGATGACTGCAGTATTTCTGCTTATTGATTTACTTTATATTCCAGTATAAGCCACTACCAATCAAGCAGTCATCATCTGCTTAATCCAAAGGTTTACTTTAAAAGTGTTTTTTATGTTGCTTTTTAAGTTGATATGTCATCTGGATTCTAAAACATGACATTCTGCTCTCTTTTGGATACAGGAAAAAATATTTTGATGTTTGAGACTGTATGATTAATTTTCCAAATGGTGGAAAGAGTATTGGATTGAGAACAGAAATTTTAATACTTCTTAATATTTAATATGCAATCATTTATCTTTGGTAAATTGCTTAGCTAAGCAGGCTCATATTTTTCTCATTTGTAAAATGAAGGGACTAAAATATCTCATGAATATGTTCTCAACCCCTTTAAGGGTACATGACTCTTAGTCAGATGTTCATTGGATCACTCAGGAAATTCTTTCTAAGAATAAGACAGTATAATTTTAGATGACACCTTTCTCTTAATAACATCAATTAATTTTTTCTCAAAAATTTCCAGTTAAGCAGTAGAGATAAATATCTTTTAGATATGGGGATATCAATAAAGTCTGAAGTTTTACTAAGCTTACAGAGTTGAAGGTAAAAGGATAAGTATTGTTAATATCAATATTATCATTTAGAAAATGCTTTTTACATCTTATAGGTTTAGTTCAGAAACGAATAATGTTTTAAGTCAACTACAAATGCTCAAAGGGCAAATAATCTATTCTATATATGACAATTATAATAACACAATACTTTGATTCCTTAAATATGATTTCTACTTCAAACTTACCCCTCATTTATTATAAAAAAGTTTATTCCTTTGATCTAAATTAATTTACTAATATAGATATAAATTGTCTGTGCTAGATAATATTTTTCAAATGTAACTTCCTTGTCTTACAATACCCTCATTTGAGACAGGCAATATAATAGAAGCATTATTAAAATGCCTGCTCTTTCTACAATCTAATGGTTTTCAACATGACTTAGTCAATCAGTAAATACTTACATCAAAAGTTACTGAGACCAGGGACTTCCTTGGTGGCCCAGTGGGTAAGACTCTGTGCTCCCAATGCAAGGGGCCCGGGTTCGATCCCTGGTCAGGGAACTAGATCCTGCATGCATGCTGCAACTAAGAGTGCACATGCTGCAGCTAAGATTCCGCACGCCACAACTAAGAAGTCCGCATGCCGCAACTAAGACCCAGTGCAGCCAAATAAATAAATATTAAAAAAAAAAAAAAAGTTACTGAGACCAGTGGGGTTTTTTTGTTTTTTGGGTTTTTTTTTTGCGATACGCGGGCCTCTCACTGTTGTGGCCTCTCCCGTTGCGGAGCACAGGCTCCGGATGCGCAGGCTCAGCGGCCATGGCTCACGGGCCCAGCCGCTCCGCAGCATGTGGGATCTTCCCGGACCGGGGCACGAACCCGTGTCCCCTGCATCAGCAGGCGGACTCTCAACCACTACACCACCAGGGAAGCCCACGAGACCAGTGGTTTTTAAATTGTAGCTCTCGGAGTTTGGGGATTTTGTCAAGGACACTTACGAGTTTATGAAAGAGCGGAGGGTACAAATAATCAAAGCCACACTTATTTTGTATTTTATAAATTGATTGGGATTACATGTAAAATTTTGTTTGAAAGATGGGATATGTTGTATTAAACATTTGGATGTCACTGACTGTACAGACGCTTTTCAAATGTAGAGGTTAATAATAATAATGCATATTGAGCATCCATTAAATACCAGGCACTGATTGAGTGCTTAAGAGGCACTAACTTATTTCATCCTAACATCAATCCAATGATCATTATCTCAATTTTACAGACGTAGAAATCAAGGCACAGAAAAATTAAATATCTGTCCCAGTTAGTAAATGAAAGAACAATAATCAAACTCAGGCTGTTTAACTCCAGTATGTTCACTCTTACCCACAACATTAATTCAGTTTCTTAGGACCTCCTTAGAATAGAAAAATGGGCAATCTTAAAAGTCAGAAAAAAAGAGACAAAATAGACTAAATGAAGTTTCTGATCAGAAAAGCAGCAATACAAAAGTGGTATTAAAAAATATTCATCTGGTAATTAATGTAAAATAAATAATAGGAGAACCTAACTTTGGGTATTTGGGCTCATTCATTTATTAATGAATATTAATTGAGCTAGTTATCATCCTTTGTGATTAGGCTACATTAATGAACAAAGCATAAAGAAAATTCTGCCCCCTTGGACTTTCTAATGGATCCAGAGACTAGTTACCTTGGCCTAAAGACCTGGCCTAGGAGGATAGCAAGGAGCCTACAGAGTGTTAGTTGAAAAAACATTCAAATTTTTTTGTATCTAAAGGCTATGGCAGAGATAGAAGAATGAGAAAATCAGAAAGGGGAACTAGGTTTGGAGAAAAAATGATTTTGAATAGCTATCTTTCAAGGAATAGCAAGACATCCATTTATGAATATTTAGAAGGCAATTAGCTATATAAAGTTGGGGCTTTAGTGAGAGTACATTACATGGATACCATAGCCATTTCCCACTGAGGTAACAGCCAATCCAATGGCAGGTTTTAGCTGGAAATATAAAATTGAATAAATAATCTGATAGAGGAGAACCAGCACACAAAATACAGAAGTATGGTGAATTCCCAAAATAATGGAATGGGAAAAATCAAAAAGAAGCACTCAAAGTAACAAACTGACTTGCTAAATATGTAAAAAGAGTAACAGGTAGTACATAGTAAACACAATTACAGCAAAAAGATAAGAGTCATCTGTGAGGAGCAAAAAATCAAAAGCAATTGAGATTTTAAAGTAAATGAAACAGAAGAAAAACCTTTGAATTTGGAAATTATAAAGCCATTACTGATGTTGTAAATAAAATCTTGGTGCAATGTGGAATGAAAGCAGGGTGAAAAGAGAACATAAAGAGTTCAGATATGTCATTTGTTTTGCACATATAGTACAAGGAAGGGGAGGAGTAGGCCATTAGGGAGAAGGGCATGCTTCATTTTGGTGGTAACTGCATCAAGAACACTACAGGATTTTGAAACCACAAATTAGCTGATGATTAGAGAAAACTTTACTTAGCTTTGCAAAAGCTGTGCTTCAAATAGCTTACTGATAGCCCAACTAATTCCTTAGTCTTTCCACTACTATATGCTACTTCCAATAGAGTAATACAAACCTGTCACTTGTTTTTAATAATGCTTGCTCATTTCCCCAGCAGTTTTCTCGTAATCTACTATCTTTGACTTCCTTGCCTTAGCTTACAATAACATTTTAATACAGGGACTATAACAATAATGTTGCACTCATTTATAATTCCATCTCTTCAAACACATTTTCCCACATGAAATGTTGTTAGGATTAATTAAAAAGAAAGTAAAGTGACAAATAAGAAAACCCTCTTTTAAAAAGATTTTTTAAAAAACCTTTGCTCTGAAAGGCAGATATGAATCACTGACAGCACACATTTGGGTATCAGCTAGGTGTATTTTGTTTAATAAAGTTCTCACACTCTTTCACTCAAGCTTTGTTTCAGTCTAACTGTGCCCTCTACAGTCTTATCAAGTGAATGAAGGTGACTTTAGCTTGAAAGAAATCTGATAAGTCTCTGATACTCAGTCCACACTTTATAGACAGGAAAGCAATATTTGATTCTTTATAAAAATTCCTGACCTATTTAATTTGGGAGAACTCTCTAAGATAAAAGGTAATTAAATTTAACAAGTGGATACATTTGCTTGGCTGTGTAATGACCACTGGAAAAGAACATAAAGATTTATATAATCTAATTGTGTCCTTCAATACTGAAAACTATTATTAGTGACAATGTTGAATTTTACCTGAGCCCTCTAATCCTGGAAAACAGCAAAAGTTATCTCTCTGCCCTTCGTGTTGTGGAAAACAGCTTATTCCTAAGAACCACCCTTCCACAGATGCCTCCTCTTGTTTACCTATGGCAATGTCAGACAAAGATATTCCAAATTGCCATTTTTTTTGTCTCATAAATTATCATCTGAAGTGTTTATTCCTACTAATCAATTGGAACAAACTGCTTATTAATCAAACTGTAAAGTTTCACTCCTTCCTCCAGGCTCCAGAACTCTGACTCACTGTCAGACTGAGTCAACATATAATCTCTGCTAAGAACAGGCTGACCTCAGGGTAAAATATTCTCTGATCTACCATCCACTCAAGCTACTCTTTTATCCCATTTTCTCACACCCTACCCTTAATACCCTTGTTACTTCCTCTTAAGCGAAGAAAAACCCCTTTTGATTAACCACTGAGAGGCTTGCAGATCTTAGGGTCACAGCATTCTCCCTAATGCAATAGTTCTCCTCCCCCAAATGCAACAGACCCTTCCTCACACTTAACCTTTTGAGTAAAGTTTCTCCTTACTATGCTGGTATTGTTTGGGTTTTTTTTAGTTGACATTGGCAACTGATAGAAGAAGTAAATATTGCTGCATCTGGGTAAATGTGATAATGGGGGATTGAAAATGCTAAAATTTTTAATTAATTTTTATTGGAGTATAGTTCTTTTACAATGTTGTGTTAGTTTCTTGCTGTACAGCAAAGTGAATCAGTCATACATATACATATATCCGCTCTTTTTTAGATTTCCTTCCCATTTAGGTCACCACAGAGCATTGAGTAGAGTTCCCTGTGATATACAGTAGGTTCTCACTAGTTACCTATTTTATACATAGTAGTTATATATGTCAGCCCCAATCTCCCAATTCATCCCACCCACCCCTTCCCCCCTTGGTAACCATAAGATTGTTCTCTACATCTGTGACTCTATTTCTGCTTTGCAAATAAGTTCATCTCTACCATTTTTCTAGATTCCACTCATAAATGATACTATACAATATTTGTTTTCCTCTGTCTGACTTACTTCACTCTGTATGACAATCTCTAGCTACAACCACATCTCTGCAAATGGCACTATTTCATTCCTTCTTATGGCTGAGTAATATTCCATTGTATATATGTACCACATCTTCTTTATCCATTCTTCTGTTGATGGACATTTAGGTTCCTTCCACGTGCTGGCTATTATAAATAGTGCTGCAGTGAATATTGGGGTGCATTCATCCTTTCAAATTATGCCTAGGAGTGGGATTGCTGGGTCATATGGTAGCTCTATCTTTAGTTTTTTAAGGAACCTCCATACTGTTCTCCGTAGTGGTTGTACCAATTTACAGTTCCACCAACAGTATAGGAGGGTTCCCTTTTCTCCACACCCTCTCCAGCATTTATTGTTTGTAGATTTTTTGATGATGGCCATTCTGACTGGTATGAGGTGATACCTCATGGTGATTTTGATTTGCATTTCTCTAATGATTAGTGATGTTGAGCATCTTTTCATGTGTTTGTTGGCCACCTGTATGTCTTCTCTGGAGAAATGTCTATTTAGGTCTTCCACCCATTTTTTGATTGGGTTGTTTGTCTTTTTGATATTGAGCTGCATGAGCTGTTTGTATATTTTGGAGATTAATCCCTTGTCAGTTGCTTTGTTTGCAAATATTTTCTCCCATTCTGAGGGTTGTCTTTTGATTTTGTTTATGGTTTCCTTTGCTGTGCAAAAGCTTTTAAGTTTCATTAGGTCCCATTTATTTATTTTTGTTTTTATTTTCATTACTCTAGGTGGTGGGTCGAAAAAGATCTTGCTGTGGAAAACTGTAAATATTAAATGATTTGGTTCATTCAGTGAATTATGAGAGTTAATGAATACATTAAACAGTCCACAAAGAGAGAGTCCTTTAAGCATCTGCTGTGTGCTAGGCTTTCCTCTACTAGGCCACAATTAGAAAAATCTGTTTGCTCAAAAAGCACATAGGTCAGTACAGAAGACTAACATAAAACCATCATGAGATGCATTGATAGAAACGTATACAAAGTGCTATGTTTACATCTGATAAAGTCATTTACTATGAGTGCCTAGGGCCTATGGCAGGAAAATGATGTGACAAGAAAAGTTTTATAGTAAAGGTGATATCTGAGAAGAGCATCAAAGAATAAACACGACTTTGCCAGATGAACAAACTGTGAAGAATCTGTATTTGGCATTGGGAACAAAGTGATCACAAAAAGCCCAAGTAATACCGTGGTTCCTCTGGAGAGCAAAAGTAGTTGGAACTGGCTCAACTGTAGCTCACATATGTAAGACAACTGAAGGGGAGCTGGAAAGATGAGCAGATACAAAGCAGCACAGCCTTTTACAACTATGAAAGTTGGGCACTGCACAACTCCAGTGGGTACCATTCATAATAATGTCAATGTGAATGACACATGCTGGAGTTGTGTACAACCCTGATCAAGACCTCTAAGCAGGTACCAAATTAGTAGAGTATTTTTATGCCAAGTGTATAAATTAGGATGCTTTTGGTAGCAAAAAATGGAAACCAAATCTGTCTGTCCTCAACTTTAAGAGGATTTTGGGAAGAACATCAGGGCTCATGTAACAGAGAAGGACCCTATGGGGCCTTCCTAGGATAGACCCCTCCCCCATATCCTCTACTTTAGCTCTTCTCTGAAGTACATAGATAACAGTATTTGATGCACAATTCCTGCTTTACAGATGCTAAAACTCCCACCAAATGGAAGGTTAACTACTTCATGACCATGAGCACATAGCCCCCAGGCCTACTGGAGCCAAAGAATTGATGACATTAACCCTGTGACACCATCCTGTAACCTCACCATCAACCAAACAGAGAACTGTGCACAAGCTGATCACATACCCTGGGACACCTCTCCCTCACCTTGCCTTTAAAAACACTTTGCTGAAACCCATCAGGAAAATGAGGCTTTTTGAGTACTAGCTGTCCCGGACTCTTTGTATGGCGCCTTACAATAAAACACTGCACTTTCTTTCACCACAACCCAGTGTCAGTAGATTGGGTTTATTGCACGTGGACCCAAGTTTGCTTCAGTGACACTCACAGTACTGCTATGGGGCTTTTGCACAGAAATGGAAACTATAAACAAGACGAAAAGACAACCCACAGAATGGGAGAAAATATTTGCAAATGAGGCAACTGACAAAGGATTAATCTCCAAAATTTACAAGCAGCTCACGCAGCTCAATATCAAAAAAACAAGCAACCTAATCCAAAACTGGGCAGAAGACCTAAAGAGACATTTCTCCAAAGAAGACATACAGATTGCCAACAAACACATGAAAGGATGCTCAGCATCACTAATCATTAGAGAAATGCAAATCAAAACTACAATGAGGTATCACCTCACACAAGTCAGAATGGCCATCATCAAAAAATCTACAGACAATAAATGCTGGAGAGGGTGTGGAGCAAAGGGAACCCTCCTACACTGTTGGTAGGACTGTAAATTGGTACAGCCACTATGGAGAACACTATGGAGGTTCCTTAGAAAACTAAAAAATAGAACTACCATACGACCCAACAATCCCACTACTGGGCATATACCCTGAGAAAACCATAATTCAAAAAGAGACATGGACCACAATGTTCATTGCAGCACTATTTAAAATAGCCAGGGCACGGAAGCAACCTAAGTGTCCATCAACAGATGAATGGATAAAGATGTGGCACATATATACAATGGAATATTACTCAGCCATAAAAAGAAGCGAAATTGAGTTTTTGTAGTGAGGTGGATGGATCTAGAGTGTGTCATACAGAGTGAAGTAAGTCAGAAAGAGAAAAACAAATACTGTATGCTAACACATACATATGGATTCTAAAAAAAAAAAAAAAGGTTCTGATGAACCTAGGAGCAGGACAGGAATAAACACAAAGACGTAGAGAATGGACTTGAGGACCCAAGGAAGGGGGAAGGTTAGGCTGGGACGATGTGAGAGAGTAGCATGGACATATGTACACTACCAAATATAAAATAATAGATAGCTAGTGGGAAGCAGCCGTATAGCACAGGGAGATCAGCTCCGTGCTTTGAGACCACCTAGAGGGGTGGAATAGGGAGGGGGGGAGGGAGACGCAAGAGGGAGGGGATATGGGGATATATGTATACATATAGCTGATTCACTTTGTTATACAGCAGAAACTAACACACCATTGTAAAGCAATTATACTCCAATAAAGATGTTTAAAAAAAAGAAAAAGAAAATAATGGAGGGTTTGTAAAGAAAAGGGAAAAGCCAAAAAGTGCTGGATATTATTGAGGATTTCTGCATTAGAAATTCTGCAGCACTGTGAAGTACAAGAAAATTGAGTAGGGGGATGAAGATTTAAGAATGTTCAACTTTTTATGAATTTAATTCCTTACAATGTTTTTTTTATGAGTATTGGTTAAAATTTGAATTCCTTTATAAATTACTTTTGGGTGATTAACTGTGCTTTTTAAAATGCATCTCCATGCAAAGACTCTCTCTCAAATTTATTATGGTGGCCTAAATAAATTAATACATCTTGAAGGTCTTAGTGGTAAATCACCATGTTTAATTCCAAGAGAATTTAAAAGGTAAAGAAAAATTAGTTTCAAAAATATTTTCAACAAGTTGACATTTATGAAAAATTTTGAAAGATGAGCAGCCATGGGCATACCACCTTATTTTAGCTGGTGAACTAATGAATATAGACTTCACACATTTTCAAAGTATTGAACTGCCTTTTCTTCTATAGCAATCCTCAACATATACCAGGTTAAAAAAAACTAATAATCTTAAATCATGATTTCTTCCCTAAAATCCCCTTTCTACTCATTTATAAATCCTCCTTAACATTCATTTTTTCCTATCGTATTTCTTAGCCTTGATTATTTCATGTATTTGATGTACAAATGTATTGAACACTTACAGTATGTACAAGATACTTTTTTTAAAAAGCTACATGTTAGTTGACTCTTTTGTGCTTGGCACTGGAAGATACACTGTTGGAAGATTCAGCCCCTGCACTCAATTTTCTCACAGGTTAAAGAAGATTCAGACAAGTAAATCCACAATTCAACACTTTGCTATAAAAGGTATGAGAAAGGGTTGCCCAGGGGGTTTTGATTGTAAAGAGCAGGAGAAACTGTCTTTTCCTGGGTATGGGAGGATTCCTAGAGGAGATGTTACCTGAGAAAAGGAAGATGAAAAGAAATTGCCAGGTGAATAAGGGATATTTTTTAGCTTTTATTTCTATTCAATTCTCACAAAAAAAGAAAAACTCAAAAAAATAAATGAAGGTATATGACTCTCAGAGCTCCTTAGGCTCTTTGGTATCTATATTTGTAGCTGGAGATACATGTGCCACAATTATGTTCTAAGTTACGGGAGTCTGCGTGTGTCATGCATCAAGCATGTAGCGCAAGCTCATGTTAATAAAAATAGCCATTCAGGTATAATCAAGGTAGAAAAGCAACAACTCACCACATATTCACCGATACCTTTCCTCTAGTCTCTCCTGTGTTCCTTTCACCCACCCAAATGTTTTGGTGTGTAAGCTTTCCTCTCAAGACAATGGAGTCCCCAGCATGGCCATCACAAGTTTGAGTGTTAAACAACAGGTGAGATCCCTAGTGAATAATTATGCCCAGTTGGAGAAGACTAAACAGTGCTTGGAGCCAGGTGAGAGAAATAGCATTTGGCTTATCTGCTCTGAATCTGAAAGATTCAATCCATAAAGTTTCCATATGGTTGAAAGCAAGTTGAAGAGAGAAGCCTGGGTCT
>NW_020175290.1:352634-356271 GCF_003031525.2 Neophocaena asiaeorientalis asiaeorientalis
TGGCCCCAGAGGCATGGGTTTAAAGTTCTGTATCTGTCACTCTCTTGCCAGGAGGCTTTTTTAAAAGCTCATTTAATGACTCAGTTAATGCTTTTTACATTTGAAAAAGAATGAGGCTTTTTCCAACTTTAAAGTTTGATGATTTTATCGTCACTTTTAGTTTCAGCTTTTTAAGACTCCCCATCTAAATAAATTTTTAGGCTCCATGAAGTGTGCCCAACCTAGACATGCCGAAGGGGCTTTGAAATCCTGCCCTGCTTTCAGTCAACTTAATGCATTTATATCAGCTGATTTGTTACTTGATAAAAATGTTCAGGATAATGCAGTCACTTTTTAAAATGCTGTATAAAGGACCACTTCAGAAACAGATTAGAACAGCCATGATAATGGACCGGAGTCCTGAGGTATTGAGCTGAGAATACCATCTCCCCCTGCATGAGAGAGGCAGGTCGTTACCCTCTACAGCATCTGAAGTTGGGGATTTGCTCCCTACCCCCCTAACTCTGGCTAACAGCTTCCCATCAGCCTACCATCTGTGAATGAATCTGAACCTGCAGATTTATAGTCTCAGTTGGTACCGTGTCTTAGGATGTGGAGGACAGCTTGCTTTATTTTTCCCTAATGCTGCTTCTTCTCAATCTTAAGAGCTAACTCAAGATTTAGTGAATAATCTATACACATGTTACATGAGCTACTCAGATTCCCTCCCACATCGTGTCTTCTAGACTGAGAAGTTCTTCCAACCGCCTATTCTGAAACGGAAGTTCCTCCTCCCCCTCGATGGTTTTTGCTTCCCTCTTGTATTTTAAGGTGTACCTATCAAAACTTCATAAGAACTTCTAGGTTCAAACAAATTTCTGTTTTGTCCAAGGGTAAGACAATACCTTTCACTTTGTTTCCAATATCCTTTGTGATAATGTCCAACAAATTTTGTCAGTGTTGGTTTCCTGGTCGTAATCTTAGACTGAACCTTCAGACAACGGAGTCCTTAGGCTTTCTTCCGCAGTGATAATCAGTTCTCAGGGTCTTCTGTCTCATAGAAGAGTTTGAATTATTTTACCTGAACTGTTTCTCCCTGCTCTCATTAGAGCTCCTCTGCTCATTTCAGTTCCTGTTCATCCTACCTTGATGATATTTTTATTACCTGGAAGAACTTAGTTCTGTGCACAAATTTGGAAATTCTCCCATGGTACTTCTTATCTTGATCCCTTGAAAAAATTGTTAAATAAGGCCAGTTCAACAACAGGGGTTCCTATTATAAACCCTTTTCCTTCCAGAGAAAATGATCATTTATCCCAACTCTTCATTTACTTTCTAAGATAATTCTCTCTCCATCTCAAAACATTGTCTCTAATCCTAAGAAAATGCAATTATTTAGCTTTAGTGAGGTATAATTGATATATAATAAACTGTACACATTTAAAGTAAAATAAATAAACTCTCAACTATTTCTAAACTTCCAAGTATATATATAGATAGCTGATTACTTGTGACCTCTCACCGATGGGCCTATTCCACTCAAATAAAGCCAACTATGCCGCAGAAATGCACTCAGTCTGTGTGGAATACAGATCTAAATGTCTACCCACTCATGGTGTAATAATATATACTTAATAAAATGCTCTGTAATATTGATGACTGTGGTCTTTAGTGTCCCATGAACCTAAACATGTTGATTACAGGAGTAAAATGTAGATTCCACTACGTGTTATTTACATGAGCTTTATTTTTATTACGGTCATTGCTAGAAAAATATGTTTCTGCTAATAGTATTTATACTATGCATCAAAAGTTAAAGTTATTATTTTGGCAAGATCAGACTCCTGATACTCACTTATTTAGTACTGCTCAGTAAATTTTCAATATTAGAATTCTTTATGGATGAAGAATAAAGAATTCATGATACTTTTATTATTCACCTTTTACATTTGTATCCACTAAGAAGCATTTTCACAATACAGGCATATGAATATTTGTGGATTATTTTAATGTATCTTTCACAATGTTAAAATCTCTTTCAAGACCCATTTGCTGTTAAGAGGTCTTATCTCTTTAATAATAGATGATAGATGATTTATTGTCATATTTGCAAATGAAAAGAAAAACCATGGCCAGAATTTGTTGTCACTCTATGTAGACACATATGCATGGAAATAACCTTTAGGTTATATACTTACATATATATAGTCATATATATGTAAGTATATATTTTTATATGTATGTATTGTGCATATATATGTATGTATATGTGTGTGTATGTACTCACTTATCTTTCCACCCACCCATACATGCATCCATTGATCTATCTAGCTATCTTCCAACACACAGTACCCCTACAATGATAAAATAGGGTCAGAGTTTCACAGAAATATAGAGCCCAAAAGATCCTTAGAGATAGTTTAAAAACAAAGAATGTTATTCTTAGAGGTATAACTCTCCAAGACAGCACCAGTAGAAAGAACTCAGCTGGAAGCTAATCCCCATATTCCAATTACAAGTTCAGTTTTCATTCCACCATACCACACTATCTTTCGCATAGATATTTGTTATACAGATGGATAGATACTGATCCTTAGAAGACAGTGTCAGTGCTGAAACTATTTTCTGTACTGAACACCCCGCTGTCAACTAAATTCTCGTTTGAGTTTTGAAGTTTACTGATGGTTTCTGTCAGCCCCAAGCCCTCCTAGGCATTTTTACACATAATCAACACAAGGAGAACTTCCTGTCTGGCATCAATCAGTTCTTTAAACCACAATTATCTATTAAAATATTGTTCTTAAGTCAGGAAAAATGGATGTTAGTGTCAAACACAGCTTTGCTCACTCACACACACACTCACACAAATTACAAATAGTATTCAACTGCTCTATATTTCAGGCTATTCAATAACTAGATAAATGAAATATACTTTCGGTCTACATAATTTTTTTTACTATACCAAGGCATACACACTAGTTGTTCCCTGCAGTACCTGCCGAATGCAACTAAATTTGCAACAGAGTTAATCACTGGCACAGCTGGATATTTTAAGAGATTTCTCCTCTAGTAGGAAATTCATCTTTTTTCCAAGCAAAGGGCATTTACCTACTCCTTCATCTCCAACTGAAGTAGTTCCGTGATTTACTTCCTTTCTCTGATTTCTACTCTCCAATTCCCAAAGACAAGCTCATCTCTGATGACCTTTCAGTCTATGAGTATTTGGGGTAGGAGTGGGGGTAGTCCACAGTTAAAATAAAGTTTGTATACAATCACTTTCTATGTTGTTATGAAATTATTCTAAGCTTCCCTAATAATAAACTTACAAAGAAACCGTGCAAATGGTTCAGATGTGCATATGGAGATAACTATTATCTAGAAAGTATCCAGATTTCTTAAAAAACCAAAAATAGAGACTGACTCACTCAGGATATATGGAAATATAAGTGAGGTAGGTGGGCTACAGTGTATGTCATTATCAGTAAAGCCCTAGGAGAAAACCATAACTTAAAAAGATACATGCACCCCAATGTTCACTGTAGCACTATTTACAATAGCCAAGACATGGAAGCAACCTAAATGCCCACCAACAGATGAATGGATAAAGAAGATGTGTTATATATATATATATATATATATATATATATACACACACACA
>NW_020175290.1:356413-369025 GCF_003031525.2 Neophocaena asiaeorientalis asiaeorientalis
AGGGAACTATACTCAATATTTTGTAATAACCTATAAGGGAAAAGAATCTGAAAAAGAATATATATATATATATATATATAAAAGTGAATCACTTTGCTGTACACCAGAAACTAATACAATACTGTAAATCAACTATACTTCAAGAAAAGAATTAAGTTAAATTAAAACTAAAAAATAAAATAAACCCCTAGATATATTTTTGCATAATTGAATTAAATTCTTAAAAAATAAAGCCCCAAAAATGAATGTTTTAACTGAATTTGAGAAATGAAGACTAAATTAAATCTTGGGTTTAGAATTAATTTGATTCATAATGGAAGGAAGTTAGAAAATAACATTTATTAAGAACAACACTGTTTAGCAATCCTATATGAAGATATAACACAAAATATCTCCTGTTACTTCCCTGTTAGAAGAGCTCTTTGCTTTAATACTTACACTACAGAGAATTTCATTAGTTCTCAATCAAATGCTCTTCAGCCAGTGATTATACAGCAATGAAACATATTTGCATCTGCAAACTCAAGGTAACTTTTATAATAACACAGTGGTTGGAGAAAATCTTGAGTTACATTCCAAATAAACTGGGTAAAACTTCAGACTCCTGTGTAGACATTTTGAAAAGCCTGCAAAGTGTCACAGACGAGGATGTGCAACTCTGATGTTACTGGGGTTAAGAGAGGCCATGTTACTGCAAAGCAATGTTTGTTAACACCATATTAATTATTAGGTGATTAGGATATGATGATTTTAAATATCTATATTATAACAATATTTTGTTTCATTGTATTTCAGGAAATTTGTTGGGGTTGTTGGGCTAACATATAAAACATATTAAAGGTTTCCATTAAAATAATAGGAAATCGTTTCCTGGTTACATTTTAACAAAAACTGCTTGATTTTTACAAATGGATTCCTGACCTTAAGCAGGAGACACCTTTACATATAGTATCACATTTACTTTATTTTACATAGAATGTCATCTAAAGTTTACCACAACCCATTTAGTTATCATTGCCTTTTACAAATAATGAAACTAAAACTGAGAGATTAAATAACTTACCCAATGTCACACAGCTCATGAGCGGGGGAGATCAGAATCCAATTCAATAGCCTTTGAATTTTTCACTATATAGTAGGACCATAGTTCAATTAATCAGGTATTTATTGGGTTTCTAACTGTGCATAACATTTGGTGTTAGGCGTTAAAGGGGCACATAATGATGCCTAGTTCTTGCATCACTACAGTTTACAATCTAGTAGAAGGCAAGTGCACACATTGTTCTATTTAAGAGTCTAAGAGGAAATAGGAAGGTGAAAAATGGCAAATATCTATGCAAACAGGAGTTTTACAGGCCATCTTGAAGGTCAGTGTATTTAATACAGGACTAGAAGGGTACAGATATTGCAGAGAGGTTTGATATGAACTAGGGCATAAAGCGTAGGGCATCGCAAGCACAGATAACAATGTGAACAAAGGCATGGAAAAAGTGACAGCATATGCAGAGAGATGTAGGTAAGGAAAGCCTTGGAAGGTATTGAAGAAAACAAGTATACATGATACTTTTAAAGATAGTAAGGATAAGTCAGGGAGACTACTACAAAGGGGCTGTGTAGTAGGAGAGGGAGATTGGGCTCAACTCCTAATATAATAAGAACAAGTAGAGATTTAAAGGCAAGGAGCAGGGTGGGGGTCAGTGGATAGAAAATTACTAAGAGGAAACATCAGGGGTAAGGAGAATTCTGGCTAAACCAATTTGACAGAACTTTTTCTGTAGTCAGGCTAGGGTGATAAGACATGAAGGGTGAGGGATAAAGAGTTTGATCATATATCAAGGGTAGAGGATTTTTGCTAAACTGACCCACCAGAATTCATGCTAATACTAGTCTAAATGGGCCAAGGACAGAGCCTAAGGTCAGGGACTAGTTAGAAAGAGGACTCAGAGAAGCCTGACTCAAGTTTGGTCAAAGAAGAGTGCTATGGTCTGAATATTTATGTTCCCTCAAAATTTGTATGTTGAAATCCTAACCCCCCAAATTGATGGTATTAGGAGGTGGAGCCTTTGGAAGGCGATTAGGTCATGAGGGTGGCACCCTCATGAATGGGATTAATGCCTTTTTTTTCAGATTTTTTGTGACTATTATTATTATTTTAATTGAAATATAGTTGGTATACAATATAAGCTACAGCTGTACAATATAGTGATTTGCGATTTTTAAAGGTTATACTCCATTTATAGTTATCATAAAATATTAGCTATAGTCCCTGTGCTGTACAGTATATCCTTGTAGCTTATTTTATACATAATAGTTTGTACCTCTTAATCCCCTACCCTCTCCCCTTCCCTCTCCCCACTGGTAACCACCAGTTTGTTCACCACATCTGTAAGTCTGTTTCTTTCTCGTTATATTCACTTCTTGGTTGTATTTTTTAGATTCCACAAATTCCTTCATGAATGGGATGAATGCCTTTTAAAAGAGGCTCCAGAGAGCTCACTAGCCCCCTTCCACCATGTGAGGACACAGCAAGAAGGTTCTGGCTATGAATCAGGAAGAGGGCTTTCACCAGAATGAGACCATGCTGCTATCTTGATCTTGGACTTCTGGCCTCCAGAACATTACAAAATAAATTTCTGTTGTTTATAAGCTACCCAGTCTGTGGTATTTTGTTACAGCAGCCAGAATGAAAAAAGACAGAGAGAGAATCTTTGCCAGAGGTCCTTCCTTCCTCCCTTCCTCCCTCTGGCCTTTCTTCCTTCCTTCGCTTATTTCACTCTCCAACACATATTCATTTAGTACCTACTTTAAGGAACTGAATAGACGGAAAACAAAGGTTGAGCTATAAAGATCACTATTCTTATAGTATACAGTTTATTGGAGGAAGAGATAAGGGTCTGTGACAGAGCATGACATGCACAATTCTATTTTAGATAAACTGGTCAGGAAGACCTTTCCATGGAAGTGACATTTAAACTGAAGTTTGATGTAGTAATGTTGGGAAATCTACAGTGATTTTTGTAAGGACTTACTACACATTTTACTTTATTCTATATGCAGTAAGTTGTCAACTGTGTTTGAAGATAGAGGTGGCATTCTAATAGTGTGGATAAGAGCTTGCATTTAGCCTGAATATTAAAGAGGCCCCAGGAAATCTGACCATAAGGAAACCCAAACTCTGCTCCCAATACAAATGCTACTTTTTAAAAAAACTTTCACCCTTTGGTCAACCTACTGTCCACTAAATTTGTTGAGGATTGTGGATATTAAGACTTAAGCAAGAGATGCAACTTGATTATAGTACAGTAGTTTGAATTTAAGCAAAATGGTATGCCTGAAATGTAGGGGCCTTTTTGTAATGTAATTTGAAAATGTGGTGAGTTTCTTTGAATAGACTACCCAGACTGACCATTCAGTGACTCTCCATAAGAGCAACTACAACACCCAATTAGCCCCATAAAAGGGAGAGTCCACATGACAGAGATGTGAGGTGACCATTTTTACCCACACCACACGCTGCCATTGTGGTTACACCTACTGGTGTAAATACTTGGTGAAAGAAGCAGTGCACCTCCCTGTGACTGCAGGCTACTGAACAAAATCACCAACCTCCCTTCAATATGAGCATATAAAATTCTAGGCCTGGAGAAGAACAAGTAATAAAGTAACTATTTACTCTCCCTTGAGTTCATTATCCTCTTCTGTTCTCCCTACTGGCTCGAAGGAAGGCAGAAGATAGCATTAAAGCTCATTTTCAGGGTCTGCATGTTCAGTTGTACAGGTGGTGCACTGCATATTTATAGGAGTGTCATTCACTTTCTTCTTTACATGAATGGTGCCCCCCAGGAATTTTATAGTGCACAACCTGTGAATCTGTATATGGCAGGCCTGCTTAATTTGGTTTTGCTCATATATTGTGAGCTTTTGTGTTGCTTATTCATTTTGTGTTCTCTGTGTTCATTTGTTTTGAGAAACAAACCTGATATCAGTTTCATCCGTGGAACCGTAAAACTCATCTTTAAATATATCTATATAGGCAACAAACAGAATATTATTTATGTATATGTAATTTTATTTATTACAATAATCTAGGAGGTAAGACTTTACAAATAAACAAATGTGCAGAAATATGAACTAACTTGCTTGTGAATAACAGACCTGGACCATGTCTCAGAGAAAGTGTGTAAAATGGCTCAAAACTAGAGAAAGCATAGAAGCAAATTATCCATTGACACAGCACTAATAGAAAAGCTATCAAAGTCTAAATCTGAGCAGAACCGGAAAGAAAGGAAATCATAAGAGGGATGAGACCTTGCTAAATAAATACATTTTTATTTCCATAATTAGATGTAAGCATAAGGAAGAGATGAAAATAATTCCTAGTGTCAAGCCTATGTAAGTGGAAAGGTTGTGATTTCGATTAACAAGAATTTCGTGTTTAGATTCAAAACAAGTATTTGTGTCAAAGAACCAATTCCAGTAGATTCCATGAGACATGCATATTTATATTCATTTTTCTGCATCAATGCTTTCAAGCTTTTAACCCATCCTTCTGGTGGGAAAGAAAAAAACATAAAAATATGAAATATCTTATCAAGCTTTAATTATGTTTACTTCTTGATTTTAAATTACTCTTTATTAAGTTAAAACGAAGATATTCTAGACTAACTCCAAAGCAGAATTGAAATGGCACACGAAAATGATCAAACATGATTCAAGCATCTCATTTAACTGAGATTTTACTACGTTTGTGTAATGATGTCTAAAATTGTGTTTTCATTAAACATAGCAGAGTATAGCGAAACAGTGAGAGTTATCCTATAGACCTTGTTTGAATCTAAGCATATTATCTATTACTGTAACTTTGAGAAAATCACTTAATTTGCCTCAGCCTCAATGCCTTTATCTCTGAGAATAGTAATGCCTATCTTGCATGGGGCTTGAGATCAAATAAGTTAAAACACAAGCAGAGTGTCTAGCAATTACAGTTGCTCAGTAAATAGCTCTTAATATTACCAATGGTCTCTGATGTGGGAAAACTATTACATAATAAAAAGATCCTTAATCGGGTATCTTGAAAATCAGGCTGAATGCAAAGAACTTCAGATTTTATGTCCTCCCTTTTTTATTTTTACCCAGAGAATAATGCAATTCAGAAAACAGAGGGAGAGATTAATTTCCACTTAAACTGAAAAGTCATCATTATAAGATTTTTTTCATCATGTGCTATGGTACATTAAATATAACCATAAAATTTTTGTTACCTCTCTTATTGAAAGGTAGAATGTGGTGTCCCTCTTCTTGAATATGGGCTGATCCAGTGGCTTATTCAATCAACAGAATGCAAGAGAAAAGGTGTTCTTGCACTTGTGAGGCTAAGTCATAGGAAGCCTTACAGATTCCAGCCAAGTCTCTTGAAATGTTTACTTTGGGTGAAGCCACTCACTATGTAAGAATTCAACTACTTTGAGATATCCAGGTTGCTAAGACTCCAAAACTACACGGAGAAATTTCATGGAGAAGGACAGAGACAGAGAGAAAACCAGCCCCAGATTTTTCAGCCTGTGCAGCCCAACTCAAGCCCCAGATTTGTGAATGAAGATGCCATCTTGGTTGGACATTTCAGCACCAAAAGATGTGACTCAAAGAAAACTTAGCCAGAACCAAGGCCCCAGACATATGACACCAGTCAAGTTGTCTAATCTATCTCCAATCATTCAAGCCACCACAGCTATAGATGCAGCTATAGAGGTATCTACTCTGATGCAGCTATAGAGGTATCTACTCTTCCAGAAGTACCAAAACTACTGCCCCTTTCTCCTTGGAATACACTGTGCCAAAAAGACCTAAGTAAACCACTTAAAACTGCTCAAATTGGTCTCATTAGGATCTACCCACACTCCTGGAATTTGACTGCATCTGAGCTAGCCTTTCATATGTGAAAATTAGAAGAGCCATCTGAATCTCAATGTTCCATTCCTGTTTTCTTACCTGTTTTCATCACATCTTTAAGCTTTACTGCCTTATGAGAAAAATCCTTACACATAGGAACCAGGATATAATTTAATATGATTTCTCCATCCCAGTAATCTCCATTCTGATCCCAAGAAATCATAAGTGCTTTGGAATTAGTACAATGTACATGTTAACCCATATCTGCTCCTATCCTTATAATAATAAGTTCTGTGCCTACACAAATAAACAATAATATTGTTCAAATGTCTGCATATGATTTTATGATTAATAAAATAACTGTATCTGATGTGTTTCACTTTGCCCATAGCAGGGGGAAAAAAAGCACATAATCATTTAAATTCTCACTTAACAGCTCACATCCCATATCATTGCAAGAACATCTTTCTTTTTCCCCTAAACACCACAATAAAGCCAAAAACTTTCCACAGAGCTTCGATTCTTATCAAATGGTAAATATTGGTGGCTGTCTCCCATTATGGGAGCAGAAACTCATATGTGACAGGAACATTCTGTGACTACCACTGGCAGTTGGTAGCCCAGAGTGAAGACGTATTCCAGTGAACATCTAGGAGAACCAAAGAGGCCCTTTGCCTTATGGTTGTTTTCCCTATCACCACAGACTGGGCCTTCCAAGGTTTTTCAAGTCTAGCCTCACTGAGAGTGTACTCACCCATGGGGTATTCCACACCAAAATTGACCTAGTGATCCAAAATGTCAGCTCTTTAAATGAATTCACACAACCCTTTTACCAAAGTGCAATCCTCCCTCCTAGGAGATCTAGGATGGAACACTTTCATCACTTCACTAAACTGTAATTCCCATTCTTCCCGTATTACCACCAAAATCACACCAAATAAAACCTTTATCCTCTGGTAGACACCAGCCAGCTGTTTACCAAGTCCAACTGCTTTCTTCTTGTGTGCACAGTGAGATTACATTTCCCTGTTTCCTGTCAATGTAGGTTTGGTCATATAACTTACTTTTGGTCAATGAGTATCAGAAGACAGGATGTATGCTACTTGTTCTATGTGGTCCTACACCTTCTCTTTCCCTTTCTGCTATCTAGATATTGATTCCCAAGGTTAACCAGGCATTCACATTCTAAAGATAAGGAAGCTGTGTGATTGAAGGGAGCTAAATCCTGAATCACCAGTTATAGGAAACTATCTGATCAGAACTAGCCACACCTCTTATTATGTGAATGAAGAACAGATTTCATTGTTTCAAACTGCTGAGATTTTAGTATTTATCTGTTACACATCTATTACTATTTTAATTAATATGCAAACTTGAAGAGATTTTACTTTAAGGATCTTGGGTAAGAATAGTCACGCTCACTATAACAAGTTTTCTTAACTTTGAATCCTGTGGAAAAGAAGAATTTGGGATCTCAAATCTTTCTCTCCAAGAAGTTTCTTAATCATCTTAAAGGAATTTATTATACCCTCTCCAGAATCCTTCAAGTTCTTCCAACCAATAGTTTGTCTTGGGGAAAAAAATAGTAAATTCCTATCAGTTACCCTAATACATGCAAATTTATTGAACATTTTTACTGAAATGATTGTATTGTTTCAATGAATGAATGAATGCTAAAAATTTAATCTCTTGTAGAGGAAGCCATTTTAAAATTTAAGGCCTTGAAAAAGGGTCCTTGTACTCAAAATGTGAGAATCACTGAAACCCATAGATTTTTAGAATATACTTTATGCCAATATAATCACATTATTTTATTTTAAAACTTTAATTTTGTATAGTCATATTCTTACAGCACCTTTTTTTTCTCCTCTGGTCAATGGAGCCCCTGAAAGAGCTCTAAGGGGCCATTTGGCTCACCTGAGTATAGTTTTAAATAACAATGATAGTAGTTAACGCAACCATTATTAGGCACTAGACACAAGCCCGAGCACCTAACATATCTTAACATAATTAATCTCTTCCAAAACTTCATGAGGAAAGTACTATTACTATCTTCATTTTATAGATGTGAAAACAGAAGGTCAAGGACACACCCAGCAAATGTCAGGGATGAGATTCAAATCTAGACCCTCTGTTGGGAGATTGGGATCGACATATATACACTAATATGTATAAAATGGATAACTAATAAGAACCTGCTGTATAAAAAAAAAAATTAAATTAAAAAAAAAATCTAGGCCCCCTGACTCCGGGGTCTGTGTCATTGCCCATCTAGAGGATGTTACTTCTTCAGTTTCAAAGTCACTTATCTAATGGAAACACATTA
The DNA here is from genome assembly GCF_003031525.2 of Neophocaena asiaeorientalis asiaeorientalis. Classification (NCBI taxonomy): domain Eukaryota; kingdom Metazoa; phylum Chordata; class Mammalia; order Artiodactyla; family Phocoenidae; genus Neophocaena; species Neophocaena asiaeorientalis. The sequence goes on from NW_020175290.1 coordinate 364,629, forward strand.
TATCTAAAAGAAAAACAAGGACAAGAGAGGTTTAATGACTTTTCCAAAGTCACAGTGCAATATGGTAGCAGAATTAGACCTAGAATCCAATTTGGGAACTCAAAGTACAATATTGGGTTATATGAGCCACTCTGCAATTGAAATGTGGGCACTGGCAGTTTTTACTTTATCTTTATTATTTCTTGTTTTATTAAGTTAAAGGCATTTATTTTCTCATCTTCAACTTATTTTTGAGAGTTTTTTCTTTCACATGTTTTGACTTACTACCCCATCCTTCTCATTTACCCTTCCAAATAAATATCACTTTCCAAATTACCCTTTAAAAATGTGCACACATCTCAATTTATCTAATAATGTACATTTATGTCAAATCATTTATTGAAGGAGGAAAGGCATAAATAAATCAAAGAATAGAACTGAAAATTAAAAATAAATATGCAATGAATGAACAAATGGCATAACTGCTCAATATAATGTCATTGACTAAGTGCCAGAAAATGATTCCAATTCTAAGAGAAAAGCTACTCTGCCACTTAGGGAAAAAATGAAGTATATTTTGGTGCCTAGAGTGTGCTCATAAATGTTATCTATTGGACACTTTAAAGACAAGTGTCATGATAGTATGGCCCCTCCCATGTACACAAATAGCCATTAATAGCTCTTTTGCTGGCTTTCCTATGTGCATGTGCATATGTGTACATGTTTTCCCACAATAGTCATGATGGCACCAAGACACATACACACTACTTTGTATAGTATTCAATTTGTATATAACAGAAGTAAAAGAAATACACATATGTGCAATACATATATCTTGAATGTTTGATTACACACTTGAAATAAAAACATAAACATTGTTTTTGTAGGGGAGCAAAATTTGCAACCCCAAAATGTGTCTCCTTGACAAGCTACTCTAAGTGGGATTTTGCAGAGTATAGCAAAGCATAAGTGGCAGTCTTAACTGAAAGTACAATACAACACTTGAAGTCTTGCATGTATGCAAAACAAAACACTGAGGCCTAGGAATGAATCAGCTTGTTTAAGAGACCAAAAAAACAAATATAAGTAGATACAGATGTGGGCTCAACTAATAGGTTGACCAAATTTGAGGCTCAAAAACCACACGTGTTTGACATTAAATAGTTCATCTAGAGTTGTCATCCAGAAGACAACACTGAAAACTGGCCATGATTTCTAAATAATCTCACCCTATTTTTATTTCAATTAATAAATCTTCTGAGGACAAAATAGATTATACAAAATAGCTGTGTGTGGCAAATGATTGAAGAAAGTTTTTTCACCCACATTTCAACAGAAGAGGGCAATTGTACTCTCTGATAGACTACCAAGGGGTTGCAAAAGGCCTAGACACTGGAAAAAGAGGAAACTGCTATCAGGGTGGCAGCTGTGGCTATATGCTGTGTAACAGAACAGAGAACAGTCCTAAGAGAAGCACAAGCGGTGTCTTCTGCCCCTTGTGATGACAGAGATAACGTCACTTAACCAGAAAATCAAGGACGGGTGTAGCCTCCAGATATGAGGAAAGGGGAATTGACAACCATGTTAATTCTTGTTATTTGCAAAAGTACAAACTTCCTGACATGAACAATTTGGAGCAGAGCCTCTTCCTTCATAAAGTTATTAAATGACTTGCATTTGAAATATTAATTAAAAGGTCTAATGTTGACAAAGTCCTTAGGAACCTACTGAACTATATAACTGGCAAGAAAGTCAAAGACTTGAGTCATCCTCAAACTTTGGTACACATTAGAATCACCCAAAGAGCTTTAAAAATCCAGATTATCAGGCCATACTTCAATTAAATTGAAATTTCTTACAGTGAGTGAGACTCAGGCATTAGTATGTTTTAGGGTTTCTCAGGTGATTCCAACGTATGGCTGAGTCTGAGAACTACTGCTTTAGTACAGTAACTAGGGATTCTTTTAGTGATGGTTTGGTACAGGTTAAAGAACAAGATTGAGTTTTAGAAACGAACAAAATGAGTTAGGCATCTTAAGCATTTTTCCCAATTCCTACAAATTTCTTTCTTTATCTTTTAAGCAAGGATGGTGATACATACTCCATAGGTATTTGTGAGGCTTAAATTACACTTAAGGTATTTGAAACAGAAATAAGAGATGTTATTTTTCTCCTCTCCATATATTTATACTGCCACTCATGACACTGGATCCCTTAAACTTGTACGTAATTGGTTTTCTTTTCTTTTTCCCTTGTTCTGCCCCTACCTCACTTAAGCCCCCCTCCCACTTAAGTTTTACTTATTTTTTTAACCTTCTTCCTCATTTTACCTTTTCTTTTCCATCTCTTTCATAAAGTTCTGCCTCACTGACGCAACTTAAGAATGTAGAATTTGAGAGCTTGTTTTCACACCATTGTAAAGCAATTATACTCCAATAAAGATGTTAAAAAAAAAAGAAAAGAAAACAATGATCCAGATTAGTTCATAACCACCTAAATTTAGGAAACAGTGGCCCAGTCTATTCCCCTCTTTGCATAAGTGAGATGACTGCACTTCTCTGCCTGAAGATAAGTACCATGTCCAGAGATCATATGGGTAGCTAGACGCAGGGTCAAAACCATAGCTAAGGTAATGTGCTCTTTCCATGGCATACCTATCCTATCCAGGATTATGAGCCTTAGAGAGAGAAACTGGGTTTTTGTCTTCCCATCCCCACCCATGATATTTGGCATAATAACTTGCGCATAACCACTTGAGAAATGCATGGTGAATTAATTTTAGGGCTGCAGACTTCAGATTCTATGTCGATAACTTCCAAAGAGGTTACTAAAAATCATATTACTTGAGGTAAGTATTTTATAACTGAAAACACCAGACTTAAAAAGAAACAGAAAGAAATGAATAAATTTACATTTTATTTTAAATAAATACCAGCATTTTACTCCAGAGAATTCCTTCTCAGTGCTCTCCTGCCACTTTACAGAGACTATAAAATATTTTAATTTCAACTTGATTACTGGGAAATTCATGCAGTGAAGTTCCCTCTGCTGCAAAATCTACGGACCTGATGAGATATAGCACTGGCTGATGAGAAAAGGCTAGTCCCTCTATAAACACAGGAGGGAGCTATGAGATTTGAAAAGATTTGACAAGCAAACAGAAAATAATAAAGGAAAAAAAAAGTATTGCGGCTGTCAAGGTATGTTGTTTTAGGAAATAATGAACACTCTTCTAATCTCACATCCTGTGACATAGGATTATTTCATTCACAATTAAGCCTCTAGGTTTTTGTACTGCTGTTCTTTTAAAAAAAAAAAAAAAAGCCCAAATTGTACCTTCTTGGCATCAGCATTTTTTTCATCTTTGGTATGTCCTGGTACTTGTTTTGATCTGACAAGCTTAATGTCATTTGATAGGATGAAAGCAAACCATTTTCTGAGAGCTGAATGCTTGAAGGACACTCATCCATTTTGTGAGGAATTTCTATCCTTTCTAGCACTTCTATCATCTTTGCTGTAGATAACAGAGTAAAAATGAATACATTATAAAGTCTGAAATCCTGTCAGAAGGAAAAAAAAAATTAACACTTCATACTATCTAGCATCCTAAGATGTATACAGAAAGCTATACTAAACATAAGAAGACCTTTTACCTAAAAATAAAAGCAACTACCATTTAAAAAGAACTAACCATGTACTTGTCACAATAAGAACATACATCTACGCTTCAAGTATTTCATTTAGTGCTAACAATATTAATAGGATTTTTTGACTGTGTTTGTTTTTTATTTTTTTAATTTTTTAACATCTTTATTGGACTATAATTGCTTTACAATGGTGTGTTAGTTTCTGCTTTATAACAAAGTGAATCAGCTATACATATACATATATCCCCACATCTCCTCCCTCTTGCATCTCCCTCCCACCCTCCCTACCCCACCCCTCTAGGTGGTCACAAAGCATGGAGCTGATCTCCCTGTGCTATGCGGCTGCTTCCCACTACCTATCTATTTTACATTTGGTAGTGTATATATGTCCATGCCACTCTCTCACTTCGTCCCAACTTACCCTTCCCCCTCCCCGTGTCCTCAAGTCCATTCTCTATGCCTTCGTCTTTATTCCTGTCCTGCTCCTATGTTCTTCAGAACCTTTTTTTTTTCCCTTAGATTCCATATATATGTGTTAGCATACGGTATTTGTTTTTCTCTTTCTGACTTACTTCACTCTGTATGACAGACTCTAGGTCCATCCACCTTATGACAAATAACTCAATTTCATTTCTTTTTATGGCTGAGTAATATTCCATTGTATAATACTTATATTTGTCTTAAAATTTAGTTAGAATATGAAACTTCTGGGAATATATGACTAGTGTGCCTCCATTAATTCTCATCATAAACTATTCAGAGAGTTCTTAT
>NW_020175290.1:369431-395666 GCF_003031525.2 Neophocaena asiaeorientalis asiaeorientalis
TTTTTTAACATCTTTATTGGACTATAATTGCTTTACAATGGTGTGTTAGTTTCTGCTTTATAACAAAGTGAATCAGCTATACATATACATATATCCCCACATCTCCTCCCTCTTGCATCTCCCTCCCACCCTCCCTACCCCACCCCTCTAGGTGGTCACAAAGCATGGAGCTGATCTCCCTGTGCTATGCGGCTGCTTCCCACTACCTATCTATTTTACATTTGGTAGTGTATATATGTCCATGCCACTCTCTCACTTCGTCCCAACTTACCCTTCCCCCTCCCCGTGTCCTCAAGTCCATTCTCTATGCCTTCGTCTTTATTCCTGTCCTGCTCCTATGTTCTTCAGAACCTTTTTTTTTTCCCTTAGATTCCATATATATGTGTTAGCATACGGTATTTGTTTTTCTCTTTCTGACTTACTTCACTCTGTATGACAGACTCTAGGTCCATCCACCTTATGACAAATAACTCAATTTCATTTCTTTTTATGGCTGAGTAATATTCCATTGTATAATACTTATATTTGTCTTAAAATTTAGTTAGAATATGAAACTTCTGGGAATATATGACTAGTGTGCCTCCATTAATTCTCATCATAAACTATTCAGAGAGTTCTTATTCACATTACCCTCTATGACTTATTATCTACAGAAACTGATAAAGAGGAGTTCTTGCCTTCCAGGAACTTAGAGTTACAGTTGACTATCTGCCTTAGAGTACAAAACAAATTCTTCAATTAAAAAAAAAGAATGGGTAAATTAAGATTGCCTCATTCTTCTTTTCTCCCCTTCCCCATTCCTCACCAATCTCTCTCCCTCCTATGTCTTACTTCCTTTGAATACTGAAATTGTTCTACTGCTTCCTTGGGAAAGTAGACTCCAAGATCCTCCAATATTGCTTAAACTCTCATTCATTCCACCGGGGAGTGATTGAGAAAAGGAAAGCCCATGGAGTTTCAGAACCTCATATAATAAGAAAGGGCTACCCATCCTAGCCCTTTCACTATAACTAATATGCTACTCTCCATCCCCATGGGGGAGCTTGGTTCTAATAATAAACTCTCCAAGAATATGATGAAATAAATTGAAATTTTTTGAAAGAATGAATAGATTCTAGGGAGACAAGCCCCAAAGCCCTTAGGAAGTTTCTTAATGGAAATGAGGAGCTGAAGAAAGCAAAAGTAAATTTAAAATCACCTTCCAGACTAAATTCTCTGAGGGTATATTATGGTCAGTTTCAAATGCCCATGTCTGGCTGTGATTTATGTTTGTTTTTGAGGCACAAAAAATTCGTAATGACCAGATAAGATACTTTCAATGAGAGATGTTTACTGAAAGAAATATTATTTTTTAAAAAATTTTAATGCAGTCTTAAATAGTTTCAAATAATCAGGAAAATGGAAAAAACAGGAAAATGGAAACGATATAATGAGCTAGGGATTTTTTTTCTTTCATATCAAGTTATTTTATTTTATTTTTTATTTTTTTTTTTTTTTGCAGTACGCGGGCCTCTCACTGTTGTGGCCTCTCCCCTTGCAGAGCACAGGCTCCGGACGCGCAGGCTCAGCGGCCATGGCTCACAGGCCCAGCCGCTCCGCGGCATGTGGGATCTTCCCAGACCGGGGCACGAACCCGTGTCCCCTGCATCGGCAGGCGGACTCTCAACCACTGCGCCACCAGGGAAGCCCTCAAGTTATTTTAAAATGGAAGAATCCAACTGCTTTCTTTAGGGTCCCTCATCTATTGTTCTCCATTCTCTTTCCTTTCTTGTTGCCATTTTTTGCTGACTGCACTACTTCATCTGCTTTCAAGATATTTTGATGCCGAGTGGCACAAAGAGTTTCCTTTCATAATTTTTGAACTCTTGGTAGGTAGTTACACCATCATTTACAATAAGGGTATCAGTCAAACTTAAGATGTTGTGAACATCACGGTCACTGCAATGAAGTGTTCGTGCTTAGTTGAAGGGTAATAAATTGGTTCTACTGACCTAGGAGCACAAACAAGTTTTAAGAAACTACTTTTCAGTCCAGGAAAAGGAAACAACACAAGTTCAATGTTTTCTATTGCTCAGTATGTTTTATTTATTTATTTATTTTTCAAATTAGGTAGGAGAAGAGTGCTTGAACAGAATGAGTCCACAAACTTTTATATGGAAATAAAAATTATAATGCAATGCCACTTTCTTTTTTCATTGTTCAAATTATAGGGTACTGACTGGAAGAAAAAGCCTTCAGTAACCTTCAATTCACTTCCTGATTAAGAATATTAGGAGCTGAATGCAATATAAAATATAAAGCACTTCAGTTCTCATATTTTATTGATATGGCATCTGAGATATAGAGAAGTAAAATACGTCTTCCATAATCACACTGACTGTTGAATCAGGCCTATGAATGCAGATGTCAGCTCCACGCTAATTTGATCACACTATGAACTGAATTATGACTGAAGTTTTTGCTTTATATCTAGTTTCTCACAAAAAGAGGATTAGAACAACAAAAGGAACATCAAATCCAACCCATCCAACCCATTTTTCTGCCTTAGTATATTTCTTTCCAGTAAAGCTCTCGATGGATGATGACAAACAGAGTAAGTCATAAATTACAGTTCAAAATTAAGGTACATAAGACCAAAATCAAATATGGTCATGGAGCTGACCCTGATAAATTAACAAATTCATCTTATTGACCTATAGGAGTCAGTAAAGCAAAGCCTAAGCTTCATTTCAACATGAGGATTAACTTAGAAAGTACAAACATGAACAGAATCAGAAGGATTCAGAAAGGACTGAGAAGGACCCTCAAGATAGCATTAATATAATGCCACTTATCAGATTTAATCTGAAAATTTTCTTCACTCAATAACTCTTTAAAATAAAACCACCAACACAGTTGACTTAGAAGGTAGACAGCCAATTCAATAAAAACTTGGGACTTCAAGGAGGGAAAATAAAGTAAAAAACAAGAACAAAAGTATCCTGAAAAGTCCTTTTTGCAAAATGAAGCACTTAATTTATCAAGCAGGGATCACAAAGAGTTACTTATGGCCTCTTATAGTGGATACTTTAATGTAAAATAGATAAGTGCCGGAATCAAGGTATTCATGATCCTAGGAAGGCAAGACAAACACACAGGATACACTAGTCATTCTCTGTTTGTTCACATATTCTGCTTCATTTTCTGCTCTCCTCTAATTGTTCTGTGCCTTGGAAGTTTTTACCATTCAAACTCCATATCCCAGGCTGTCTTAGCTTCATTTTGAGTTCAGCCAGAGGAACATTAACTGGATGTAAGTTAGGAGAAAAAGGGTTGGTGGATATCTCCTCCATTCCTTCCATGCTCCAGAGCCATGTCTTGGGCAATTTCTGAATCCCTGGATAACTAGCTCTCCCACTGGGCAGGCCTACTTCCAAAGTGCTAGTTCTCACAAATTTTGGTAATACCTTTTCCAACTCTTGCCCCTCAGCTCTAGAGGTGGTAAAAGCTTCATGCTGTTGCTCCTTTCTGAATACCAAGCATTCTTTGTTGCTGTTTTCAAAACAGCTGTATTGAGGTATAATTATACGTATTTAATGTACATAATTTATATTTAATATATATAGTTGCACATATTTAATGTGTACATTTAAATCACATATACCTAATGTATGCAATATAATACATATTTAATATATTTAGTTTATATATATTTAATATATATTTAATGCATACAAATTTGATGAGTTTGGACATATGCATAAACCTGTGAAACCATCACCACAATCAAGGTGATAGACATGTCCATCACCTCCCAAAGTTTCCTTGCATCTCTCTGGGTATTTTCTGTTTTGTTTCATTTTGTTTTGTGATAAGGAAACTTAAAATGGGATCTACCGACTTAACGTACTTCGAAGTGCACAATACAGTACTGTTAACTATAGATGCTATGTTGTACAGCAGATCTCTAGAACTTATTCATCTTGCATAACTGAAAATTCATACCTGTTGAACACCCTTTTTCTTCCTTCCCGCAGTCCCTAGCAACCACCACTCTATTCTCTGTTTCTATGAGTTTGACTATTTTACATAGGTCACATAAGTGGAATGTAGTATTTGTACCTCTGAGACTGCCTTACTTCAGTTAATATAATATCCTCCAGGTTCATCCATGTTTTCACAAATGGCGTCTCTTTTTAAAGGATGAAAATATTCCATTGTGAGGCATACATTTTTTTCAGGACTGAAGGGCCTAGACTTAAGCAAATCACAGCCCTACCTTAAGATAATTAATATCTTCCACCCAGTTTATACCAAGTGTTACAGTTTGAGGATAGCAACAAGACAATAAAATAAGGAAGCTCTGACTGGGAAGGCTGTCCAGTCTCTTTCACACAGAACTAGGAAGTGAAAAGACCCTGACTGGGTTACCATATTCCAGAATTATATATTGGGTTTTAGGCTATGTTCCTTATAAGTTAATAAACTCAGAAGCTATTAGTTTTATAATTCTAGTTAACAACTCTAAAATCATAAGAAATTTGGAAAATTTGGGAATGAAACTGAAAAATGAATTTATTAAGTTATATTTGTAAATACTGCTTTAAAATCGATTTTAATTACTTGTACATATTGATCAGCACACTCTCGCAGGAGGCAACTCTACTTGGGATGCCACCCACAATATATGGTTCATCATTCTTCTAGTGGCTCAGGTTTCCTATCCTTTCTATCAAGTAAAGAGGTTTGGAACAACCGGAGAATATATTTAACCAATTCACTTTAATCCTTTCATGTAGTAGATAAATAAAACGAGAAACGTATAGCATCTAGAACAGGTACATACACATAGTAGTAAGTTTACAAATATTTGTGGATGATAAAGAAATAGGAATATTGAGCAAGGAGAATAAACTCCATGAAGAGAAGTTTCCATTAGACTCTAATTATTTCAGTTGCAAGGACAAAGTTGATGCCAAACTGAGAAATTCTCAAATCACCTCATGAAACACATGACCCTGTTTATTACAACAGGTGTTAAAATGTGTTAAGAATTATTGCCCCAAATCAGACAATGTAAGGCAGACAGTAAAACGGGTACATGTGTTTCCTGGCTTTCAAATCAGGTATAAGTCTCTTAGATAACAAAACTCTAAAGTTTCTGAAATTATTCTTTACTTGATCCAAATCATATAGTGATTATCATTTTAAATGAGTAAAGCATTGCCAGAGAATTGAATCCAACACAGTCTCTAAACTAACATTTGGAAAAGGACTTTTAGCATTTTAATTGTAATATTAGTTTCAATAAATTTGTTTAAATTTTTGTCAAAGTTATGAAAATGAACATTTCAACAATTTTACATAAGTGATATTTTACAGCTTGGATAGAACACAAAGATCAACTGGTTTAACTCCCTCATTTAAGAAAGATTAAAACCTGAGCCCAGGAGTTGACTGTCTCAAGTACTGTGGCTTATTTATAGCGGAGCCAGGACAGGAATCTAAGTCCCCAAAAGCTGGTTCAGCACTCTCTCCTCTCCAACATAAATCAAACCCAATTCTCATGAAGAATATACGTCTTGTTCTGATAAAACTAATTTATGTAAAGACATACAGTCCTTTAAATGGATAGAAGTCCATACAATTTTTTAACACTTCTGACATGTACACTGTTATTTTTGTTAACTGAGACAAAATACCCATCAATTCACCTTTACCTGGGAATGGTTTCTCTTAAGGGAACTGATGTAATTAAGAACTAAAATCCTTTTCATTGAGAAAGTAATAAAGGAGTTTGAACAACTAAAACAATGCATATTATGTGTCCCTTAGTAGGCCATGATATAATGCTGTTAAAATTTGAAAAAACTGAAAGAAAGTCAATGAGTACATGGAGAACTAGACCCTAAGTTATCTACTGCAAAACAAAAAATTAGCAAAACCATCACCTGGAGGGTTTTGGAAAATAGCAAGTATACCTAATAAACTCATAAATCTGACTAAGGAGACGTCTAGAAAGAGTAAAAAAAAAAATCAATTAACCTCTTTAAATGCCTCTAATAATATACGAGAAGAAAGAGATAAACTAAGAAAGGAATTATTCAGTTTTAGAAAAGAATGTAGACAAAACATAGAGTGCCCAGGATAGCCTTTCCAGCTAAGAAGAGTCAAAGTTAAACAATGACCTCAGAGCAAAAAACAGAACTTGGACAGTAAAATGCAGTCTCAGGGTAAAGAAGTAAATGCTATAGCTACAGATCCTCGTTTAAGAGCTCAGAAAGAGTTTAGGTGGCCCAAGGTAGATAAGGACTTGTCTTAGAAGGAAATGTGGGTGTAGATTTTGTTTAATGGATTGAACACCCAAAAAGAATCATAAGCAACCCAACAGGTGGTGGGGGCGGGGAGAGGGAGAGAGGGAAAGAGAGAGAGAGAGATGGAGAATTTGTGCTATGAGAAGCACCATGAGCTTAGACTAAAAGGGACAGACACAGTTCAGAATGAGAAGAATTCTTGGTACCCTCAAAGTTTTGCACACAGGAAGAACACTAAGAAAGCTACTCAGCTACAAACACGGACCATTTAATGAAGACAGGATGACTCAGAAGGCTGAACTAAGATATTACAGGACAATTTGTGACCCAGGAAACGGGCCTGGGCCCTAAACCAAGAAACTGGAATCATGCAGTCAGTAGAATTTTGGAATTACTGTGAACTATTCCTTCTCTTGAACAGAACTGTCAACTAATGCTATCCTATGCCTATCTCAATATTGTATATATAGATGTGAGGAGGGCAGATAACGTGTCTTTTTATTTCCCAGGTATTCTCTTTAAGGAGTAAAACTCGAGGAGATGCACCTGAAGAGTCTCTTCGATTTCTAGACCTAATTAAGATGACAAAGTCCTGGACGTTCATACTTTATCATAAGGAAATAAGAGTTTAGTGGCCTTGAAAGGGGGTGAATGTACTTTTTCATGTGAGAAAAATGTAAATATTATCTGCCCAGCGGATTGACTGTGGTAGATTAAAGATGGCTGCAAATCCTTCACACTTCTTTCACTGAGAGATTCTTTTTTCCTTTCTTTTGAACCTGGTCTGGCCTATGGTTGCTTTAACCAATGGAATATCATAGAAGTGATGCAGAACTGATACTATATACTGGCCTGGGCCTAGCCTTTAAGAGGACTGATGCTTCTACTATGGTCTCTTACAAACCTGACCATTTTGTAAGAAATCTAAATACAGTAGAAATCTGCCAGACTAGGGATTTATCCCAGGGATGCAAGGATTCTTAAATATATGCAAATCAATCAAGGTGATAAACCATATTAACAAATTAAAGAAGCAAAACCATATGATCATCTCAATAGATGCAGAAAAAGCTTTTGACAAAATTCAACACCCATTTATGATAAAAACTCTCCAGAAAGGGGGCATAGAGGGAACCTACCTCAACATAATAAAGGCCATAAACGACAAACCCACAGCAAACATAACTCTCAATGGTGAAAAACTGAAAGCATTTCCTCTAAGACCAGGAACAAGACAAGGATGTCCACTCTTACCACTATTATTCAACACAGTTTTGGAAGTCCTAGCCATGGCGATCAGAGAAGAAAAAGAAATAAAAGGAATACAAATTGGAAAAGAAGTAAAACTGTCACTGCTTGCAGTTGACATGATACTATACATAAAGAATCCTAAAGATGTCACCAGAAAACTACTGGAGCTAATCAATGAATTTGGTAAAGTTGCAGGATACAAAATTAATGCATAGAAATCTCTTGCATTTCTATACACTAACAATGAAAGTTCAGAAGAGAAATTAAGGAAACAATCCCATTCACCATTGCAACAAAAAAAATAAAATACCTAGGAATAAAGCTACCAAAGGAGGTAAAAGACCTGTACTCAGAAAAGATTAGAAACCTAAATGTAAGACTGGACACTATAAAACACTTAGAAGAAAGCATAGGAAGAACGCTCTTTGACATAAATCACAGCAAGATCTTTTTTGATCCACCTCCTAGAGTAATGGATAAAATAATAATTTTTTTTCTAGTTCTCTGACCAGAGATTGAACCCCATCTGCCTGAATTGGGAGTGCGGAGTCTTATCCACTGCTCCACCAGGGAAGTCTCTGGAAAGACATTTTCAAAGGTGTGGATCAATTGCAAGCAAGGGTTGAAAAAAAAAAAATCTACCAGACTACATGGACTGGCTCTGGAAAGCGGGGGGGGGGGGGGGAGATAGGAACCAGCCAACACCCAGTAGTTCCAAAAGAGCCGTCCCAGACTCCTTAGCTAATTCAGCTAATAAAATGAAGAAAGAAGCCCTAAGAAATTAAGAATCTTAAGAAAGAAGCTTAAGAAATTAAGCCCTGTCATCTTAATCCAAGCCCTGCCTGGATTCCAGTGTCTTAGAATTATGAGATAAAATAATGATAAATTTGTTTCAGCCACTTAATTTTGATGTAGGTTGTTATGCAGTAGTGGATAACCAGAGCACATACATAGGAATTAATAACGTGCAGAAGATGCTGTGGCTTTTGTTGGGGCCCAACAATGCCAATCAATGGCATATTGATTATTTTAAATTAAAGTTACTTAAGAAACAGCCAGTACAAAAGGGACACAAGGTACTTCTTCTCTGTCCCTCTGAAAGCAGGAGATAAATCTCTCATGTGAAAGGTGCTCTCCCTGCATCTGGAGGTAGAAGGACAACCTTATCACCAGAGACAGGGAATTCAGGCAGAGAAGCCTGTATAAACAAACCTTATTACTTCTTTAACTGACTACCCCTACTACCTGTTTAGATTTTTCACTAATTCAGCACCAAAAGCCTAAGTTTCTTTGTCCTGTCAACTCCTCACAAATTTATAGTTTATCTAAAAAGTATAAAAGCTTCCTGCTTTGGCTACTCCTTAGGTCCCATTTCTATGAGACTTCTGTGCACAAGAATTAAAACGTGTTTCTTTTTCTCCTGTTGATCTGCCTTGTGCCAATTTTCTTATTAGTCCAGCCACAAGAACTCAAGAGGGGTAGAGGGGGAAATTTCCCCCTCCCTGCCACTTGTAAAGAGCACACAATGTTCATTGCAGGTGAGAAATACTTAATGGAATACTATTTTCTACCCCTATCATTGTCAAGCTCATTTCTTAGAGTCCCATGGACATGATACATAAGAAAAGATGCCTTGTCAACAATTTGATGAAATATTAATTCTAAAATTTTTTTAAATGAAAGTCACATCAAATGAACTTACTCCATCAGAAAGTATATCTGGTTAATTAATGAGAAAGTTTAATTTTAGTAATCTGAGTTATATTCAATTATATAATTTGGAATCACAGATCATGACAACTTTGACTCTTATTTTTTTCACGCAGAATAAGGGACCCATATTGAGTTTCTGATTACAGTTCTCAGCGTCGATCTCCCTTCAGCCATGCGAAGTCTCCATCCTGCTCTGATGATAGATCTCCATCAACCTCTAGATCCAGATCTACTCGAAGTTCCAAGTCCAAGTCCTCCTCTGGGTCCAGACCTTCCTCAGCAACCACGTCCAGGTCTAGATCCATAAGCCTTACACCAGAAAAAAGCCCAAGTCCTGATCACAATTGAAAAATCCCTCCAAGTTTCCTAAAGAGGAAGGAGTGGTGCCCCATTAGGATAATGAGTCATTAGCAAACAACCTGAGGACTTGTGGGGAGGGGAGGGGAGCAACATTCTCAGGTGATCAAAGAGTCCTTGAAATAAGCCACTAGCTGTTGAAAAGGTTATTATTTAGCATGCTGTATAAGTTTTTACTTGTTTTAAGTTTTGCCTCAAGTGGTAAACCTCATTTTGTATGGTATTTTGTTGCTGTTATTCAACTATCTTCTAAGTTAGTGAGGTGAACAACTTCAAGTTATTATTGGTTTGAATATTTGAGGTAAAACTTCATTTCTCTTTACTGCATTTTGTTTGAAAGTAAACAGATTGTTATCTAATTTGTGGCCCTCCTGATTTAAGAAAATGTGTGCAGCCTTTTCTTTCTGAGTAGTCAAAAACTGTCTAGTGATTGACTCATCATTGCCATCATTCTTTTAAAAATAAAGACCTCCTTGAAGTTATTATACATTTATTTACATGTGCTATTTACCTTTGGGTTTAACTGGTAATCTGGACCTGCACTGGTATAGAGACATTTAAGGTGAAAAGAATTTTTTTAAAGGATTATTTATCAAACATAGTTCTAATCGCCTATGTATTTTTGTGCACTAGACACAGCTGTACAGCAGTTGAGTAATGCTGGTTAGCTGTTAAAGGTGGTATTCTGTAGTGCAGAATGCTTGCCTATTTCACCTTTTCTCCTGATTGCTCCTATGTAAAGGTAATGTGCTGCGAAGAAACAAATGGTTATCCAGTTTATGAAAAAGCCTGACAATTGCACTTCCAGTCACCCTGGCCTTGCATATATAACAGAGCATACAGTGAGCACATCTAGCAGGTGAATTTAAAAGTAAATATGCCTTTATTTTTTCCTTTCACTCCCAAAGTGGTCAATCTGACCATCTTCAGTTACGAACTTAAATACGAAAAATGTTAAGAAGTAAATTGTAATTTTCTAAGTACTAAACAACATGCTGTATCTTTTTGTTTATGCATAGAACAAATATTAAAAACAAGACTTTAAAGTAGACAATAACTATAGTATTATAGGAATTCAAAGTTCTAGATAAAGTATGTTCACACTGTAGAGGAACTTTCAAAACTTCAGTGAAATAGACCTATTACTAGTATCCAGAAACCACACTTAAGCCAATGGTTATTAACCTAACCAAACATCTGTTAAAACTTCTTAAATACACCACACATATACATGCAAGAACACATATAAGTACACACTTACACTAAGACTTTGCTAAATTTAGGCATCCTAAAAATCCCACCAGGGAGCTAATTGGTCACATAACATTATCTCACTCATTAGTAAGGTATCGGTGAAAGACATTTTAGTTCCCACCAGGATCATTCTGTTTCTTAATATAAGCCAAATGTTCAGTGGTACTTTAACTCAGGATATTTTCTCTTCATATGAGAATTAAATGAGTATTACTGGGCCAAGGTATCAGAATACATTGTATAATGAATGAGACACATACAAAAATAGGGACATTCTGAAAGGACCTCATGGTACAAAGAAGTAGGAAATTTATTCACAATATTAACATTATATGTCATAACCACATTTCATTCATAATCAAATGAAAATGTTCATTTCCTTCAACTTTACAGAATTTCAAAGCCTAATAAATACTTATTAAACAAATAAATGACAGAAAAATTGTTTGCTTATTTTTTCATAAAAATTAAATCCAATTAAACTTAAATTGTATAAACATGTTAACTTTATAGAATGGACAAAAGCAAGTAAGTTTTACATGGCAATCTTTTTATAAATTACTTGTTTTTTTCTTCCAGTTTTATGGAGATATACTTGACATTTAGCACTAAGTTTAAGGCATACAGTAAGTCCCCTACACACGAACCTTTAAGTTGTGAAAGGTCAAATATGCGAACGTGTGGTCACATGTCCAATCATGTAAGTTAGTTCACGTGTCTGATGTACATTGTCATGTGTGTGCATCCTCTACAAGTGGTTGTGCTTTTGTGTACTTTACAGTACTGTATAGAATACAGTAGTACAGTATCTTTATTTCAAGCCCAGCATGTCCCGAAGCAAGCATAAAAGCAGCAATGATGTAGCTGGTACTGCTAAGAAGCAGTGATAACGATGGAAACAAAACTGAAAATAATTGAGAGAGTGGAGCGAGGTGAGAAGATGGAATTGGCAGCCCAGAGAAAGGATGAAGAGAGACAAGAGGAAGAAGAAATAACTGAGGAACTGAAGAGATTCACCATGCGGGAAATGGCAAGGGGATTTTCTTTATTTGAGGAGGCACTGTTAGTTTTTGAGGCATAGGATCCAAACAAAGAACAATACACAAAGGTTGCAGCAGCCATTCAGAATGCAATCCAGTGGTACCATCTCATCTATGACGAGAAAAGAGGCTAGATAGAACTGAATCCAGCAAGAAACCAGAACATGTGCATCAGTGTCAGACATGAGCGAAACTGCAGCTTGCCCTCCGTCTCCTGTTGCTGACGATCCCTCAACTCCACCATCTCCCACCTCCTCTCCCTCCTCCAGTCAGTAACTCATCTTGCCTGTTGACTCGATGCCAGCCCCTGGATGCCAGCTGTTGTACTGTACTACTGTACTTTTCAAGGTACTGTACTGTAAGATTTAAAATGATTACTTTTTGTGTTTGTTTTTTATGCATTATTTGTGTGAAAAGTATTATAAACCGATTGCAGTACAGTACTATATAGCCGATTGTGTTAATTGGGTACCTAGGATAACTCTGTTGGACTTACAAACAAATTGGACTTACGAACGCATTCTCGGAATGGAATTCGTTCCTTTGTAGGGGACTTACTGTACAGCATAATGGTTTGACTTATGTTGGGCAATAAGAAATTTTCCTTTACCCTTCTAGATTCTTCTGGCTGGTATAAGAATTAAA
The DNA here is from genome assembly GCF_003031525.2 of Neophocaena asiaeorientalis asiaeorientalis. Classification (NCBI taxonomy): domain Eukaryota; kingdom Metazoa; phylum Chordata; class Mammalia; order Artiodactyla; family Phocoenidae; genus Neophocaena; species Neophocaena asiaeorientalis. The sequence continues at coordinate 381,985 of NW_020175290.1, forward strand.
CTAACAAAGTTTAATAACATGTACATGTTATTAAAACAAACAAAGTTTAATAACATGTACATATGGGAGAGTCCCAAGAAAACGGAATGACCAATATGGCTGAAACCCTCACCTTATATATGATCTTCAGCTAAAAACAAAAGAGGATGCTGTGGGTAGTGTTTGAGACTTCAAATGGGAGCAAGGTGATTTATATGAAGATGGAAAAGCAAATGTTTGGTAGATGGGCCATGTAGAGAGACATTGGACACAGAGTCCAAACTAGGCCCTGCTGAGTTTCTCCTACCACTACTAGCCCATATTCTTTGTAGATATCTCTGGTGATAGCTCTATTGGGGAATAATTGGCCCTCTATCTAAATATTTTTAGGCAGTTAGGAGCAAGGTCAAAGTTTCTTCCTGAGACTTTTGGGCCTAGATTTTTTTTCAGCTTGAAATAATCTGCATACCAAAGAAGCGTTTCGTGGTGGAAAGTTTTGTTCCCCTACACTTACATACATCATGAAATGATTACCACAATAAGTTTAGCAAACATCCATGACCTCATATAGATACAAAATAAAAGAAAAAGAAAAAAATATTTTTTCCTTGTAATGAGAACTCTTAGGATTTACTCTTAACAACTTTCATATGCAACATACAGCAGTCTTAATTATATTAATCATGTTATACATTACATCCCTATACTTATTTATCTTGTAACTAGAAGTTTGTACCTTTTGACCACCTTCATCCAACCTCCCCACCCACCTCTGGTAACCACAAATCTGATCTCTTTTTCTATTAGTTTGTTTGTCTTTTGAAGTATACTTGGCCTACAACACTATGTTAGTCACTGGTGCACAACACAGTGATTAGATATTTCTGTACATTATAAAATGATCACAACTCTAGTTACCATCTGTCACCATATAAAGATATTACATTACTATTGACTATATTCTCCACAGTGTACATTTCATTCCCTTGACTCCTTTATTTTGTAATTGGAGGTTTGTACCACTTAATCTCCCACACGTTTCACTCATTCCGTGACCCCCTCCCCTGTATCAAATTACTTTTTGACATCTGATTACATCACCAATCATATGGCTCTCCTGTTACAACTATTAGGAGCCTTCCAATGGCAAGTGGCAGGAATCTTTCAAAGCTTACATTTTAAAAACAAAATACGTTGTTTTACAGATCTAAAAATGTTAAGGCACATCTAGCTTCAGGTATTTCTCATTTTTTCTCAGGTATCTTGCTCTTTCTCCATTATTGTTTTCCTCTGTCTCTTTATGTCAATGTTCCTCATTCTTGGGACATAACATAGCCACAAGCATCTTCAGGTTTATATCCTACCAGCTTAGCAACTGCAGTGGAAAATGATTTCTCATTTTCAGTAGTTCTAGCTAACATCTCAGATTTAACTCTTAAATATACTTTTGGTCACATGCCATGCTTAAACCAATTACCATAACCAATTTGAGATATACTGATTGGACATGGCTGCATCATGTGTCCTTTCCTCTAGCCATGGCAGTGAATTCAGCTAAACTTAAACCAAGTGGACTAAGATTGTAGAATGGGTTTTTCCCCCATGAAAATCAGGATGCTATTAGCATAAGTATGTTAAGGGAACACTAAGCAAACAAAAATAAAATCTACTGCTTGTTCTCAAAAAAATACCAAAACATCTTAATCAGTGTCCTATTTCTTACATGAAAAAAATCAAAACTCAACTTATAGTTTGTGTCAATTATTCTTTCTGAGATTAACTCCACATTTCCACCCAACCCCAAAATTGTGGCCACAGTTGCCCAAACAAGCCAAGGTCTTTCAAGTCTACTTCTTCCATCTGACATAGTCTTTCTCTAGCAACACATAACTGCCACTTTCCATCAATAGAAAATATAATTATATTTAAAGATTCAAATGTAATACCTCTGTGAAACATTTCCCAACTCCCATTAAATAATTGCTACACAGTTCTCTGTACTTACACAATACTGCATATATAAATCTATTATAAAATATACTGTATTTTGATAGTTTCTGTGTGGTGTTTCCCTCAACTGGTGTGTGAATTACTTGGGAGTACAAACTGCTTCAACAATTGACATATCTCTAGCCGCTAAGGCAATAACTGACCCAGTTTATGTTGGATGGATTAATTATTAAATAAGTCAAATTGAATAAAGTCTCAAATTCAGCAGCCAAATCTTGTCTTTACATGAATAAGTTGAACGAAGAGCTCCTAAACAAGTGTTAAGTGGGGCTGGTAATATTAATGAGTCCAGAAGCTCTTAGAGGTCTCCTTCAGATAGCATTGCAAATGAGCATTATTTTATTTTCACCAAGCCTTTCAGGTGATACATGCAACAAAATCAGCAAAGTCAGTACTCATTGTGGCACACAAAGTAACTATTATGTATCTGTCTTAAAAGTTCCTGTGATGTTCTGGCTAGTTTTGTTTAAGTAATATTTATAATATTTAGGAGAAAGGAGGACAAAAGTGAACCTGATGCTTTTGTGGAGAAGGAATTCCCTGGCTGAGGAGAAAAGCCTGCCAAAGTTTTGGTGTTTCTTGTTTGTTTGTTTGAAACAAGATTGAAGGACTGTATAATGCAAGATGAAGCCATTAACAGTTAAAAGGGAGAGGACACACTAAAGAGACTCAGCTAGGGCCCTGGTAAATTATCAAAAATTGTGGGCTTTCTTAGTGAGAGTCTATGATTTGAGAAATTCATGAAGAGAAAAGGCGGAGGTCCCTGGGCACCTGAAAATGAGAATTGCTGCATTTAACTAGGCTGACTTTGGCATGGCATTTTGAAGAAGGCAGTCATATGTAATGTAACGAATAAATAGAGCATATCAGAGCCTGAAAACGCCTCCTGAAAACCTGAGAATAGGCTCATGTGGGTGAAACGAGGTGAAGGATGGTGCTTGGTACACTATAAACCCTCAGTAACATTGGGCTGGTTTTGAATGAAATGAAACCTAACCTGAATCCAGTCCCTACTCGTTAACAGCGGGGAAGATAATGGGTGCCTAGGCAACGTCTAGCAATTTCCGGGATAGAGGCGGCTCCCAACTGTTCCGTCACCAGGGGCTACAGAACTGCGACGGGCCGGGAGAAGGGAGGAATCTACGCGGAGCGTCATCCGACTGCGTCGGAACCGGACACTCTGGCCGGAAGTAGAAAGCGAAGAAAACTAAATGACCGTTGGTGAATTTCAACACTTATGTCGTGAATTTCAGATAATTTTCCACTTGTTTATTAAGATGGAAAACTCGGATTCCAACGTGAAGAAGATGGAGTTTCGGCCCAACGCATAAGTCAAACGGACCGATTGGTTTGGGAAGAAGATTTCTCCAGGTTCGTAAATAATCTGAGTGAAGAAGATTACAAACTTATGAGAGACAACAATCTTCTAGGCATTCCAGGTGAAAGTACAGAAGAAGAGTTGCTGAGAAGACTTCAGCTAATTAAAGAAAACCCACCACAAGACTCAGATGAAAATACAGGTATATTTTGCTTTTGGAGGGAATAGGATGGGATGAATAAGGAACTTCATAATAGTAAATAGTAACTTCATAATAGTAAATAGTAAATTATACAGAAGTGACATAAATTAATTTGGTAAGTAACTTCTCATAAAAAGAACTGGCATTTACTTGATTTTTGGTGAGAATGTCAAGGTATGCTTGTTTTCCTGATTCACATTTGGGTTGTTTTAATTGGGAAACAGTGTGAAGTAGCCTATTTGTATTTTTCTTGGTTTTCTACCTCAATTGAAAGTCCCTCCTACTTCCTGAATTATTTTTTCTACATAGACATGTAAAAAAAGCAAACAGAAATATTTTATATTCTAATCAAGTGGTTCTCAACTGGGGACAATTTTGCTCTCTCCAACACCTGGGGACATTTGACAATGGCTAGAGATATTTTTGGTTGTCACAGGGGAGGCATGGGTGTTACTAGCATCTAGTGGGCAGAGGCCAGGGATGCTGCCAAATATCCCACAATGCACAAGATAGCTCCCCAAAACAAAGAATTGTCTGGCACCAAAATGTCAATAGTGCTAAGGCTGAGAAACCCTGCTTGAACCTCAGGTCTGGTGCCTTCTCTCCCAGTGTGAAGTAGAGGATTTTACTGTCTAATGAAGAGGATACTATAATACTTTGGTTCTTGAATATGGTCTTATATGTACCATGCTAGGTTCAGTCTATTCATTTGATCTGACCTTCAATTTAATGTCAATTAAAAATCTTGGTAACATTAAGAAGTATTCAAAATTCAAACTCTTTTAAACCTGTAAAACTTGTTTATGTTTGGGCAATAATCTTATCTTTTAAAACAGCTTATATATTATCAAAAGCACATAAATGAAGAGCCTAGAAATAGTAATGTTGGAGACTAATGAAAATTAGACAATAATGTAAATTGAACTAAAATATTAGCATTGTACCTTAACTAGTGTTTACCTTGTTTAATTGTATTAGTGTTTTGACAGAGGACTGAAAAAAAAGTCTCTTGACATTCCTCCTACAGTGGTACACAGGGCTGTGTATATGATGAAATACTGAAAAATAGACTTCCTCCAGATTCCCTTTTTAAAAAATTCTCTAAGTTTATCTAGGATTAGCTCACTCTTTTCAGATGGAATTGAAACTTTTCTACCTTTACTTATAAATCTAGACAGTGTAGTTTATAAAATATTAACTCTATAAATGTGAAATCAGTTTAAAACACCTGAGTATTTAAGTTCTCATTTTTTGTTTGTTTTTGAAACAAAGTTTCAGAGTGCTATTTTATGATGGTTCTAATTTGGTAGTTCTTTTATGCACCCTCCCCATTTTTTTTGTTAACAGATAGAGGAGACTCTTCAGATGATGTGTCTAGTGGTGACTCTACAATAGACTGGCTTAACTGTTCTGGACAAACTGAAAATATGACAAGTGGACAAAGAGAAAACCAATTTTGGAGAGAACAGAGCCAAATTAATCCTAAAAGTGATCAGTTCAGATTCAGTTTAGAAACAAATTTTAACCTTGATAATGGGAGTCCAAATCCAGAGAATGAATATGTAGCATCTGCAAGACTTCCCAGAAGAGAAAATACGGAAGACAGCCAAAGGCAAGTGGACAATCCACAATCTGAATCAATATTTACAAGACCATCTATGTCTGAACAAGATACAACTGAAACATTAATGGAATTCCCACCTGCCAGAAGTCAGAGAAGAGCAAGAAGTAGGAGCCCAGAGTATCGGAGAACCAGAGCAAGAATTGAAAGTTGGTCGCCTCCACGTTCACTTAGGGAAACTGTACAAAGACTTAATCATAGTATACCATCTCAGACTTTTGAGCAGCCTCTGGTAAGTGAGAATGCGAGATTTTCTAGAACTGAGCACCAAGAAATATTGAGACAGCAAATGACTGGATTTGAGTTGCAAAACAGTGGTCTTATTGAAACTTCTAGAACAAGGAATGCCGTTCATGGAGAAAATTCTCCAGATACAACCGGCAGTGGTGAATCTTGGGGAATGAGGAAAATACATCCAACCATACCCTTCAATCTTGAAGTAGGACAAGTTCATTCTGGAGCATATTCTCAGAGAGACAGCAGAGCTAGTAGAACTCAGTTAACATCTGAGACACCAAACAACACTGCCACTTCTGAAAGTGAACGAGGACTGAGGCATATGTATTCACATTCTGAGCAGGCAGATGTGAGAGCTTATGTCAATACCATCAGAAATCCCGTTTGTAAAATTTTAAATACTAGCTTAAATGATACAACATCTGTTCCAATTCAGAGCATGTTAAGGCAGACAATGACAGAATTTAGTAACTCAAGTAACCTTATGGACATTAACAGTAATTTAGAGCACAGTGTCTCACCTCCAAGTCAAAACATGGAATGGCCAGAGTCACCAAATAGAAGAGATGGTCCTAATGGTAGTAGTAGTGGTAGATTTTGTTGTGATTCAAATCCTAGCTATGATACCCATTCAAGTTCCACGCTGATTTGTCATTCAAGACCCAATTGTATGTTTAGTTCCAGTTCTAGTCCTATTTCCAGTTTCAGTCCTATTTCCAGTTCCAATCCTATTTCCAGTTCCAGTACTATTTCCAGTTCCAGTACTATTTCCAGTTCCAGCTCAAGTGATGAAAATTCACTGATGTTTGAAGGCAGTGAAGAAAGAAACTTATCATCAGATGTATCATCAGAGACCACGCAAGGGAGTAGACGAATGACCCCAGTAATATTTAATGAAAGTGACTCTGGGCCCTCCCATAATCTGCAACAGTTTTTCCTCTTAAGTGGAGATAATCTATACCCAACTACAGGACTCACCAAAGCACAGATTGACAACTTGGCTGTAAGATCTTTTGGTGAAAATGATGCATTAAAAGCCTGTAGCATTTGCATTACAGAGTACACAGAAAACAGCAAGCTTCGCATCCTACCTTGCTCCCATGAATATCACATTCACTGCATTGATCGCTGGCTGTCTGAGAACTCGACCTGTCCTATTTGTCGTGAGCAAGTAGTGGATTCCAATGAGAGTGAAAATTCTAATTGAGATCTGAATTCTCAGCAATATAAAGTGTTATAGGGCTTCCCTGGTGGCGCAGTGGTTGAGAGTATGCCTGCCGATGCAGGGCACACGGGTTCGTGCCCTGGTCCAGGAAGATCCCACATGCTGTGGAGCGGCTGGGCCCGTGAGCCATGGCCGCTGAGCCTGCACGTCCAGAGCCTGTGCTCCGCAATGGAAGAGGCCACAACAGTGAGAGGCCCATGAACCACACACACACACACAAAAAAAAAGAAGCAATTTAAGACTATATTAAGAGTCATTCACATAAAGAAGTCATGTTACATTCATAGAATGCCATTAAAAGCTTTGAAACCCTTCTCTTCCTATCTCTCTCCACAGCAGTTTATCCCACCTCCCTAACACTACCTTAAAGTTTCTCCTATTCCCCACTACCAATGTATCAGTCAGTTCTAGCTAAAAACTGATGGGACACTTTAAAAGAGTGATGGAATAGCATTTAATGAAGAGACTAAAGTGTGTAAAGAATGAAGGGAAACCAAGAGATGATGAAGTACCCTGAGGCTAGCAACTGTGAGAAGCCAGTATTATAACCACTAGGTTTGAAGGGGCATAGAGAGATAGCAGTTCCTGCAACCCAGAATGTCTTAGAGTTTTAGTAGAAGTCCACCCAACAAGAGATGTAACCTTAGAAAATCGCATCCACTGCCAACCTAAAGTTTGGAAGGGGGCAGATCATGGAAATAAATACCCTTACCTTCTTTCCTCCTGACTTCTAATCTCTTGTCAGTAGTTCATATTAGCCAAACCCAACCTGAAGACACAGAGAGACTGGTCGATGAAGCTGATAAAGGTCAGCCTCCTGGAATCACGGAGCAGGGTTAGGAAGGATGGCGAGTAGATCTGGTAAGCAAATCAGAGACCATCTACCACAACCAGTATTCCCAATTCTCTTCAAACCCAGTCTGTGTATGCTTTCTTGCCTCTTCCGCTTGTTCTCTATTCCACTCTATGACTCAGCTATTTAACAACCCTCTCTATTTTCCTTTCATCTACTCAGATCTTGTATTTTTAAAAGTGATAAGATGACAAAGCCTTAGAACTTAATTACCTTTCTCTTAAACACGTCACACTTCGATTTGCTGTGATTGTAAACAACTAAGGAAAAAGGGCAGTTATAGGTATGTCTAATTTTTCCTTCTTAAATATATTCAAGCTTCAATTTCTTTCTATATATGTTTAGTTCATACAATTAATTTTTAAAACAGATTCTGATTTCTTATAAAAGGTTTTATGGTTTATATATGACTCTTAATCCTTGTGTGAATGACCCAAAGTACCCAATTGCTGCTTGGAGCCTCACAAGCTGCAATATGAAAGCCTTAAAGGTAAAACTTGGCTTCAAAAAAACATGTCTACATAGTTCAATTCTAATTGTCCCCAGTAAAACCATCACCCAAAACCCTGAGTATTTGAAATCAAAATTTAGGTCATGCTTCCTTCCAACCTAAACATAGTGAAGGATTTTTCTCCTAATTCAGCCTGAAAACTATTTTTGGGGGGTTGTATTGGCCAGTCCAGAAAATTTTACTTAAAAGTTTCAATCCTGGTATAGGTGAGAGTACATTGTATTATAACCTAAAGCAATAATCAGAAATTTTGTGCAATGCGCAACCTATACAAATGTAGGCAGTGTTAAGTATAAACCTCTAAAAAGTTAAAGTCAGAAACATCACTGACCTTTATTTTCTATGTGAATTGCTGGCAGCCACAGTATTTGCACATAACTACAAAATATAAATGGGGAGTGGTGGTGAAGTTTTTTAAAACATCTTTGAGGTAGCATATTTTTCACACAGAAGATATCTGCATGGCCAGAAATGAAGGCTTGGATCAAACGTCTGAAATTTACATTAACTTCTGAAAGTTGTTTGAATATTCTGATTTTTATGAAGTATTTTTGATATCAGATATACTTCATTTAAAGTGAGTAGAATAATTATAACAGTAGTTGGCTTTCATACTATCCTAACAGATTAAAACCTTCCAAAGGATGATAATTGCTTAATTAATGCTTCAGTACATTCACATGCACCTTCTGTGGTCGACAGAATTCTAAGATGATGCCCAATGATCCTTGTAGTAGCCCCTCCCCTTGAGTATGAGACCTGTGAATGTGATGGAATATCATTCCCATTATTAGATTATGATATATAGCACAGTTGATTGGGAGATTATCCAGAGTGAGCCTGACCTAATCAGGTGTGCACTTAAAAGGCACAGAGAAGACTTCTAATCCAGATAAGATGGTTTATACTTCCCTCTCCCTGCTCCCCCTTTATACGCACAACTATATATCCTGGAAATAATATGAGACAACCAAAGGAGATCTCTGAAAGGTCTAAAGAAGGTGAATTGCCTAGGGACCCTCAGAATGGATGAACAACCTCATGGCAGGGCACCTTATGACCCTCTACCAACAAAAAAATGCGATCCAGGCCCAGCATTTCCTAATCCCAATTTAGTAACAGGAAGTGGCTCAAAAAGGCTTTTCCTCCATCACATCAAATGGGAATCCCCCAAACACCAGGTGAGCCTTGCAGAACCTGCAAGGAGGAACAATTGGAAGCCCTGATGACAGTAAATGACCAGGGAAAGTGCTTTCCTTCCCCACTGGGCCTGAGATCCCCCTTCACTACCCAGACACATAAGTGGCTAAGGGTACCAGCAAAAGTGATCCTACCACAAAAAGCTCCCACCTGGAAAATGTTCTCCTCAGATGGGCCTGAGACTCCTCTCCCCTACCCAGAAATATCAGGCAACTTGCTGGTACCAGCAATGGAGATCCCTCCACAGAAAGCTCTCAACCTGGTAAGCACCCTCCATTCCTTACAGTCCAGGGAGACCCTGTCACAAGTGCCTGGCCCAGGAAGGACTCTTCATCAAGTGTTCCAGAGATTCCCTTCCCTCACCAGAAGCACCAAGTGCCGTATCCTGGGGAAGCTACTTCAGACCCCGTAAGCAGCATGAGAAGGGACCAGAGGTAACCCCACCTGCACAAAATAAACAGACCAAAAGAGTACCACAAAGGTTCTGAAAATTAGGTTATCATGGAACCACAGTCCATAAAAGTACAGGAACTGTGTGCCAAACCTATAAAGAGTGAATGCCTACTAAAAATTAAAAAAAAAAAAAACCACTTTAAATAGGGACCAAAGTATCCTAACATAATAGCCAAAATGTCCAAAAGACAATAAAATATCACTACTTATACCAAGAACCAGATACATGACAGCTTGAATAAGATGTGACAGATGATGCCAACCCAAGATGAATTAGATGTTAGAATTATCTGACAAGGGTTTAAAAATGCTGATTTCAGACCTTTAAGACCTTGAACACAGAACCTAGTCACTCCATGCCAGTATCCCAACCTATAGAACTGTGAGCTAATAAAGGGATGCTGTTTTAAGCCATTACATTTGTACTAATTTCTTATGCAGCAACAGAAAACTAATACAACTTCTCATCTGGGATCCATCCTGTACCTAGAAAATGATTATAATGAGTCCTAGACAAGTAAATGGCTTAATGTCTTGGTTCTAGGCCCACTATGACATTATATTCTACCATTTTTCCCAAGAATGGAATCCCTAATTCCTGCTACTGAAGCTCCTAGAAGACAGTATCCTTCCTGTTTGAACAACCACCAATATCTTATCGCTCTAACTTTACTTCACATCACCCTATCTCATTCTACAGTGTATGCTGCTTATATCATAAATCCAATTTAACACTCTGACTTTGAAACTATATAGCCACTTATTTTTGTCTCAAAGCAACTGCTGAGCATTATATTGCTCTTCCAAATCATATTCCTCTCTATCTGCCCTGACAAATCAGAAATTGAGAATATTTGTACCTGAATCTTCTGAGCTCAACCTGATACGTTTTTTACATTACAGTATATCAGTTTAAATACACAGCATCACTGTGATTGTGAGCATAAATATTTCCATCTTAAGAATTTTCTCTGTATTTTCTTTGTAGTTTTTTAAATATTTATTTTGGCCTAGTTCCAAAAAAAACCCTTATCTGAATAACAAATTCTTTTTGAAAGTAGTTATAGCCCGTGGATAAGTTTTTAATAGCAATATAAAGTCTATCTTTTTTGGCTAACCATGAAAATAAGTTGTGCTCTCAATATTCCATGAAGAATTAAGTATAAAGATTCTTTTTTAAGTGCAAACAAGCCTGAGCATTTAACAACATGAACATCAAAACACTGCCTGTACTGGAAAGTTCACAAAGAAATGTGACGTTTCTGTTAAGTAATATTACATGTTATCAATATACAATACTTTGAGATCTTCAGTATCTTCTTTACTACAATTAACCAAACATTTCATGTCTTTTCATTATTTGAGAGGTGAATGTATACTCCCTTCAATGAGAAGTTTCCTGGTATGAGAATTTCGAATGGAAATGTGAACTGTATTTCTTTTCTGTGACTTCATTTAAGATTTGAAAATTCTTTACCATCTTAACTCAGGCTTCTTCACTATGAAATAAGAGGTTCTCCTTTGCGTGATATTCAAAACTCTCCATTTTTAATCATCAAGCCAGCATCTTTAACATCACTGCAAAAATGTGGGGATTTGGAAAAGCATTTTGGGGAAATTCCTTTTTCTCTCATCCACCATTCGTAGAGGACAGACACTAATTATAAGCCAACTCTGGGTTCTGGGTTATCCATTCTGACATCACTAGTCACAACACAGTTATCTACCACCCCTGGCCTTGTCATCTTCTATTCTGGCAGTGTATTTTTTTTTCTTTAGTAGCACTTGTGACTATCTAAAACATTTTTTATTTATCTTGTGCTTGTTTTCTTCCCCATTCCTATCCCAAAATAGAAGCTCCAAAAGATCTTTTTTTTTTTTAATTACTACTACATTTCTAAGAACTAGAACAATTACTGGCATACACACACACACACACACACACACACACACACACACACACACACAGCTTTATAATTTTTGGCCACTGTGAGCATCCCAGACTTATTTTTCACCCTTTATTCTCCAAAGAAAACCTATTTTAATACTGTTACCTACCATCCTGGATTTGATCTATTTCAACCTAGATCTCTCTCACTTACTTAACATATTTGTATAGGGTTTCTTGCCTATTAAGTTATAATATCTGCCAACGCTTTTCTAAATCTATTTTAGGCATTCAACACTGACCAAGAATGTGCCATGCCCAATGCTGGGTGCTGGAGTTATAGTTAAGAAGTACAGCACTTATCATTAAGAAATGTATTAAATTTTAAAGAAGGCAGATGAATAAACATACAGTAACACTCTGTGTGAGGGATGCCCTGACACAGATTCAGATACAGGATATAATGGAATGATCTAGGAGGAGAAATGTACACTAATAATTCAAAACTCCTTAAAGCTGGGTTATATCTGAGTTGTATCTTACAGGACTACTAGCAATTAGCCAATGAAATGAAGTCATTAATTTTATTCTAAGCAAAATAAACACTGCATGCAACAGTAAAGATGCATTGAAAATTTAGGGCTCAGTAAACAGTAAGTATGAATCATCATACTCTGGGGTAGAAGAGGAAGAGATGTAAGTACATTAGCAAAAAATGAAGAGATGAGGCCAAAGAGGTAACAAGTGGTATTGTGTATCAGGCTGAAGAGTTGAACTTGATCTTCTAAGCAATGCACAGTCAACATGATTTTTCTAATAGGAATAAAATTTTTAGAGTGGTCATACTAGCAGGGATATGAACAGATTGTCAAAATTTAGATTGTCCCACTTACGGAGTTATGGCATTAACTGGAAGAAAAAAGTATAAAGTCCTGAAATAATGGTGAGACAGTTGAAATACGGATGCACATAGATTCAAATAGTATTAAAGAAGCACAATAAAATTTGATGGCTGCTTGGATAATTTAAAGATGACCTTAAGTTTCTGGTTTAGGTGACTGAGTAGATGGTGAGAAGTTCCACCGATATAGGAAATGCAATATAACTTGTTTGTCATAGTAGAGGAATAGGTGACAATTCAGCTGGAATCTCTGAGATTTGAGATGTCAGAGTGATATTTTAGTGGCAATGTTCATCTAGCTATCACGGAATATCAAGTATGCTTCTAAAATTAGGATAAAGATGCCAGACTGAAGTCAAAGAAGTATGAGGTATTGCCTGTGAAAGTATGTTCCATGGTAGTAGTGGAGGGAGATGGATGGAATCCTTTGGAACAGGAGCAATTATAAAGTAGACAGACATAAAGAAGATAGCAAAGATAATCAAGACAGAAAAATGAGAGGTGTAAAGATAATCATAAAGACAGAGCTCACGGTCTTCATTCGTAAATATGAAGAGAAAACAAAATATCTCTAGATGTTAAGAAGAATGTAAACTCCTAGGAAAGCAAACATTTTGTAATTTTCACTATAATAATCATAGCACCCAAAATACTGCCTTGCCCAAAGTAGATGTTCCATAAATATTTGTTGAGATATTTGACATAGGCATGACATAAGAGAGAATAAGATAAATATTAAAAATAGAAAAATAAATCCTGGGAGAAACAGGAATAATTCATGGACTAGGAAAGAACCTGAAAGGCTTAGTTTTACCACGAACAGATGGAGACCTGTCACTATTCTAAAAACCTACAAATGTTGAAAGAATAAGTCTTTGGCAGGAACTGTAACAAACATACTGGCCATTATAGATCACCTGGAAACAGTCTTTACATACCTTTTTTAAAAGGCTCCTTTTTAAAAGAAAGAATTGGTAAGAGGGTGGTTAAATGCCTTTCTGTCAGGCTTTTTGCTTGGGAGAAAAAGGTGTAGGTGAAGTAACTCTGCCCCACATAGATTTTCAGTCTACTTCTCCCTCTTGCCATCCTGAGTTACTCAGGAGTTCTGCTGGGCACATATATACCTCAGAAGCTGAAGCCCCCTCCTTGCATATTATAGTAGTGGGCTTCCCTTTATTTCAGATTTCACCATTATTATGATAGGTTCTTGAGAGGCAAAGGTAATGGCTATATATGCTTACATTCACAAACATCTTGAACCAGAGCCTATTTTCTTTTGTATTT
>NW_020175290.1:395851-420697 GCF_003031525.2 Neophocaena asiaeorientalis asiaeorientalis
AAGAGTATATACCCATAACTTCATTTTTGCAAGAAAATAAGCTTCTTGAAATCTTATGCAATTGCTGCCATGGTCATTGTATTAATTATAAGTTGTAATTTTAGAGAACCCTTACAAATTAGTTTAAAGGCTAGAAAGGAATTTATTGACTCACAACACACCAAAGTTTGAAAGTGCCGATACTTTCAGACACAGGTAAGTGTGTGGGGGCCCAAAGGATATAAATAGAAAATGTTACTCTGACTTGGATATTCTTCCCTCTGCAGTTTTGTTTTGTTTTGTTTTGTATTATTTTGGGGAAAGCTTTCTCCAAGGGGTGGCAAGAAAAATGACCAAAAGCAACTCTATTTTTATATATTACCAATTTACTGAACCCAGGCAAAGAGAAAGCCTTTATACAAAAGACTGACTCAGCTTGGGATTTCTGTTAAAACCTCGAGTTCAGGGAATTCTAACTGGCCAGGTCTTGGTCACATACCCAGCACGAGAATATGGAGGTGGGATCTCCAAGCCAAACCAGATGGAAATGTGGACAAATTCACCAAAAGTAGCAATGAAGGTCTTCTAAAGGTTCTCTTTTGTTTTTCACACTCTTCTTGAATCAATTCTGGCGATATATATTTTACTAGGAAATAATCAATTTCATGCAGTTTTTAGATTTTTACAGCATATTTATGTTCAGTGCATCAACCTAAATTTAATATATTTCCCTTTGTATTTTTTTTCTTTCTGTTCCTATACTTTATACCTTGGCTTTCTCCCTTTTTCCTTGATCAGAATATCAAATGACATTAGATAAACTCTATATTAAGGTTTGATTGGAGAAGTAGAACCACTAGAAGGACTTTATTATAGAGATTAAACCTTACATGATAGTGGGACTTGGTTAAGCAGTCTATGTAAATCCATTGCCCCTGCCTCTTGGTGCCAGTCCTGAAGTCAGTAGGGCTGGCAGTCAGGAATGAGAGATGATTTGAAGTTAGGAGATCAAGGATAAGCTGGAACCTTCAAAGATAAGCTATAATCCAACTAGAAAAATGAACTAAACACCATATTAAAAGGATTATACACCATGGCCAAGTGGGATTTATTTGTAAAATGCAAGGATGGTTCAACATATGAAAATCAATCAATGTGATACACCACATTAACAGAATGAAGGACAGAAAAACCACATGATCATCTCAATTGACGCAGAAAAAGACATAAAAAGTATGTTCATTGGAGTTGAAAAGTCCATAGAAAGTTTAAATAACATATTTGATAAAACTGAATTTGAATTTTATAAGTTGAAAATAAGCCAGAAAAAATTATGAGATTAAATGAAAATGTGAATGATAAAGGAATAAAGGATAAAATGGAAGACCCACATTCATCTAATAATATTTTTAGAAGGTGAGATTAGAGTGAATTTAACAAGTATTTGAAGAAATAGTACTTCTCAGAGATTAAGTTAGAAATAAATCCTCAGATAAAAGAAGTGCATGGAGTCAACCAGTAAAAGAAATGAAAACAAATATATGACTATATCCCTGTATCGTATACCTCACCTCAGCCTGATCCTTCCTTTGTTCCACATTTAAAGAATGTGCAACACTGGCAGACTACTTATATATACAATCTGACAGTGTCTCACTGTGTTCATGACTCCAACAAATCTATCCCCCACCTCTCTCCTTACTCCAGCAGGTGAGAATATTCCTAAAGCAACCCTTTCAGTTCCCCCACAGGCTAAACCCATGGATGAATTCTTTCTCCTTTCTTCACATTCCCACCCCATAACTTTGAGATCCAGTTTACAGAACTTCCAGAGGTCAAATCCCAGCTTGATCATGCATTCTCATATTGAATCGCTATCCTTCCCTGCTTCACTGCTTTTGCCCTGCAATCCTGTTCACTTGGATTGTACTCTCTAATTAAATAATAGCACATAAACTCTTGGCCTGAGGCTCTGCTTTCTGGGGAACCAAAGCTAAAAAATAGCTGGTAAACCACATCACATAATGGCAAAGAGGAAAGTCTAAAAAACAATTTGGAAGAAAAAAAGAATATCAAATAAAAAGAGCAATTAGACTAGCAGCAATCTTCTCATCAGTAACAATAGATGCCAGAAGATAACTGAAAGCACTATCCTTAAAGTACTAATGGAAAAATCACTCTTAACCTAGAATATAACATTTAACTAACCATATTAAAAAATGAAAGAGATGACATTTTCAGACAAAGACAGAAATTTCTACCTATAGACCCTCAATAGTAAAACTTCCAAGGAATAGGTTTCTTACTGAAGGGAATTAAACTCACCGTGAAGAAGTGGGATTAAAGAACAATACTAAGCAAAGAAAGTGATATACATGTAGATAAATCCAAGAAGGATTAACTGTTAAACATGTAATTGTGTGACTAATTTTGGGGCCAAGTCAAAAATAAAGTGCAATTCAATGGAATATTACTCAGCCATAAAAAGAAACGAAATTGAGTTATTTGTAGTGAGGTGGATGGACCTAGAGTCTGTCCTACAGAGTGAAGTAAGTCAGAAAGAGAAAAACAACTACCGTATGCTAACACATATATATGGAATCTAAGAAGAAAAAAAAAGGTCATGAAGAACCTAGGGGTAAGACGGGAATAAAGACACAGACTTACTAGAGAATGGACTTGAGGATATGGGGAGCCGGAAGGGTAAGCTGTGACAAAGTGAGAGAGTGGCATGGATATATATACACTACCAAACGTAAAATAGATAGCTAGTGGGAGCACAGGGAGATCAGCTAGGTGGTTTGTGACCACCTAGAGGGGTGGGATAGGGAGGGTGGGAGACGCAAGAGGGAAGAGATATGGGAACATATGTATATGTATAACTGATTCACTTTGTTATAAAGCATAAATTAACACACCATTGTAAAGCAATTATACTCCAATAAAGATATTTTTTAAAAAAAGAAATTAGAAACTAAAAAAATAATAATAATAAAGTACAATTAAAATATAGATGATAATTACATGGAGATGATATAAAATACAATCAGAACCAATGCTTTGTAACTTATCAATTTTGTTTTCTGTAAGGGTTAGAGCTATTAAATATAAGACTGTGATCACTCAAGTACGAATGTTAGACCTTTAATTACAAAAAATCTAGAATTAGAATAGATAAACTCCAAATCTGTTGAGGGGAAAAACATAACATTTTGGGCTTCCCTGGGGGCGCAGTGGTTGAGAGTCCGCCTGCCGATGCAGGGGACACGGGATCGTGCCCCGGTCCGGGAAGATCCCACATGCCGCAGAGCGGCTGGGCCCGTGAGCCATGGCCGCTGAGTCTGCGTGTCCGAGCCTGTGCTCCGCAACGGGAGAGGCCACAACAGTGAGAGGCCTGTACCGCAAAAAAAAACCCAAAAAACATAACATTCAATGAAAAATGCAAGTTACAAAAGTAAATATATTATTTATGCAAGTTCAAACTATAAAAGAGAATATTATTTCTAACTATAAACAAATGTCTTGATTTATAAAAATATGGATGCTAGAGTACAGTCAAACTTTAGACAGTGTGTAACTAAGCAGTAAGGAAAATGCCATGGACTTTGAGAGCTCTCATGTGTATCACTAATATTTTATTCTAAGACAAGATACCAATCAAATAGGGAAAAATCACATCTTGAATCTGAGTTTTGGATATACTAGTGATTCTGTGCTGTTTTATTAAGTTTAAATAGTTGTAAACAGTAAAAGTTAAAAAAAACTGTAATGGATCAATGTCCTTTACTAAGTCCTTGAGTCTTAGATCATGCTTTCTCCTCCTCCTTGGGCCAGTCCTTCTCTCTTCCTCCTTTTCCTTTTATCTCTAGTACATAACCTTGTATATGGAACATAGTAAGTACACATTAAACATTTGTTGACATGAATAATTCACATGAATGAGCTTTGCAAACTAAAGCTGTTATCATAAACATAAACGCCTCACAATATAGCACAATTCTCTTCCAAGAAGTGAACCACTATAATAAACTCTGTTATGTGGTACGGAGTACCTCAAAATTAGTAAATGTGAAAATAATATGTACCATAAATAGAAATCTATCTTAAAGAACATTAAAAACAAAAGAAACAATTAACTAACATCAGTATATTAGGTAAAAATTGCTTTGTTAGATGTCTTTCCAGAAAACTGCTAGACTACAGAAAATTGTAGATTGAGGAATTTTCTAAATATGATTCTGACATGAATTCTGTAGACCTATTTTTGCAAATAAAAGTTTCTGTAGAGAAAGTGACATCATATAACACTGGTGGAACCAAAGCATTTATGAATAAAGTACTTACTGGTGCACAATTATATATAACTTTGGTGGGAGACTATTAAATATCTAGCATGCGAAGGTAATCTATTAATCTAAGAGTATAATTTTTAAGAGAGGTGAGAGTAGACGGCCAATTTTTATGACAGCATAAATGCTATCAGAATTGCACTTGAGATACTAGTATAAAGTAGGACACTCACTGGTACAGAAAAATAGGTTTCTCAAGTGTGGAAGGTGAAAGAAAGAATAATGGAAATTTTAGCTTTTTGAACATAAAAATGTGAAATATATGCTTTAGTAATGAAAATGAAACTACAAAATAATAGTTTTTATTAAAAATATTTTCTTTCCAGTTACTAGGTCTAGCTAGAATACTTTTAACCAGATCATTTAATTCCCATTTCAATCCATTCTATATACCCGATTTGGTTATTATTTCTAAAAGTAATATGTATTCCCCCCCAAACCACAATATTTCACACAATATAAAAATAGAATATTAAGCTTACCATGAGATTGAGTAAAACCTATCATTATTCAGTGTCCTCATAATGAGATTTCATAGTATAAAAAGAACAAAACAGAATTGAAATAATGTATGAACATCCATATGTTATAGTTAGTTCTACTTGGGTGACACATTATACAATAATTCCGTGAAATTAATTGGAGAGAAATGATCTCAAGACTTGAAAAAAAAATCCAAATTCACAGACATTAATCTACTCTAGCATTAATTTTACTACTGTTCTTTAAAAATACTGTGAACCTTTCTTGAAAATCTATTCTAAGTCAAACTCTTTCATAGTCAGCTATGATTTTTGTACATTTATTCTATGGACTCAAGGAGAGAACGGAATGCTGATGATCAGAATGTCCCTTGAGTCCACAGATAGATTCATTGAGAATCATCTATATAGATAACAAAAAAACATAAGCTGATACTCACTACACACAACACTTTTGGTATTCATACTTACAGTGTTTCCTTCAAATTGATGTTCCATAGATTTTTGGCATACAATTATTTATGGAAAAAAAGATGAAATATTAAAATCTATAAAATCTCATAAATACACATACAGTTGATAATGTCTATAAGCAGTTAAACCAAATTTTTAATTCGTATTTTATTTTTTGCATTTTTGTGGGAAAAGTATAAACTCAAAGAAAAGTTGAAAGACGAGTATAATGAATAAATATACCAACTATTAGTGTACCAGGATGCCAGTTCTCTCTCTCCAAACACACACACACACACACACACCCCTATCTCTCTTTTATCAAACAATCTGATATTAGCCTGAGGATATTATATTTCACCTCTAAATACTTCATTATGCCTGTAATGAGGATACAAACCCGTATCACCACTACCACACTTATGAAAGTTAACATTAATTCAATTCTATCATCCATTAAACAAAAGTGGAGGAAAATTTGGGACCCCAAAATATGTCTCTTTGGCATAAGAATTATTTTAGACTGGTTATTTTAAAAAAAGAGCAAACTCAGGAGAAACTCAGAAAACCAAGTAGAAGTTACCCTTTTGTAAAGGACATTTACAAGGGGAAATCTCCATTTGTAAGGGTGTCTCTCCCTCTATATCAGAAAAGGAAGGATGACTCTAAATCTCTAGAAACTCTTATCAGTAGAGAGGACAATGACTTAAATCTGCATAACAAATATATCCTTATTTACTGTGCTTTGCCTGGTAACCTCCCATAACTGCCCCCCCACACTAAACATCTTCTTTGTCTTTAGCTGGAGATGGTATCTAAGGTGGTGGCTTGGGCCATTTTGGGGAGATACTCAGTTTTCCTGGGTACCTCCCATGTATATAGGAGGTATACCTGTTATTAAAATTCTGTTTGGGGACTTCCCTGGTAGCACAGGGGTTAAGAATCCACCTGCCAATGCAGGGCACATGGGTTTGAGCCCTGGTTCAGGATGATCCCACATGCTGCGGGGCAACTAAGCCTGTGTGCCACAACTACTGAACCTGCGCTCTAGAGCCTGCAAGCCACAACTACTGAAGCCCGCATGCCTAGAGCCTGTGCTCTGCCACAAGAGAAGCCACGGCAATGAGAACCCGCGCACTGCAACAAAGAGTATCCCCAACTCACCGCAACTAGAGAAAGCCCGCATGCAGCAACAAAGACCCAATGTGGCCAAAAATAACTAAAATAAAATAAAATAAAATAAAATAAATTTATTTTTAAAATTCTGTTTTTATTCCTGTTACTCTGTATTTTATTATAGGAGGATTAAAGGGGAACACATTTTTCTACCCCAAAATATGTCTCTTTGGCATAAGGATTATTTTGAGTGAAAGATGATCAAAATACATCAGATTCAGGAAAAGCCCTTTACCTCCCCCTCAACAGATTAAATTTACATTGGAAAGGGAGCCTGTACCAGGAAAAAAGCTACTACCAGAGATAACATTTTACCTAAGAGACTTATTTGCGTAACAGGGCAAACTTTGTTTTCTAAACATCTCTTCCTTCCTGTGAATGGCCTTCTTTCCCTTTGTACCCCAGACCCCTACCTCTTTCCTTAGCTCAGGATGTTATATAAGCTTCAATTACCTGGCTGCCTTTTGGGTCTCTTATTTTTATGGGACTCCCATACATATAAAATTAAATGTTTTTCTCCTTTTAATGTCTTAGGTCAATTTGATTATTAGACCAGCCAAAGAACCTAGAAGGGTAGTAGGAAAAATTTTCCACTTGAGTTGGCAACCATGAAGAGACCTTCACTGGCTGGGCACTGCTCACTCTGTGGCTGCTGCAGCTGAGAGAACCTGTGACCTCTGACAAAAGCCAAAAGAAGAAATCTCATGTCAGTCTCCCAGATCTCTGCCTGCAGGGTCTGATGGAAGTGAAGGTGGTGAGAGTCCTTTTCTTTTTCTAGATTTAGATTAGCAGGAGAAAATATTTGGGTGAATTCGTTACTTAGGAATACCTACTCTGGTAAAAATTTGATGAGTACTCTTGTTTTCTATTGATTCTTTTCCTACTGTTTCTTTTCTTTGTTTATGTCTTTTGTGTCATTTGCCATAATGATGAAAACCACAGTGTATAACAGAGGCAAAAGTCCTATAAGCCTGTCATTTGAGCCTGCCTCACAGACTGGTGAGTTCACAGTTCTCACCAGACTGGCACTGTGAGTTAATGTGCACATGAGGTAAAGGCTATTACTAATGAGAATTTCAGAAGCAAGCCACAAAATTGGTGGGCACAGTCGAGCACTTAAAAGCTGTTAGAGCACTTGCAACCTAACTCAAAGACCCCCAGGTTAGGGTAAGTTGGTAATGAATGGGTTAAATTGACTAGGTCACCACCAACCTCAAGAAAATTTCCACGCCATGAGGTACATGGTAAGATACCACAATCCCCAATCCAGTGGCACATCCCTCTTAGGTATCAGTTTGGCTCCAAGAGACCCAAGGCTTAGCTGAAGCCATTAATGTGTACATGAAAAAAAAAAAGAAGTGGAGGAGGTTTTCCTTTTGTGTTGTTCTATGCTTAAGAGCTTAGCTTTATGACCAGTGAGAATATCACCTCTAGTCCCCACCACCTGGAAGGCACCTACACTTGTGTGCATTTCCAGTTGAAAAGACTGGGATTCCAAGTGAGGTAGCCAGTTGATCAGAATCACTGGTAACAGTCTGGGCTTGCAACTGGCATCTCTTTGTCTGACTATGCCAGCTCTCAGGGGAGTCTGTCACAAGGGGCCCTGATCCACAACGGGCTTTTGTCATCTCAACCTTCATTGTCTCATTCTAGATATTGTTAGGGCTGCATCTTTGCAGTCTCCTTTGAGACATCTCTTGCATCCATGGTTAAGCCATAAAACGTCTTATTGGTTTGATGTGATACTGAGATTAATATAAGATTCTACCTGTCAATTGCCAGATAATGGGAGCTTCGAATTGGCTATATTTAAGTGTAACGGCTATTGATAGGGACTCCCTTAATAAGATGAGAGAACAGAAATTAGACTCAGAACAAAAATAATATCTACACCTGACATAAATTCCCCTTTTTCATCCTCTTATACATTCCTTTACCCCCAACTCCCTGTCCCAGACGCTCCAGATCTTTTGGCTCTCTGGGCCTCTGGTTTAAACCCTACCTCTCAAAATCCAACTCCATCACCTCAGTGAATTCCCTTAGGTCCCCAGATTCCTCCAACTTCCCCCCAAATCCCTTAAACATCAAGTTGCCTGTTTTGACTTCCCTTTCTTTACAAGATTTACAGAGAGCACTCTGGCCTAACCTCTAGGCCCGGGGTATACAGATTACGCATTAAAATACTAAAAGCAAGGAACTGAATTCAGCAGAAGTACCAGAGACAGATGGTAGGGATCATTTTTCCATCCCTTATGATCCCTTCCACTTTCCAGGGCTCTGTAAACAGGCTCTGCCAGCTTTAGGCCTTCCTATGCAATGCCTCTGTAGTTGTATCCAGGACGCACACCACAAAAAATTAATGTCCCCCAGACAGCAGCAGATCTTCTAAGTTATAAAGCCTTTTACCTCAACTTTCAGAACATCTTACCAAATTTAGAGAGGAATGGAAAGCTTAGTGGCCATTCACAACCACACTCACAGCAACCTAGATTGGCTGTTAAGGGATGTTCTTCCCACCCTTGATTATACTATAGCTATCAGACAAGCCAGGCACTCCCCTGAGGAACACCTCCCCGCTGCAGAAGAAACAGATGGCCAGAAGTTCTCCCAGGCTCTCCTACAACTGATCAGGAAATGGATCACCTGGAGGCCAATGTTTAGGAGCCAGTAGAAGCAATAGTACAGGTTTTCCCCCTAAGGTGAATTGGTCTGAGGTTGAATTTTGTACTCAGAAAGGTCTTTGTTAAAAGCTTTAGACAGACTTTTTGAAGGCATACTGCATTAAACCCTCAAGCTCTAGAAATCTTTCGATTTTCATCTTAGTTGGAAATCTCCCTGATATAAAGAAGCAAGTTTAGTTGGATGGGCACATCAGTCCCTTGATAGTCAGGCTGTTATCCAGGTCTTTGGGGAATTGGAAACAATAATCTTTGTCTTACAAATCTCTAAAAAACCAGAAATGTGGCTCTAGAAGCAAATCAAATTCCACCTATTTTACCAATCTCCAAACCTCCCCTATTCGTCTCAAAATGCTTGTAGATATTGTTAAAAACCTGGACACTGGAGACAGAACTTAAGAAAAAGAAAAATTTAAATAGTAATTACCTGGACCTCTGAAAACAGGCAAATATGCCTGAAAAACTCCATCTTGGAGAAAACTTGGATACTTTCTTTATGATGTAGATTTTCTACCTCCATCTCCTCTATTGACTTAAGAGCCATTCCTTAAAATGCAAACTGTATGGAAATGTTTTTCATCAGAAAAAAGGGGGGGGGGGGGTAACTGGAAATTGGGCAAATAATCTTAAATGTCCTCTCAACAAATATTAATAAAAAGCTTTAGCCATCTGAGCAGGTGAACTTCACTTATTCCAACTGCCAAAACAAAATTTGGATCCACCTGTTCATTTATAAACTAGTGAGTTTTATATTACTGTACCTTAATCATAGCTAAAATTTTAAAACTACAGTTATAAGGTCTCTGATTGCATCTGTCTGTATGTTTATGTGCGTCTATATATGTACGTTGTATATGTGTGGTATTTTTCTACCTTAGGATGGTATTGCCAAAATTAATTTGTAAAAGAGCTCTATTTAGTTGGGTTGAAGGTCAAGTGCATGAAAAAATTGGGTCTTCTAAAACTCTCAGAAATATAGAAACTAACCCAAGTGTTAATCTGGGATAATCTTCAGTAAATAAAACCTAGTTTAAGTTTGTTAGCTTAATTAAAATATGTGTGTTGGTTTAATTAAAATAATGAATGTAAACAAATTTTATTCTACCTGAGTTTACTAGTAAAATTCATACTATCTCTGTTGCAAAATTTGTCAGCAAGAAACATAGCTTGGAGGAGATCAGGAAGATGGCGGAAGAGTAACACGCGGAGATCACCTTCCTCCCCACAGATACATCAGAAATACATCTACCAGTGGAACTGCTCCTATAGAACACCCACTGATCGCTGGCAGAAGACCTCAGACCTCCCAAAAGGCAAGAAACTCCCCACGTACCCGGGTAGTGCCAAAGAAAAAAGAAAAAACAGAGACAAAAGAATAGGGACAGAACCTGCACCAATGGGAGGGAGCTGTGAAGGAGGAAAGGTTTCCACACACTAGGAAGCCCCTTCGCGGGCAGAGCCTGAGGGTGGCAGAGGGGGGAAGCCTCGGAGCCACGGAGGAGAGCGCAGCAACAGGGGTGCTGAGCGCAAAGCGGAGAGATTCCCGCACAGAGGACTGGTACCTACCACCACTCACCAGCCCGAGAGGCTTGTCTGCTCACCCGCCATGGCGGGCGGGGCTGGGAGCTGAGGCTCGGGCTTCGGTCAGATCCCCGGGAGAGGACTGGGGTTGGTGGTGTAAACACAGCCTGAAGGGATTAGTGCACCATGGCTAGCCGGGAGGGAGTCCAGGGAAAAGTCTGGAGCTGCCGAAGACGCAAGAGACTTTTTCTTCCCTCTTTGTTTCCTGGTGCACGAGGAGAGGGGATTAAGAGCGCTGCTTAAAGGAGCTCCAGAGACAGGCGTGAGCCGCGGCTAACAGCGCGGACCCCAGAAACGGGCATGAGATACTAAGGCTGCTGCTGCAGCCACCAAGAAGCCTGTGTGCAAGCACAGCTCACTATCCACACCTCCCCTCCCGGGAGCCTGTGCAGCCCACCACTGCCAGGGTCCCGTGATCCAGGGACAACTTCCCCGGGAGAACGCACAGGGCGCATCAGGCTGCTGCAATGTCATGCTGGCCTCTGCCGCAGGAGGCTCGCCCCACATCTGTACCCCTCCCTCTCCTCGGCCTGAGTGAGCCAGAGCCCCCGAATCAGCTGCTCCTTTAACCCCGTCCTGTCTGAGCGAGGAACAGACGCCCTCAGGCGACCTACACGCAGAGGCGGGGCATTGAGGCGGTGGACTTTGGGAGCAAGATATTTTATTTTTTCTCCTTTTCCTCTTTTTCTGAGTGAGTATGTGTATTCTTCTGTGTGAGATTTTCTCTGTAAAGCTTTGCTTTCACCATTTGTCCTTGGGTTCTGTCCATCCTATTTTGTTGTTTTTTTTTACTTTTTAAAAAAAAATTGCTTACTTAATAATTATTTTTTATTTTAATAATTTTATTTCATTTTATCTTACTTTATTTTATCCCCTCCCTTCCTTCCTTTCTTTCTTTCTTTCTACTTTTTCTCCCTTTTAGGTGGGAGAGCCAACTTCAGGACACTGGTCCACAAGAGACCTAATACAACATTAAATGCAACAACATTCGAATTATAGGGGTGCCAGAAGAAGAAGAGAAAAAGAAAGGGACTGAGAAAATATTTGAAGAGCTTATAGTTGAAAACTTCCCTAATATGGGAAAGTAAATAGTTAATCAAGTCCGGGAAGCACAGAGAGTCCCATACAGGATAAATCCAAGGAGAAACATGCCAAAACACATATTAATCAAACTATCAAAAATTAAATACAAAGAAAACATATTAAAAGCAGCAAGGGAAAAACAACAAATAACACACAAGGGAATCCCCATAAGGTTAACAGCTGATCTTTCAGCAGAAACTCTGCAAACCAGAAGGGACTGGCAGGACATATTTAAAGTGATGAAGGAGAAAAACCTACAACCAAGATTACTCTACCCAGCAAGGATCTCATTCAGATTTGATGGAGAAATTAAAACCTTTACAGACAAGCAAAAGCTGAGAGAGTTCAGCACCACCAAACCAGCTTTACAACAAATGCTAAAGGAACTTCTCTAGGCAAGAAACACAAGAGAAGGAAATGACCTACAATAACAAACCCAAAACAATTAAGAAAATGGGAATAGGAATATACATATCGATAATTACCTTAAATGTAAATGGATTAAATGCTCCCACCAAAAGACACAGACTGGCTGAATGGATACAAAAACAAGACCCATATATATGCTGTCTACAAGAGACCCACTTCAGGCCTAAGGACACATACAATGAGATACCACTTCACACACCCTGACGTGGTTATCATCAAAAAGACATAACAACGAGTGTTGGTGAGGATGTGAAGAAATTAGAACCTTCATATACTGCTATTGGGAATGTAAAATGGTAAAGCTGCTTTGAAATAATCTCACACTTCCTCTAAAAGTTAAACATAGAGTTACCACCACATGACCCAGAAATTCCATTCCTGGTTATATACCCAAGAGAACTGAAAATGTATGTCACATAAAAAAAGTATATGCAAATGTTTATAGCAGCCTTATTCACAGTAGAAAAAATAAAATATTGTATATCTATGCAATGGAATACTATTTAGCAATAAAAAGAAATGAAGTATTGATATATGCTACAACATGGATGAGCCTTGAAAACATCATGCTAAGTGAAATAAACCAGCCACAAAAGACCATATATTCTATGTAATCATTTATATGAGATGTCCAGAATGGCAAATCTATGGACAAAAAGTAGATTTGTGGTTGCCAAGGGCTGAGGGAGATGGGGGTAAAAGGTAGTGGCTACTAATAGATATAGTATTTCTCCTGGGGATGATGACAATATTCTAAAGTTGATTGTTGTGATAGCTGCACAACTGAGTGAACATACTAAAGGCCATTGAATTGTTCACTTTAAATGGGTTAATTGTATGGTACATGAATCATAATCAAAATAAAGCTGTTATTTATAAAAAAGAAGAGTATATTCTACCATCAGTGTAGAAAGTGGAGGGTACAAGCCTGACGTAAGAGAGACCATGAGAATAATACATTTTTTTGTGGTGAGACACACTGAAAATCTGATCCAGGAAAATGAAGGAAAACTAACATGTATCAGACTTATATTTCTGAAAAGGTAAAAGGTGTTTCCTCTTTAAGAAATCAGAAATGAGTTTGTACTTTGGTATTTTTCCCTATATAAAGTACATTATTACAGGAAAGAATCTGTGCCTCTCATGATAGTTGAATGCTGAACTTCATCTTTTAACACTTTAATTTCTAAAATTCACAAAGTTTTGGTCTGTGATTTTTCACATTATGCTTTCAATGCTATAATGGCTGATACTTTTCTCCTATATAGTTGAACTTTACACAACACAGCTTCTTGGTTGTGTTTCCTTTTGCTAGGTCAGAAATGAATCTAAAATTTCATAGTCATGCTCTTTTCATGCTCTTTTCATTTGATTATTCAAGTAATAAAATATGAAATTTCTTGATATTTCAGGAAGAACAAACTTTGCATGCTTCCATAGTGAAAATTAAGGGCAAAATTAGATGAAATTGGGCATCACTGGTGGCGCAGTGGTTGAGAGTCTGCCTGCCGATGCAGGGGACGCGGGTTCGTGCCCCGATCCGAAATATAATTATTATTAAATATTAAATGTGGAAAACTTGGAAAAGCAGATGACTAAGTGGAAACATAATTATATACAAATATTTGATAATATCAAAAGAGAGAAAAGTGACACATAGAAGCCAAGCATATAGAGAATTAACAATGTCATGTTGATAAAAAAACGGAAAATCAAAATGAAAACTAAAAGAGGAAGCTAGTAGAATAATCTGATATTGAAAAGGTTTACTAGACAACAAGGTGTCAAAAATGTTTTTATTGTGCGTTGGTATAAAAAACCAAAATTATGGTAACGATTACCTTTAAGATACAACATTAACATGCTCCCTAATAGTTCAAGAAGCAAAACATGGGGCAATTGAGCAAACAGATGGGATCCTACATCGATAATCACTTTTCAGAAATATGGCTTTGAGAGATGTTAAACAACCTCAGCAGACTCCTTTTCAATAGCCTTATCTCCTGATATTGACTTCCATGGCCAGAGTAGGACGGATAATTGGAAGATTTTGATTTTCATACAATAATGTAATCTCTTTCATTTGAGTGAAGTGAGCTCTGAAAACATTACTTGGAACACATGATGCTGATTCATTACATTTCACTTGATAATTGTAATAATGTGTGTGTGTAATTTTAATTGTACATCTCTCATCATATGGAAAAAGTATATGCCATATCACAAAGTGGGGAGATAGTGAACTTTCAAAGGTATCTGAATATCAGATGTTTTCCTAACTGGCCATTAACTGTAGGCAATTTGCTAATCATCTTTTCTTCTTTAAATGAAAATGTCACGTTGTCCTTGACCTTAAGTGGAGATTTTCTGCCTGTTATTCATACTGCAGGGAATAATAACAATAATAACAGGTACACGCAATGGTCACTAGACTAAACCAAGTTCCCATTGAATGACGGTCACCTAAATTTTTTTTTTTTTTTTTTTTTTGCGGTACGCGGGCCTCTCACTGTTGTGGCCTCTCCCATTGCGGAGCACAGGCTCCGGACGCGCAGGCTCAGTGGCCATGGCTCACGGGCCCAGCCGCTCCACAGCATGTGGGATCTTCCGGGACCGGGGCACAAACCCGCGTCCCCTGCATCAGCAGGTGGACTCTCAACCACTACGCCACCAGGGAAGTCCTCACCTAAATTTTTATTCCTTTGTTTCATACTTTAGCTTCTGACACACCAATCTTAGGTCATCCTGGTTGTACTGACACACTTAATTCTATTTCACTGATTTGCAATCTTAACCTGCCCCACTCAAAACTTACTCAGAAAGAACGTACTTCAAGGATGAAGTTTGAACAAAATCTTTGAAATAATTCATATGACAAAATTTATTTCATCTGGCAAAGAACTGGTAGAAATTTTATTATAGGAAAGCATAATGTTTGTATCTTTAATTGCAATAGTTTGAGGATACAGCACACTGTGACACAAAATGGGAACTTAACAAACATGTGTTGAGCAAACAAATGAATAAAAAATGGATTTTAAGAAAAGATACGAGTTGCAGCCATGGTTGAAGAATTACATCTAATATGTAATTTGTGTATTGGAGTATTATTGGCTATGGCAAAAGAAGAGCTATGCTGCATCAAACCTGTAAAACACCTAATGTTGTATGCTAAGGAGTTTGGTATTTATTTCGTGGATTTTAAAGTAGATAAATATCATGAGTATTGGGGGAAAAGAAAAATAGAATGGTATGGATGTTAAGTGAGAACTTTGTTTCAATGATGTAAGTGTGAGCTATAATTTCTAATGATGGAGATCAGTAAGAATGCAATAAGGTACAGATCTTCCTCAACTTATGATGGGGTAATATCCTGATAAATCCATTGTAACTTGAAAACATCATATATTGAAAATGCATTTCATAGACCTAACCTACTGAATTGCATAGCTTGTTAGCCTAGCCTATCTTAAACGGGCTTGGAACACTTAAACTAGCCTACATTTGGGCAAAATAATCTAACAAAAAGCCTATTTTTAATAAAGAGTTAAATATCTCATGTAATTTCTTGAATACTGCACTGAAAGTGAAAAACAGAATAGTTAATGGGTACAGAATGGCTTTAAGTGTACCAGTTGTTCACATTCATGATAGCGTGGCTGACTCGGAGCTGCAGCTCACTCCTGCTGCCCAGCATCACGAAAGAGTATCATACCACATATCACTAGCCTGGGAAAAGATAAAATTCAAAATCTGAAGTATGGTTTCTACTGAATGTGTATTACTTCCACACCATCACAAAGTTGAACCACGGTAAGTCAGGGACTGACGATATTTGATGATTTGGAAGTCATTGGTGACTTTTGAGAAGGTAGATTGACAAATTGGTGGAGACAAAGCAAGAAAAAGTAAATTACATTTTCTGTTCTGGCCAAACTAGAGTAACAGGGATCAGAGTTACCCTCTGGAACACCTAAAAAAAAAAGGGTAGGGAAATAAGACAACAGTTTGCAAGACACTGGATGTCAAGGAGCAGAGACTCATTCCTGAGAGACAGGAAATAAATGATGTGAGCCTTATGATTGTTTCACATTACCTGAGTTTCCAGGCCACAGCTCAGGGAGGGGGATCCCAGGCAGAGACCAGCAGTCTCACTAAATAAAGGAGAAAGGGCTGAGAGACTCTAGAGAACAAGGTGGGTAGAGTTCTCAAGACAGAGTACCAGAGAGGAGAACGATTCACAGAGAGGGAACAGAATCTTGCACCTCCACACTAACTGTTCAGGTGATTATTGATCAGCTTATGTGTGTGACTACATTACTAGAGGCCAGGAAAGGAACCACTTAAATGGACTATAGAAAACAGTGCCTAATACTCATATAGGGCCTGAAATACTGACTTTTCCTATCAGCCAGACTGTAAAACCTCAAGATTAAAGGGCAATGGACAATATACATGGAAAGGTCTTGCCTTAATGGTGGGGAATATTTAACCATATATTATAAAAGAACAATACAGCAACATTATTTAGCCATATAATGTAACAGGAGACTGCTATATTTCTTTCTACCAAATCTTTAAAAGGACCTAAAAGGATCAAACCATTTCCAAGCAACTTAACAGTATCCCAGAAAAAAAGGTAAAAAATATTTGTAAAAATACAAAATTATCCAACACCCAAAAAGGTAAAATTTACAATGGCTGGCATCCAATAATAAATTATCAAAGAAGCAAAGAGGCAGTAATCACCCTTGTAACGAAGAAATGAAGCAATCAAAGCCAACTCATAATCGACACAGATGTTAGAATTAGCAGAAATGACCATAGAACAATTCTTATTACTATACTCAAAAGGTTCAAAACGTTAAGTTAGAGACATGGAATATATTTTTTAAAGTCCTAAATCAAACTTCTAGAAATGAAAAATTCAAAGTGTAAGATAATAAAAAAACACACATTGAATGGCATCAATGACATATTAGACACTGCAGATTAGTGAACTTGAAGACTAAGCAAGAAATATTATCCAAAATAAAACACAAACAAAAAGAAAAAATTTTTCAAAATGAGCAGAGCATCAGTAAACTGTTTGAAGAAAACTTCAAACAATCTAATGTATATATATATATAAAATTGGAGACTCCAAAGAAGAGAGAGAAGGCAAGACAGAAAACATGTTTGAAGAAATAATGGCAACTTTTCCCCAAATTTAATGGAAACTATAAGTCCCCAAATCCAAGAACTTCAACAAACTTCAAGCACAAGAAACATAAAAAAAAAAGGACAAGTCATATCGTAAACAAATTGTTCAAAAACTGTGATAAACAGAAAAATTTTAAAGGCGCCAGAGGGAAAAAAGACACATTACATACAAAGAAACAAAAATCAGGATGAAATCAGACCTCTTATCTGAATAAAGCAACTGGGAAAAAGTAGACAGCCTCCTTAAAGAAAGAAAAAAAAATTGGTAAACTTAGAGTTCTATGTACAGTGAAAACAACTCTTTAAACCAAGGCAAAATAGGGATTTTTTTCAGTCATACAAAAGTTGAACAAATTCATTACCAGCAGACATAAAGTACCCCCAAAAGAGTTGAATAACTTCATTTAGGCAGAAGGAAAATTATACCAGATGGAAATAAGTGTCTAAAGGAATAAAGAGTAGTGAAATTGATAACTACATGGGTAAATAAATAAGATTTCCTATATATAAAAATCATTGGTGATTCAGTATTTAAAGAAAGGCAATTTTTTAAAGTAGTATGGAATTTATAAGATATATAAGAGCAAAATGGATGTCAAGGGTAGAACAAAATTGGGAGGAGAACTCAATCAAATAGAAGACAGAAAAAAATAGAGATAAATCAATAAAGGTGAAAGCTGATTCTTTAAGACCAATAAAGTATATTAACCTCAAGCCAGTCTAATTAGTAAAAAAAAAGACTGCTAAAATGAGCAATGAAAGAGGTGACATCACTCTACAGATTCCACAGCTATCTAAAGGATAACAAGAAGGAACATGAATACTTTGACTATAATTTTGACAAGACAGAAGAAATAGATATATTCCTTGAAATACACAAACTAATCAAGTTCATTCAAGAATAAACAGACAATGTGAATATACCTATATCTATTAAAGAAGTTGAATTTTGCTTCAGGTTCATCAATATTTTAACAACTATGAGACCAACATTCATATATACTCCTGTCATATTTTTGTAGTGCTATGAACATTACACTGTTGTATCAATTACTGGCGAAAATGAAGCCATAAGTAAAAGGAGAATTACTCCTAAAAAAAATGATCTAGTTGGGCTTCCCTGGTGGCGCAGTGGTTGAGAGTCCGCCTGCCGATGCAGGGGACGCGGGTTCGTGCCCCAGTCCGGGAGGATCCCACATGCCGCGAAGCGGCTGGGTCCGTGAGCCATGGCCGCTGAGCCTGCGCGTCCGGAGCCTGGGCTCCGCAACAGCAGAGACCACAACAGTGAGAGGCCTGCGTACCGCAAAAAAAAAAAAAAAAAAAAAAATATCTAGTTAAGTCATTACAGCATGGGAGGAATCTCAAAATAACAGTGCTGAGTAAAAAGAGAATTGTATAGCTCCACTTATATTAAGATTGTAATGAAATAATTACAATTATTTTGTTAACCAAAAATTGAAATCTATGGTCAAAACAATGTTAACTCTCCTTAATAATGAAATTATTATCTACCCTTTTACAATTCCATCAAGCCCCCCAAACCAGATTGAATACTACTTACTTAAATTGTAGGTAAAACTTGAGTTATGCCATTTTATCATATCTCCCAACTAAATATAATTTTAAAATTTTACAATATTCATAAAAATTCACCACAAAGGAATATTTCCATATCCTATATCACAGATACAGAACAGCAGGGTGCTTCAAGTCCCTGGCAAATGTAGTTTGCAAAATAGACATCTGTGATCAAAACTACATAGCAACATCAAATATCCTCACAAATCTATTCATATGCTTTGCATTTCATGAATAGCAATTTTAAATTCACTCATTAAATTAAGAAATCAAGCAACTCCTTTACATTTCCAAAATAACAGCTAAAACTGTCTGGGACAGGAAAATTTGTAGCTAGAAAAATTCATAGTGCAGACCTAAAGTGTACTTCTGTTTCCATTAATGAAGGAATTCATCTATAAATGGAAGTATATGTATATATTTCATCCTTATAGGAGTGGATATCTGCTTATGTGCAAATATTCTATTTCAAATGAAGTTTGCCTGTGAGCATCGTGTGCCTGAAGAACCAGGTCTTTTCTATGTAGTTTTGTAAGCCAAAGCCTAGAATTGCCCTCTAATCTAAAATTTCTCACCACAACCTTAAGTCCATATCACTGCTGTACCTTATTTACGCAATGATTTCCAAATTAGTCTCTCTTCTTAAGTATATTTTTATAAAATGCAAATATGGTCAAATCCATATGCTTGTTAATTCTCCAGGCTCATCTAAACTTACCTATACGCATAAACACATCTCTCTCACACACACACAGCCACACAAACACACTCTTACATTCCAGATTCCAGTCAACATGTCCTTTTCATACCTCTATGTCTTTGTACATGATCTTCCCTATTGTTAGGACTTCACTCAGGCCACTGTGATCTTGTTTCAATGCTCTCTCCTTCAAGGCCAATTTTATGATTGGTTTTATTAAGATCTTATGTTTTTAGACAAGGACCCTCATTTGCCAGTTGCCTTCTACTAAAGAATTCATTCTAATACTCCAGACAAATGAGTAACTAATGCCTTCAAAATCTAGGAAATTGGGGCTTCCCTGGTGGCGCAGTGGTTGAGAGTCCGCCTGCCGATGCAGGGGACACGGGTTCATGCCCCGGTCCGGGAAGATCCCACATGCTGCGAAGCAGCTGAGCCTGCGTGTCCGAAGCCTGTGCCCCGCAAAGGGAAAAGCCACAACAGTGAGAGGCCCGCGTACCGCAAAAAAAAAAAAAAAATCTAGGAAATTGCCAAACTTATTTATTCACATATCAAAGAGGCCAATATTATGCCCTCTGACTCAGCATTATCTGGTTTCTGTGGCTCTCCATTCAACCCTTTGACTTTATGAAGCAGCTTTCACCCTTACACTATTCCATCCCATAAAATCTGCTTTTCCACATTTTGGTTACAGGAACTTGCATTTCACAGAACACGTTTCCTCAACTATAAAGTGGAAACCATATCATCAAACTCAAACTTTGGTGAGAATTAAATGATCACTTTACATAAGTCCCTAATATTACAAACATCACAGAATGATACTCAGCTAATATTTGTAGAAGAGTAGGAGGGAGAGAGGAAGGAGAGTTCCAAAAAGGTACAGAGAACCCAAGAAAAAAAAAAGCTTTAATGGTGTTTATCTTGTGTGATAGCCTTCAGTTAAAGCTCAATCTTATCTATTAAGATGAAAAAAATGTATTTGAAAAATGAGAGTCACTAGAAAAGCTTCCTATTGCTTATTGGTGATGGCTACTTCCAGTGAAATAAACTTTCCTTGGAGAAATTATGTGGTTTTTTTCCATTGCTGTAATTACCTGTATTGGTATAAGTTGTCATACAGAAATAAACAGGAGCAATGTTTGATCTCTTCGGAATTTTTTTTAGCATCAATGAGACTTTAAGAAATAACCTGGGGCTTCCCTGGTGGCGCAGTGGTTGAGAGTCTGCCTGCTGATTCAGGGGACACAGGTTTGTGCCCCGGTCTGGGAGGATCCCACATGCCGCGGAGCGGCTGGGCCCGTGAGCCATGGCCGCTGAGCCTGCGCGTCCGGAGCCTGTGCTCCGCAACGGGAGAGGCCACAACAGTGAGAGGCCCGCATACCGCAAAAAAAAAAAAAAAAAAAAGAAATAACCTGCCCTCAAATCTGTAGTTTTTAGGAGAGCGAAATCAGGAGAGCCTTATATATCTGTGTTAGTGTAGCCTCCTAAAGTTTTCAAAGCCCATTCACAATCTTTGGTTTTTTTGAGGTTAACGATATAGAGAAACCAGAAAGTATTATTGTCTTCATTTTAATAACTGAGAAAACTCCAGATAACTTGAGTTACCTAAAGTGTGAGATCTGAGTCAGTGTCTTCTAATTGTGTGCATTATTTCCACACTGACATTCAGCAATATTATGAAAAATGAAATATACATCTTGAAACCTTGGACCCCAACTATTGAAACTAGGGCAATAACATACGTACCGGGGCCTCTAATAAAGAAAACATAAAGATACACTTTCATTTTCTGGAATGAGTTGTACCCTGCTTTTCCATCTTGCCTGTTGTTGGTCAGTTATGTGGCAGGAGGGGGGATAAATTCCTTTCTGGATGTAAAAGCCACAGACAAGGTAGAAATGGACTGCATGGCCACTGATACTCATACCATGCTCTCCTGATCTTTCACCATTTAAAAAAAAAAGTTAAGGATATTGTTCTCTTTTCAATCTATCATTAGAGTAAATAAGGAACTTTTATTGTGCATAATAAAGACAATGCCTTTAAGTAAGCAAATATTTATGGCATAATTTATTCAACAGATATTTGTATCATGAGGAAAAAACTGATAGTACATGGAAGAATTGAAAGGTAATGAATAGCC
The DNA here is from genome assembly GCF_003031525.2 of Neophocaena asiaeorientalis asiaeorientalis. Lineage (NCBI taxonomy): Eukaryota > Metazoa > Chordata > Mammalia > Artiodactyla > Phocoenidae > Neophocaena > Neophocaena asiaeorientalis. The sequence continues at coordinate 417,688 of NW_020175290.1, forward strand.
ACTCCTGTTACTTACTATCTTACAAAATGGAAACCTGTGATTTCTTAATTATCACCCTTTCACTGCTTCTTCTTTGCCCAAGTGCACAGCACATAACGTTTTACATCAAATTGTATCCTACTAAAAAAGGGAAAATATTATACCTCATCCTATTTTTTGAAACATATATTTTCTATTTGCTACAACCCTAGTGAAAACAAACACTGTGTAATTATTAAACATTGCTAACCAGGTTAATTATGCTCATATTAAAATTATTTAAAATAAAGATTTGCTTAGGTTAGGAAAATAGGATACAGTAGGCTGTAGCAAACTTTCTCCCTGTTAAAATTTCCTTTGGTGATATGTATGTCCATGTTAGACTCCACTTTAAGCCAGCCACGTGCCAAAAGTTGATGGTATATTATAATAATCAATTGTATTACAGTGTCACATAAGGGGTAAAAAAACCTTTGGAGAATTTCGTTCTAGGAATATGTAGTTTAATAAAGAAAAAGGAAGCTGTTTTTCATTTCTGACAGTCTGCATGAAAGAGCATGAAAAGCCCCGCCTTTTGAGTCAGGCAGAAATGAGTTCATAGTCCAGCATTGTCATGCTGTTATCCTGTGGCTTCAGGCAAGTTGCTTTGCAGAATATGTTATCTCATATACATATATATATATATATATATACACATACATATATACCTAAATATAAAAGAATATTATTCAACCATAAAAAAGAAGGATCTCCTACCATCTGTGACAGGGGCTGGACCTTGAGGACATCATGCCAAGTGAAATAAGTCCGACAGAGAAAGACAAACACTCTATGATCTCACTTATATGACGAATCTAAAACAAAAAACACACAGAAACAGCAGAATGGTGGTTGTTAGGTACTGGAGGGTGAGGGAAATGGGTAGATGTTGGTCAAAGTGTACAAACTTGCAGTTATAAGGTGAGTAAGTTCCGGGGACCTAATATAGAACATGGTGACTATGGTTAACAGTGCCATATTATATACTTGAAAGTTGCTAAGACAGATCTTAAATGTTCTCACCACATACACACAAACATTTAATTATGTGAGGCAATGGATAAACTAACCTTACTGTAGTAATCATTTCATAAAACATACATGCATCAAATCATCACATTATATACCTGAAACTTATACAATGTTATTTCTCAGTTATATCTCAATAAAGTTGGAAAAACTTTTTAATTAAAAACATAAAAATTGGGCTTTCCTGGTGGTACAGTGGTTAAGAATCTGCATGCCAAACTTGCACAAGCCTCTTAGATAGCCTCATTCACCAGAGGGCAGACAGCAGAAGCAAGAACTACAACCCTGCAGCCTGTGGAACAAAAACCACACTCACAGAAAGATAGACAAGATGAAAAGGCAGAGGGCTATGTACTAGATGAAGGAACAAGAGAAAACCCCAGAAAACCAACTAAATGAAGTGGAGTACGCAACCTTCCAGAAAAAGAATTCAGAATAATGATAGTGAAGATTATGATGCAGGACCTCAGAAAAAGAATGGAGGCAAAGACTGAGAAGATGCAAGAAATGTTTAACAAAGACCTAGAAGAATTAAAGAACAAACAAACAGAGATGAACAATACAATAACTGAAGTGAAAACTACACTAGAGGAATCAATAGCAGAATAACTGAGGCAGAGGAACGGATAAGTGACCTGAAAGACAGAATCGTGGAAATCACTGCTGCGGAACAGAATAAAGAAAAAAGAATGAAAAGAAATGAAGACAGCCTAAGAGACCTCTGGGACAACATTAAACGCAACAACACTCGCATTATAGGGGTCCCAGAAGGAGGAGAGAGAGAGAAAGGACCTGAGAAAATATCTGAAGAGATTATAGTCAAAAACTTCCCTAACACGGGAAAGGAAATAACCACCCAAGTCCAGGAAGCGCAGTGAGTCCCATGCAGGATAAACCCAAGGAGAAAAACGCCAAGACACATAGTATTCAAATTGGCAAAAATTAAAGACAAAGAAAAATTACTGAAAGCAGCAAGGGAAAAAACAACAAATAATATGTAAGGGAACTCCCATAAGGTTAACAGCCGATTTCTCAGCAAAAACTCTATAAGCCATAAGGAAGTGGCATGATACACTTAAAGTGATGAAAGGGAAGAACCTACAGCCAAGATTACTCTACCCAGCAAGGATCTCATTCAGATTCGACGGAGAAATCAAAAGCTTTACAGACAAGCAAAAGCTAAGAGAATTCAGCACCATCAAACCAGCTCTACAAAAAATGCTAAAGGAACTTCTCTAAGTGGGAAACATAAGAGAAGAAAAGGACCTACAAAAACAAACCCAAAACAATTAAGAAAATGGTCATAGGAAAATACATATCGATAATTACCTTAAACGTGAAGGCATTAAACACTTCAACCAAAAGACACAAGCTTGCTGAATGGATACAAAAACAAGACCCATATATATGCTGTCTAAAAGAGACCCACTTCAGACCTAGGGACACATACAGACTGAAAGTGAGGGGATGGAAAAAGATATTCCATGCAAACGGAAATCAAAAGAAAGCTGGAGTAGCAATACTCAGATAAAATAGACTTTAAAATAAAGAATGTTACAAGAGACAAGGAAGGACACTACATAATGATCAAGGGATCAATCCAAGGAGAAGATATAACAATTATAAATGTATATGCACCCAACACAGGAGCACCTCAATACATAAGACAACTGCTAACAGCTACAAAAGAGGAAATTGACAGTAACACAATAATAGTGGGGGACTTTAACACCTCACTTACACTAATGGAAAGATCATCCAAAATGAAAATAAATAAGGAAACACATGCTTTAAATGATACAATAGACCAGATAGATTTAATTGATATTTATAGGACAGTCCATCCAAAAACAGCAGATTACACTTTCTTCTCAAGTGCACATGGAACATTCTCCAAGATAGATCACATCTTGGGTCACAAATCAAGCCTCAGTAAATTTAAGAAAATTGAAATCATATCAAG
>NW_020175290.1:421789-430286 GCF_003031525.2 Neophocaena asiaeorientalis asiaeorientalis
ATTAAAAAAAAAAAGAATCTGCCTGCCATTACAGGGGACACGGTTTCAAGCCCTGGTCCAGGAAGATCCCACGTAGCGCCGAGCAACTAAGCCCCTGCACCACAACTACTGAGCCTGCGCTCTAGAGCCCATGAGCCACAAGTACTGAGCCCACGTACCACAGCTACTGAAACCTGCGTGCCTAGAGTCCATGCTCTGCAACAAGAGAAACCACCGCAATAAGAAGCTCGCACTACACAACAAAGAAAAGCTTGCACGTCCAGAGCCTGTGCTCCGCAATGGGAGAGGTCACAACAGTAAGAGGCCCGCGTACGCAAAAAAGAAAAAAAAAGAGTAGCCCCTGCTCGCCAGAACTAGAGAAAGACCATGCGCAGCAACAAAGACCCAATGTGGCCAAAAATATAATAAATAAATAAATTTATTTTAAAAAATAAAATTTTTAAAAATCACTGAAATCTACTATATATTGCATATTTGCGATCTTTCCTCCAATTTTTTTTTTTGCGGTATGTGGGCCTCTCACTATTGTGGCCTCTCCCGTTGCGGAGCACAGGCTCCAGACGCGCAGGCTCAGCAGCCATGGCTCACAAGCCCAGCCGCTCCATGGCATATGGGATCCTCCTGGACCAGGGCACGAACCCGTGTCCCCTGCATCAGCAGGTGGACTCTCAACCACTGCACCACCAGGGAAGCCCCCTCCAATTTTTTTGAAAAGCAAATTCAGCATGATGAACCTTCAAAATTTTCACAGTACAGTACAGTGTATCAGTACCAATATTTAGTGGATCTGTATTCAGTGGACTAAAAAACTCCATAAGATCTACTACTTATAACACCATTATTATTGAGCCTCTGGGAGAGAAAAATCTGTAATGGAAACACAGACAATATCTAAGGTTCCTTTTCTGTTGTTGTTAGAGAGACAAGACAGTTACTCTTGAAATTAAATAATAATACAAGAAATGTCTAAAGGCCATATAAATGTAGCCCTTGATAAGCTACTTTCTGAAATTTAGTTCCTCTGTCTCAAACTAATCTTCAGGATTTACTGATTCCAAAAACTATTCAAATTCTGGAAATGTACTACCTACTAACACTTCTACAAGAAAAAATATAAATGAGATTTCAGTGACTAGCTGGAAAAGACAAAAACAGAAAAAAGGGGGGAAGGTATTATGTTAGCCTTCCAAACTTATAACAGAAGAACCTAAAGTTTAAAAATGAACTTTAGTTTTTACATAATGAATAGACTACTTTATCAAGGTCAGTCTTTTAAAAATAATTGCTACCACATATTAATTGAAGCCAATGAGCTAAGTGTATTATTAGCATCATTTTAAATGAATCATCTAAGTTAATACTTATAATATATGGTATTATTAGTCCCATTCTTCTGATGAGTAAATCACTATATGCAAGTTCACATGGCTTGGAACAAGCTTTCAACTAAGGACTTTTTGACACAGAAGCCCAAGTCTTTCATACCTGCGAAAGAAATAAAGAATGCTTATTGCATTCATTTTGTACCTATATATCTTAAATGAAGTAGCAGTACACAGAGAATATATATAGATCATGAATTATCTCAATTCCCAGGGCTGTTATTATATCATTAAGCTATTATTGTTAACTTTCTGCTAACTACCAGAATATTGGCTATTATAACTAAAATTAAAAAGAGGACTTCAATTTACAGACAAGTGAAGTCTCACAGTATACGTGTGTGGTGACATCTCAAATTTGGGTATTGACTTTTACCTTTTCAGTATAACAGTTTATCAAATGACAGCATGGTGCTTAAAATATTTTACTTATAGGCTGTTTTCAAGAGGCAAATGTCTTGGGAATTTTTCTCACTTAACTGTTCTTTAGCATAATATATCCCCTATGGCTCATTTTCCTAGTTAATGATCAACATGAGCAATATGTCTTTTTAATGTGAATATGAAATTTGCATTCTGCAAGATAATGATGACAGAAGATAGAAACAAGCTTTTCATTTATTTATTTTTGCTAGCCTTTTTTAAAGTAAAGCCATCTTACCAATAGTTTACGAAATTTATTACTTAGAGCAAGAACCTTATTTATTTACTCCTGGGTAAGAAAATGAAAAAGTTCATAAAGTTCATAAAACTCCATTACCTAATGAATTCTAGTTCAATAATGCACCACAGACTTACATACAAAGGGCCTTGCAAACACTTAACCATGAGTCAAATCAATCAAAATAAATACATTTGCAACCACAAAATTGACTACATTGAAAATATTTATAACATTTCTGAGAATGTTTTGTCCATCCTGCTGGGTAAAAAGTCACTGCTGTAAACAACTGTGGTTTTTCCTGTAATTTGGCAACAAAACAGTCAATATACAATACAGTTCTTCTTATTACAAATATATAGGCAGTCAATATGTATGTTGACTGATTGGTTTTACTTTTAAAAAGCTATTTCTGTGGCCCACTGTTGATATGATTATAATAAATTTTATACCAGAAATAACCTTAACACGGTGTTTTTTAGACCCTGTCAACAGTTAGTCTCCATACAGACAGATCTTGATTGAATACTGTTTTCCTAATAGTGATAAGGAGGAAAGCTAAAATAAACTTAGTCAAGCCTTTCTGTAGTACTTTAATTCCCTTCATTTTATATAATTACAATCATCTAGAAAAAAGACAAACAAACTTTAACCTGTCACCAAAATAAAGATGTGAAAAATTAGTTTCAAAATCCTGGAGGAGGAAATGAAATGGGGCATGGAGGAATAAATGATATTCCCTTGCTCCTATTTTCATAAAGTACTTCTTAATTTATTTATTTAATACAAAGATATTAGAAATTTCTAATAATACACCACATTAAATTTAACAAAATTTGATTGTAAAAAATGTATTTCCAATGCTGTATATTCTAAAGTGACATTGTTCCATTTCTTAAACTGCCCTGTGCCTTAATATGTTCTTTAATTTATAAATATTTTAGTAAAATAAATCTGAAAAATTCGCCCTATAAAATAGCTTCTTAGAGTTTCCCAGTGCCCATGAGTTAATTAAATGCTATTTACAATAACTGATTCAAGAAATAAATTTAATATTTGTTAAACGCAGCATTTCCTAAACTCATTTGACGTCAGAAAAGATTTTTTTTTCAAGCAATACCTATTAAACTCTCATATATCAAGTGGAACATCCTTTGGAAAAACATCAGATAAGAGAATAGTATCTGTATTTACAATTCAGTTAAAGCAAGTTATAAAGATTATTATTTTGAAATTAACACATTACATTTATATATTATAAATAAATAATTAAAATACTGTTTCTGGAATTTAAATCTTCAGTATATGAACTGAATAATGCAGTGAATCAGGCAAAAGGAAAATAAAATCGAGGAAATACTACAGAATGTTGAATAAAAGGTACAGTGATTAAATATATGAGGGATAATTAAGAAATGTGGTGATTAAGTCCAACACAAAACTAGCAGAAGTTCTAAAATCAGTTAACGTAAGAAATAGAGAAGAAATCATCAAAGAGACATTAATAAAATAATATCCCTTAGCTGAACAAATATCTGTTTCCGTAATTTCTCTTTCTGATATTTCATTGTTAGCATATAGAAATGCAACAGATTTCTGTATATTAATTTTGTACCCTGCAACTTTACCAAGTTCACTGATGAGCTCTAGTGGCTTTCTAGTGACACCTTTAGGATTTCCTATGTATAGTATCATGTCATCTGCAAACAGTGACAGTTTTTACTTCTTCCTTTCCAATTTGGATTCCTTTTTTTTTTTTTTCTTCTCTGATTGCCGTGGCTAGGACTTCCAAAACTATGTTGAATGAAAATGGCAAGCATGGGCATCCTTGTCTTGTTCCTGATCTTAGAGGGAATGCTTTCAGCTTTACACTGATGAGTATGATGTTATCTGTGGGCTTATCATATATGGTCCTTATTATGTTGAGGTAGGTTCCCTCTATACCCACTTTCTGGAGAGTTTTTATTATAAATGATGTTGAATTTTATCAAAAGCTTTTTCTGCATCTATTGAGATGATCATATGGCTTTTATTTTTCAATTTGTTAATGTGGTGTGTCAGATTGATTTGGGATACTGAAAAATCCCGGCATCCCTCAGATAAATCCCACTTGATCATGGTGTATCATCCTTTTAATGTATTGTTGGATTCAGTTTGCTAGTATTTTGTTGAGACTTTTTGCATCTATGTTCATCAGTGATACTGGCTTATAATTTTCATTTTTTGTAGTATCTTTGTCTGGTTTTGGTATCAGGGTGACGGTGGCCTCAAATAATGAGTTTGGAAGTGGTACTTCCTCTGCAATTTTTTGGATTAGTTTCAGAAGGATCAGTGTTAACTCTTCTCTAAATGTTTGGTAGAATTCACCTGTGAAGCCATCTGGTCCTAGACTTTTGTTTGTTGGAAGTTTTAAAATAACTGATTCAATTTCAGTACTGGTAATCAGTCTGTTCATATTTTCTATTTCTTCCAGGTTCAGTCTTCAGAGATGGTACCTTTCTAAGAATTTGTACATTTTTTTCTACATTGTCCATTTTATTGGCATAGAGTTGCTCACAGTAGTTGCTTATGATCCTTTGTATTTCTGTGGTGTCAGTTGTTAAGTTCTTTTTCATTTCTGATTTTATTGATTTGGGCCCTCTCCCTTGGCTAAAGATGTATCAATTTTGTTTATCTTTTCAAAGAACCAACTTTTAGTTTCATTGATTTTTTTGACTCTATTTCATTTATTTCTGCTCTATTTTTTGGATTCCTCTCCTAAAATAAAGAAAATATAAGCAAAAATAAACAAATGGGACCTAATTAAACTTAAAAGCTTTTGCACAGCAGAGGAAACCATCAACAAAGTGAAAAGACAACCTATTGAATGGGAGAAAATATTTGCAAATGATATGGCCAATATAGGATTCATATCCAACATATATAAACAGCTCATAAAACTCAACATCAAAAACAAACAACTCAATTAAAAAATGGGCAGAACTGAATAGACATTTTTCCAAAGAAGAAATGCAGACAGCCAATAGGCATATGAAAAGATGTCTCACATCAGTAATCATCAGGGAAATGCAAATATTGGGTGGGCCAAAAAGTACCTTCAGTTATTAAGTAAAAATAAAAGACACATCTTTCATTTTCACCAAGAACTTTATTGAACAACATATTCACCCATTTGTTCCACTACCTTCTGCCATTTTTCAGGCAAATTCATGATTCCATCTTCCCATAACATTTTATCTTTTTGAGCAAAGAACTGTTCCAGGTGCCTTTTACAGCCTTCCGGGGAATTGAAATTTTTTCCATTAAGAGAATTTTGTAAAGACCAAAATAAACAGAAATCCAAAGGTGCAATGTCTGGTGAATATGGCAGATGAATCAGAACTTCCCAGCCAAACTGTAACAGTTTTTGCCTGGTCATCAACCAGGTCTTGTTATGTGGTCTTGTGTTATCCTGATGGAAGATTACTGCATTTTCTGTTGACTAATTCTGGATGCTTTTGTTGAGTGCCACTTTCATTTCAGTTGGTCTAATTTGGAGCACTACTTGTTGGAATTAATCCTTTGGTTTTCTGGAAGGAGCTCATAAAAGAGGCCTCCCTTCCAATTACACCATATACACAACATCACCTTCATTGGATGAAGACCAGCATTTGGTGTGGCTGGGGGTGGTTCATTTCGCTTGTCCCACGATCTCTTCCATTCCACATTGTTGTACAGTATCCACTTTTCAACACCCATCACAATTTGTTTTAAAAATGCAACATTTTCATTACGTTTCAGTGGAGAATCATAGGTGGAAATATGGTCAAGAAGATTTTTTGCACTTAACTTATATGGAACCCAAACATCAAAGCGAGTCACATAACCAAGCTGGTGCAAATGATTTTCAGTGTTTGATTTGGATATTTTGAGTATGTTGGCTACCTCCCACGTGGTATAATGTTGATTGTTCTTAATTACTGTTTTGATTTGATCGCTATCAACTTCAACTGATCTACCTGACCATGGAGCATCATCCAGCAAGAAATCTCCAGCACGAAACTTCGCAAACCACTCCTGACATGTTCAATCAGTCACTGCACCTTCTCCATACACTGCACAAATCTTTTTGTGCATTTCAGTTGCGTTTTTACCTTTCTTGAAATAATAAAGCATAATATGCCAAAAATGTTGCTTTTTTCTTCCATCTTCAATATTAAAATGGCTACACAAAAATTTACCAATTTTGATAAGTCTTTCTTTATATGCATGCTGATATGACAGCTGTCACATACAATCTAACAAAACTGTTTTGAATAAAGTTAAAGACAACTAAGTGCTACTAGAGACATCTTACAGAAAAAACTGAACGAAACTTTTGGCCCATCCAATAAAAACCACAGTGAGATATCACTTCACACCTGTCAGAATGGCTATCATCAAAAAGTCAACAAATAACAAATGTCGGTGAGGATGTGGAGAAAAGAGAACCCTTGTACACTGTTGTTGAGAAAGTAAATCGGTGCAGCCACTGTGGAAAACACAGTGGAGGTTTCTCAAAAAACAAATGGCAGAGCTACCATGTGACCCTGCAATTCCACTCCTGGGTATATACCAAAAACAAACAAACAAACAAACAAACACTAATTCAAAAAGATACATGAGTCCCAATGTTCAAAGCAGTGCTATTTACAATGCCAAGGTATGGAAGCAACCTAAGTGTCCATCAACAGATAAATAGATGAAGAAGATGCGAGATATATATATATAATGGAATACTACTCAGCCATTAAAAAGAATGACATTTTGCCATTTCCAGCAACACGGATGGACTTGGAGGGCATTATGCTAAGTGAAATAAATCAGACAGAAAGATAAATACTGTATGATATCGCTTATATGTATCATCTAAAAATACAGCAAACTAATTAACATAACACAAAAGAAGCAGACTCACATATATAGAAAACAAACTAGTGGTTACCAGTCATGAGGGGAAAGGGGAATATAGGGCTGGGGGAGTGGGAGGTACAAACTCTTGGGTGTAAGATAGGCTCAAGGATATATTGTACAACACGGGGAATATAGCCAATATTTTGTAATAACTGTAAATGGAAAGTAACCTTTAAAATTGCATAAAAATTTTAAGTACTTTAACAAAATAATTTTTAAATGAAAGAATAATATGAGAATTTTAAATAGTGGTGATACCATATGATCTGTAAGAAGAAAATAAATCTCCAAAGACATAAAAATGCATTATCGCTGCAACTAGAGAAAACCCACAGGCAGCAACAAAGACCCAATGTAGCCAAAAATAAATTAATAAATAAATTTTTAAAAATAAATAAATTTAATAAATAAATACATTAGACTTTGAAAACTGAGACATTTACCTCTTAAGCAGTAGGTGATTAAAATCACAGATTTATATTTGTTACTCTATAGATCCAATTGCAATCCTTGATTTTTCCATGAACAATAAGTTAGATTTTTATCTCTTTTATGGTGCTTACAACAATGCCCGTGAAAAAGCTGTTTTCTAAAGATTTGAAATACAGACAAATTCATCTTGGATTATTCTTTTACCACAGTATTTTTCATGACAGAATTAATTGTTCTAAATATGTTCATTAACTTGTCAAGGGAATATTTATCATTTCCTTTGTTAGATGTAGCTGAATGATGTTTTCTACCCTTACTAACAAGTATGCCTTAGTTTCTCCTTGTGAATGAGGAATGATAAATGCCTCTTTTGCCTCTGGCTCTTCCTCTGTAAACTGGACACAATATATATTCTTTCTAAATTTCGTATGAAATCAAACAAATGGGTTATTTGTAAACCAATATAATTTATGTAACATGGTTTTGCATGTTATCTGTCTCAGAATAAGCATCCAGTATAATATTGCTATTTCATATAGTATAATTATAATCAGAAAACAGAAGTAAACTATATTCAATGCATAAAGGGGAAGCAAAAGTCATAGAGATCTTCTTATATCTCACAAATATTTTCATTGATTTATAGGAATATGCTTTAAAGTCTCAAGATATTTAGTAGATTTCATGATGTTTATTTATATAGTAAGAGAATTTTCATAAGGGTATAATTTTAGCTTCCTTACTTAGAAAAATTCTGAGGAACTTGTATAAGAGCCAATATTTCAACCATTCCCTTTAATAATACTGTAACTAGCAAGCTAGTGAGCATTCACTTATCTAAAATATCCTAAAGTTCAACTGGGCAGCTTCAAAATTTTTCATATGACTGTTGATTAAAACTTTTATTTGTACCTTGTATCCATTTCAATTTTTTTACTTTCCAAAAGAATATATTGTATAAAGGACTCATATCTAGGATATATAAAGAACTCTTAAAACTCAACAATGAGAAAACAAGCAACCTAACTTTATATATGTGTGTATACACACACACACACACACACACACACACACACACACACTATATTAA
>NW_020175290.1:430438-449598 GCF_003031525.2 Neophocaena asiaeorientalis asiaeorientalis
ACACACACACACACACACACACACACACAATCTATAAGAACAAAAGAAAGTGGCCTCGTAGAATGAATTTGGGAGTCTTCCGCCCTCTGCTATATTTTCGAAGAGTTTGAGAAGGATAGGTGTTAGCTCTTCTCTAAATGTTTGACAGAATTCACCTGTGAAGCCATCTGGTCCTGGGCTTTTGTTTTTTGAATATTTTTAATTACAGTTTCAATTTCAGTGCTTGGGATTGGTCTATGTTAAAAAAAAGAACAAAAGAAAGAAAAATACATATATACATATTTTTACCAAAGAAGATATACAGATGGCAATTAAGTACATGAAAAGATGCTCAACATCATACGTCATTAGGGAGATACAAATAAAACCACAATGAGGTATCACTACACACCTATTCGAATAGCTAAAATCCAATAACTGACAAAACCAAATGCTGACGAAGTGCAACAGGAACATACATTCATTGCTACTGAGCATATAAAATGATACAGTTATTTGGGAAGACAGTTTGACAGTTTCCTACAGAGCTAAGCATAGTTTTACAATAGGATATAGCAATCATACTCCCCAGTTAATTGAAAACCTATGTTCACACAAAAGCCTATACCAAATGTTTATAGCAGCTTTTTTAATAATTGTCCTAAACTGGAAATAATCATATCATATTATCCTTCAACAGGTGAATGGATAAACAAACTTGGTATTCGAGATGATGGATAGATACTTCAGGTGATAAAAGGGAAGAAACTACAGATTCACACAACAACATGGATGAATCCTAAATGCATGTTGCTAAGTCAAAGATGCCAGATTCAGAAGTCTACATATTGTATGATGCCGTTTATTCAACATTCTGGAAAACACAAATTATAGGGATGGAAGACAAATCAGCATTTGTCAGAGGTTGGGAGTGAATGACTACAAAGGCCACTCACAGAGACTATTTTATGTTGATGAAACTGTACTGCATGGTACTAGGCATAAGATACATGACTACGCATTTGTCAAAACACATAGAATAGTACATCACAGGGTGAACTTTAATGTATGCAATTTTTAATCAGAGTATCCTGGATGTAATGCATACTGTGACAAATAAATTTAACTGTATTCCCAATATATGATAAAGCGGCACTGAAGGGTGTGGAGAAAAAGGAACTGACCTAAGTGACTTTAGAAAATGATGTTTTGATTGGTAAATATGACCAGGCGCAAAAATAACTGTACATAAACATAATTTTAGTTGGTAAGTTTGTTTCTCACAGGAATACAGTTGAGAAAACTGAAAACATATTTACACTAGTGTAGAACAAATAAGTAAATAAATGGTAAACAATTTGAGTCAGGTTTCTCACTGTCAGTAAAAGAAGTTACAAATAAGCAAGGGGCAAAAGCTGTAATGAACCATGTGATACTGGATTAGAGTCTTAGACATTAGTATGAACTCATGTTTAGTTTAATAGGTATAGAGATAGATACCTATAGAAATGATTATAGATATGTGTGTATATATTGGTTAATATACATGCGTATATTTCATAACTGCGGAGAGACTAGAAACAATGACACTAAGTAGCAACAAACACATCTAGCATCCAGGCCTTAGTTTCTACACATGGTTCTCCAAAATAACAAAAACCAGACATCCTTGGAGAAATGACTAATTCTAGGCCTGGGGCAATGAAAACACAAGATGAGCCTGGAGCATTATGTAGTGCCAGGTAATAAGGCTGCACTCAAAAATCAAAAGGATAGAGGCAGATCAAAGGGACACAAGAGCTCAACTGAAGGAGCACCTGATGGCCTAAGCTGGAACAATTTGAGTAATAAAATTAATTAAACTTTAAAGTTATAGAGAAATATAAAATAAATATTCATGAGTCCATGCTGATATAAATAACTGAACATACAGATAAATGGGGAAGAAGGTACAAATCTTTCTTACAAAGAATTTCAAATAACATATGTAAATACTCTTCCCTCCAGGAGATGGGGCTTAAACTCCCTCTTAGGGGTATTGGCTGGATTCCAAAAGATAGATTATGGAAAGGGAACAATAGTAACTTCACAGTGAGAAATCTGGCAGACCTCACCTTAACCAAGTGATCAAGGTTAACATCACCAGTAATAAGTCATTACTGACACAAGGTGATGAGAAAGACATTTCACCTCTATGGTAATCTTCCCCCAAACCCAAAAAACCCTGGTCTGTCTAATCATGAAAAAGACACCAAACAAACCCAAATTCAGGGCCATTCTACAAAAGCCTGGCCAGTACTTCTCAAAACTATAAAGGTCATGGGAAAGAAGGAAAGGCTGGGAACCTGTCAGAGACCATAGAAGAGAGATTATAACTAAATTCAATGTGATATATTTGATTAGATCCTAGAACAGAAAAAAGACATAATTGTAAAAAAAAAATCGATAAATCTGAATAAAGTCTGGAGTTTAGCTAAAAGTAATGCATCACTGTCTTTTTAGTTTTAACATATGTACTATGTAAAATAGTAACATTAGAGTAAGACGGGTGAAGAGTACATGAGAACTCTCTGTACTATTTCTGCAACTGTTTGATAAACCTAATATTCTCAAAAAAAGGTTTAGTTTTTTTTTAAGTGCATAGTTGCATTTCATTATGATGAATCAACACAGAATAGCTATTAAGCATAGTAGAAACTGTAGCTCCTGTAAAATGCAGATTTGCAGATCCCCCTCTCTCCATATAAATTGTATCAGAATTTTCTAGAAATGGAACCAAGAATCTGCATTTCATATAGCTATAGGTGAATCTTATGCACACCAAAATCTGAGGATTCCATTTCTAGAGCCCTGTGCCTTTTATAGTCCCAAAAGACTTTTAAAGGCTTTAAAAACCAAAGTAGTAATGGTATTATCCAAGGTAACCAAATTTGAAGAAAGTCAAAATTCAGCATATGAAAGATAGGTAAGGAAAGATAATATGTATATAACTGGTGGGCACATAGGATAACAGGGTCATGATAGCTTGGCAAGTGGATTCAAAGTATGGTAAGTATCCAAGTGGCAGTTGAAAGACTAAAAGTGGAAGCAACTTGCTTACTCAGACAACCCTTCCTGGGTTGAAGAAAAGTGATATTGCTATGGAGTGCAGAGAAATTACAACGGGTCTGTTCAATCAACAGGCAACAACTGCCTTAGTATGAAGTGATACTACTCCAAAAATGAATAGTGCAGTACTGACAACCAAAACCAACACCACCAAGCTAATAAACAAATGCTCAAGGAACCTGAAAGGCTCTGACTGGAGTATTATATAATGAACAGATGAACAAGGGAATGAGAATAAACTATGAAAATCAACGTGATGAAACTCACTGGTTAAATGAAGCCTAATTGGTCTCAAGTATGACATCCTATGTGCCTCTGCCTACCCTCAGTTGCCTACCACATTTACTGTGGTAGACTTCATGCTGGCTCAGGGCACCATTTTTGAGCCCCAACAGATTCAAGTAGTCCACAACCTTGCTGCCTCCTCCACCCACACAGCATATGCCAGCCCTCCTCTGATACCCAATCACATTCCCTCTGAATGAACCCACTTCGGCATTCTTCTGCCTGCATCAGCCAGCCCTCACTCATGTTTACCATTTATGATGGTTAATTTTACATGTAAACTTAGGCTACGGTGCCTGGTTGTTTGGTCTAGAAGCTGCTGTGCAGGTATATTTTAGATGTGATTAACTTGTAAATCAGTAGACTTTGAGAAAAGCAGATGATCCCTCCATAGTGTGCTGGACATCATCCAATCAGTTGAAGGCCTTAAGAATAAAGACTGAAGTCCTCCCTTGAATAAAGAACTATGCCTCCAGACTAGAAATTCTAGAATTCTAGAATTCTAGAATAGAAATTCTGTCTGAGTTTCTAGCTTTTGGACTCAAGACTGCAACATGAACGTTTACCTTAATTTCCAACCTGCTGACCTACCCTGCAGATTTCTGACTTGCCAAGCCCCACAATCACATAAACCAAAGCCAATAGCCAATTCCTTAAAAGAAATCACCCCTCCCCACATATATACATTTGATCCTTGGACAACATGGGGGTTAGGGTGCAGTTAAAAACTGCATAATCCGGTTCTGCATCCGCAGATTCAACCAACCATGAATCGTGTAGCACTGCAGTATTTACTGAAAAATATCCGTGTATAAGTGGACCCACACAGTTCAAACCCATATTGTTCAAGGGTCAACCGCAATAGGATGTTTTACCCTTTTATATAAAATATAATAACCTATTATATATCCAATCCTATCCAATATAATATAAATATCTTATTAGGTCTGTTTCTCTGGAGAACCCTAGATAATACACTATTCTGATCATTTTTCTACCAGTAACACTGTAACCATCTTCTCTTATAATGAAATACACTGCAGCTATTTTGCCATTGCTACACCCAATGACATTTTTTCTTAGTAAGGTATGATACTTAGGTAAGTTATAATCAATATATAGACTTAGAGATTCCCATTTTGTTCTTTGAACCAATTAGCATAGAATCAACATTCCATATCCTGGCTGAGTATCAGAATCACTTGTGGCACTTCTTAAAAGTAGAGTTGATCCTTGAACCACAGGGACTTGAACTGGGTGGGTTCACTTAATCTACAGTACTACTCATTCTGGGGTTGACTGAATCTGAAGATGTTCAACCATAGATACGGAAGGCCGATTGTAAAGTCATACCTGAACTTTCGACTGTGTGAGGGTCCCCACCCCTAACCCCAAAGTTGTTCAAGGGTCAACTGTACATATGCCAGAGTTCAACCCCGAACTTGCTGAATCAGAATTTCCTCAACTGATTTTGATTCACAGCCAACGGCTGAAATCCCTGGGCATAAAATCATTTGACCACAGTATCTGCAACAGGATCTAGTCCAAGGTCACTTTTTTTTTTTTTTTTTTTTTTCCTCAATCCACGGGCCTCTCACTGTTGTGGCCTCTCCCGTTGCGGAGCACAGGCTCCAGACGCGCAGGCTCAGCGGCCATGGCTCACGGGCCCAGCCGCTCCGCGGCATGTGGGATCTTCCCGGACCGGGGCACGAACCCGTGTCCCCTGCATCGTCAGGCGGACTCTCAACCACTGCGCCACCAGGGAAGTCCCAAGGTCACTTTTTTAAATAGAGAACTTGAGGTTAAGGGAGAATAAATTACTTATTCAAATTCCCAAAAAGGGTAAGAATGAACAGTATCAGGCTGCTATTTTTTTCATATTTCTATAAAGTACCTTTTATTTTCTTATATAGACATTTCCAGAAAAAACATAACAAGTGGCATTCCAATCACTCAGTGCACACAGTTATGCATATCTTATCATCTGATCCACAGCTCCAGTTCACTAATATAGATAGATTATAATATTTAGGAAATAAAAAGAGGCAGCTCTATTTTATAAGGTAGTTCATGCCATGTACACATGAAATTATCTGGTATATAGTTAGAAGACCTCGTAAACAGCTAAAATCTTGTTTATTAATTGTGTTGTAATAAAACTTTGAGGACATGTAAATGATATTATGTTATGTCTGATGATTTAATCAAAGAAGGGTGACCTCACTTTCCGAGTGATGGAACTTCGGTAGATGCATTCAAAGAGCTAACATAAATCTTAGCTTATTTTCTAGTAGCTAGCAAAAAACTTCCAAAATCACTTCATATTGTGGATATGAAAACACAAAATAATCAATAACCTCAGTTTTCCACTAACGCTGACTTCTAATACTCCATGGCTTCTAATACAATATTTGTATTTTTTAAAGAATTAAAAATTGACAGAGTATATACATACACAATCAGCTAAGATGCATGTTTCCACTAATGTCTACTTTACCTAACTAACGTCCAATAATGGAAGGGTAGGCAAAAATATTCAATATTATTATTTTTAAATTATACCACTCTAACCCTAATTATAAAATACAGAATACTATTCTATATTAATAATCATATCTCTTTATAATAATTTACTACATATATATTCATACTACAATCCACATTAAGGTACAAATTTTAGCGAACATTAACATTAGTGATCAAAGCCCAATATGTACGTACAAATGTGTGCACTCCATACATACATATACACAACATGGTTTTCTAAGATGTCAATGAACATATCACAAAATGTGAATTGAGATGTTATTTTGTAGAGAGTTCTAATATTATATTATTACCTGTTTTCTCTTGTTCATTTGACCCAACAGCATTCTTTTGCAAGAAGATAGGCTGAGGGATGCTCTACATCATCCAGCTATGAAACAGAGTTTTATAAACCCAAGTGTCCCATAGAGACATTTACTCCAATGAACTGGTATAATTCAAAATGTAATCTAACCAAACATGCTTAAGAGTCTGGCTAGGAGAAGCAATACCATGGTTTATAAAATAGTGTCTCTGGAAAGAAAAGGAAGTGGACTCTTGGTTGTGCATAAAATCTTGTTAATCCTATTTCCATTTCCCCCTCCTACATTTGTAACAACTGAATAAACTGATTATGTTTTTTTTATCTTGTAGCTGTAATCTCTGTAGACAGACTAATTAAATACTTACATTGATGTGATCAATATAGTTATCAATCAATAATGCTCCAGGAATTGATTTTTATAATTTGAGGAATTCTGCACCTTGATTCATTTATATGCTATTGTCTTTTTTCTAAAAATTAGGGATTGTTAATGTGGAAAATAAAAAAAAAAGAATTAAGAGGGAAGGGCCATGTAAGGAAAATTGCAGTTCTCTACAGCATAATTGAGGAATACATGTGATTAAGGAAAAAGTGATGATTTAGGGGGGGATAAAAGCATGGATAATTGATATAGAACTCGTGAAATAGGGAAGCAATTGTAAATAGATTACTGTGGACATGGAACTGACATTTCCAGTTATTACTACTGTTGTCTTGTCCTTGAAAGTTAAGATCTGAGGAATGTTCAGCAATGTTTCCATAGCTGCACGTATAAGAAAATAATATTCCTGCCAGCAGAAGCTGCTCTAGTACAGCTTTCCCCTTCTACTCCAGGCCACGGACTCTACCACACAGACACTCAAAGGCAAGAGTGTTATCCCTTAAAATCCTGTCAGTAGTTCTCTTCACCTCAATTCCCAGTTCCAACAGCCTCTTCCCTTTTTAATGGGCTGCCTTTGGCCTCACCTTCCTTCCCAAATCCAGCAGTTACTCCACAACAGATCTGCATTGCACGTCCTGTAAAGGAATGCGAGATTTTGTCTTGGCATTCAGTCTCTCTTCCAAGACACACACACACACACAGACACACACACACATATATAATGTATAAGTTCATATTACTGCCAATGGTTTCAAAGAATCAGCACTTTTCTGGCAGAAGAAAATCAAGGGATTACATTACTAATGGAGAATTGAGTCATACAGCTGACAGTATTTGGCAGATTATTAATGAGCCTTTAATCATGGGTTGTTTGTCATGTATGAAATCAGAACTTAAAAGCACCATCTACATTAGCAAAAGCAGGTTGATAATCTTTCTATTTAAAGAATATATGCTAATATTTTAATTCACTTTATAATAAATGAGATTTAAAATCATTTGGGCAGAAAGTTACTAAATATCAGATATCTCCTAGAAATTTGAAACTCTAAATAGGTTTAACTGACCTTAGCTATTCAGATATATTTGGAAAATGGCAAAAGACTTTAAGAAAATAAGTCAAAAGGACATTGTTTATTTTTCATGTATGAACTGAAATATAAAAAGCTCAGAGGAAAAGTAATAAATGTGAATAATACACAGGAAACACTTTACAAAACATTTACTTTGGAAATTGTGCTTTTCGCTGAGTTTAATAGTGGTTGGTTGAGGTCATTATCATATTTTTATAAAAAAGGAAATCAGCAAATAAGTCATTGAGAATATGGTATAAAAGTTTAGAAAATTAAAATGTGAGAGCACATTACTCATGTCAAATTATGAAGAATAATGATTACATTCAATATAAGCTTATTAACACATTGGGTTAATAGTATAGTAAGGTATGGAATCATAAGGAACATTTTATAAGGATTTTGCATTTTTTTCCTAACTTGTTTGGAAAAACTTACACTTGATTTTAGTGAAACAAAGTATCTACACCTTCAACCAAGACATTCTGGATTTGTAGGTTGACTAACACCATTCCACCAAAAATATTTTCCCTAAACCTAATTGCTATGTAGGAAAAGGTATGAGAACGTCTGTAGCAATTTCTGTATCTGTGACAATAGTAGTAAAGATTTCAAACAAAATATTATTGAATATATATGAATATTTCAATATATATATATACATATTCTATTATCAACTCATTAGCATCTAATTTTACATTCATCACATATACATTCTGTCAGTGAACATAGTGAACTGAAACAGACTCTAGGGCCCATGAGATTTAAGTCAACGCCTGTTGCAATCATTCAGCATTTAGCACAAAGCTGGAATATATTAGGTCCTAAATAGTTATTGACTAGATATATGGTGTGTCCATGCCATTCGAACTCAGTGTCCTCTACCTGTATTTGTGAATTCCATGGATCTGTTCTTGTGTTTACATCCAAATGAAAAATTACTAGAAGCATTTTCAGAATTATCTTGATCTGTCTATAGCTCAATGCAGCAGCACAAACTCACTGTCCATGCCTGCGTGTGTGTTTTGAATCACACTGAGTGTGACTGCTGCTAGGCTGGCATGTTCTAGTGTAAAAAGGACGACTGTCGCATGTCCACCCTTATAGTCACATTTTACCAGCTGCAAACACTAAACTTTCCTTTTAAAGTGATGACTGGGAAGTGAAAAATAGTTTCATAGAATGAAACTCAAAGGGAAGAGTGTTATCCCTTAAAATTCTGTCAGTAGCTCTCTTGTCCCTCAATTCCCAGTTTGAACAGCCTCTTCAGTTATTGAAGTTACTGAGACTTTTAATGGTATTTCATGAAATCAACAAACTGCATCAGAATTACTTTTCACAAACTAATAAAAAAGAACATGGACAGACAATATTTGAATGATGACTTCCACTACCTGAAAGCAGAAGTACATTATGAATCATCATATGAGCTAAAGTATGTCATGTCTTCAGTAAAGAAGGGTGGTAGAGAACTGAGATGTTTCATGGATATCGGGGCACAGGCATGGCACATTCAAAAGGAAACTTGCATCTCGTCAACTAGTATGTTCTCAGTGAGAAGCGGCTTTGTTTAAGACAAAAAGCATAATCTGATGCATAATTGGAATTTCTTAATTTTAATTTTAATAGTTTTATAGTTGTATTTGCATATATTTACAAATTGTTAGGTTTACAGTTATAAAAGCATACCAATTTCTATGCCCGGTTTTATGTTTATGCATATTAAAGTAAAATTATAATAGTAATTTATCACCATTGGGTGTCTTTGATTTTGTTTCCTTCTAAAGGAAACAGTTTAAATATATATTCAACATCTACTCCCACTCATTTTTTTAATTTGGAGAAATAATGAGACTAAAGCTTTTAATAGGCCACTCAATATTTTAATTTATATTTTTGAGCCCCTACTATGTGAAATTTAGCAGCACAAGTTGAACAGTCTTTGCTCTAAAGGAGTTCATGGTCCAACCAAACTTCCCAAACTACCTAGAGAGGAATCCAGTTCAGAGTGTCACTCTCTGCTATTTACAAGCTCTGTGTTTGATCATGTTACATACTTTAATTCACAATTTCTTTATCTGTAAAATATGGGTAATAATAATCAAATTTAATCCAGTATCTGTAATAATGAGGTAATGCAGAGTGAACAGCCCAGAGATATATAATATTGATGCATCACTTTTCACTACCTCTCATTAAATGATTTATTTATACATATGTATATACACACACACACACACACAACACAGAAAGTGAGATAAGCCACCAACTGCTGCTACTTATGGCCTACTTCCTTAAGATTATACCATTGATCCTACTTCATGTATTAATTTTCAAAGAAGGAATTATATGAAACATTTACTAGCACTTAGCTACAAAAGAAATACAAATATGAGGAGTTTATAGAACAAGTTTTTATGTTAGTACCTATAAAATACCTGTCATATAATAGGTGCTCAATAGAAATATACTGAATGAATGAATGAGAGCTAATCATTGACATGGAGTCAGAACTTACTGTCTAATATCAGTTGTGTAACTGTTTAACATTTTTAAATTCATGAAGGAAACTGAAAGTCAAAACAGATTATAGCATGAGAATTTTTATTTGTTGACTCTGAATTTATCATGAATAATACTGTGATAGCTAATTTTTATATGTCAACTTGAAAGGGCCAGGGGGTACCCAGATATTTAGTCAAATATTATTGTTTGTGCCTGAAAGGGTGTTTTTCCATGAGATTAACATTTGAAATAGTAGACTAAGTAAAGCAGATTGCTTTCCTTAAAGTCGATGAGCCTCATACAATCATTTGAAGGCCTGAATAAAATTAAAATGCTGACCTTCCTCTGAGTAAGAGGGAACTCCTCTTGCCTGACTGCCTTGGAGCAGGGACATTGTTTTTTCCTGCCTTCAACTTGAATTTCCTGGGTCTTGAGCCTCGTGGCCTTTGGACTGGACTTACACCATGGACTCTCCTGGGTCTCAAGTATGGCAACTGCAGATTTTGAGACTTGTCAGCCTCCATAATCACGTGAGCCAATTCCTTATTTTATATAATATACAAATATATCTTCTATTGGTTCTGTTTTTCTGGAGAATCCTAACATAATACCAACACTGCCCACAAACATTTCAAAGAAACCTTCATCCTACAGTCCTATATTGATATTTTAAAAGACATTATCTTAGCACAGACCAAGTTATAAATTATAAAATTTGATTATCAAAATTTTTTAAATTGGGGGGCTTCCCTGGTGGCACAGTGGTTAAGAAACCGCCTGCCAATGCAGGGAACATGAGTTCGAGCCCTGGTCCGGGAAGATCCTACATGCCGCGGAGCAACTAAGCCCATGTGCCACAACTACTGAGCCTGCATGCCACAACTACTGAAGCCCACACACCTAGAGCCCGTGCTCCGTAACAAGAGAAGCCACTGCAATGAGAAGCCCACACACTGCAACAAAGAGTAGCTCCCACTCGCTGCAACTAGAGAAAGCCCGTGTCCAACAAAGACCCAATGCAGCCAAAAATTTAAAAATAAAATAAATTTAAAAAATAAAATTTTAAATTTTTCTAAAAACATGATATGCCCTGAAGTTTTTTCATTCTGTGTTTGTATTTAGCTTTACATTCCTCATTAAAGAAAAACTGGATGCAATGTTTTTGTTTATACATATGTATATTTCCTTCATGGAAATTTGAGGTTCCAGTTCATGCTAGTTTATTGATTTCCCTTAAAAAAGTTAGATTTTAAACCTTAGGTTTCTCTTAGTTATAACATGTATTTTAACATTATCTTCTAACCTAGGAAGTAATGATGAGGGATAAAACATCTGAGAAACACCATTATCACCCCTTAGTACACATATAACCATTCAATAGTATTATTTTAATTTTTGAAGAGTAAAGTTGTCCAGATAAATTATTAAATAATTTTGGGACATAATGAGAAAATGTTCTACAAAATCAAGATTTCTTCTATTTAAATAGATTCTTCCAGCGAAGTCTACAATGGACTCTTCCAAGGAAATTTTTGAAAGATTGCAATTATATTATTATTATATTAAGACTAAACACTGGTGTTAAGCAAACATAGAATACAATGAGAAACTGATCATGTAGTTCTTTTCCAACTCTAATGTATGATTCTATTATTAAAATCAACTTATCAAATAGACATTGTTATTATTCTATTTCTTTACAGACTCATTAAATGCCTCTAAAATTGCTTAGATACGTTTACAATGTGGCAGTTGATATTTGATCCTTTGCTTCCTTCATAAACAATAATTATAGCATAGCATGAGCTTTCAAAGAGAAATAAAGAGACCCCCCCAAAAAAGTACATTAGTCAAAGCCATGGTAATACACTGTGTATCTCCAGAGTCAAACAATGACACATATTTGGAGTACTGTATATAAATGGCTGTTGAATTAATGTTGAATTAATTAATTATAAATACCTAGATTGGTCTTATGTCTTCCACTATAATATCCTTAACTTCTAAGAAAATGTTGACTTTTTAATATCATATACATGTGTAATATTTTATACGTATTTACTTGAGACAATAAAGGGAGAAAACAGCAGTTTTTTGTTTTGTTTTGTTCTGGTCTGCTTCTCCACTAGAATACAAACCTCACGGGAACAGACTTTGTCTCTCTTTGTTACTAATATATGCCCAAATCCCACACCAGTGCCTGGGCCATATTAAGTAATCAATAAATGTTTATTGTATGAATGAATGAAAGATAATTTGAGATCAATGGTATTTCCTACCACTGTGGCTCATTCCATACAACATAGTTGAGGGGTTAAAAAAAATGCTTGCTGAGTGGCAGTGAAAGGACAAATGAGGTTGGAAGGGACAAATACATCCACACAGTTAAGTTCTTTCTCTATGAATGCATCTAAGCCTTTTGTTTTCTGACGAAGAAAAGAGAAGTCTGCACTTACCCAAGAGGAAGGAAATTGGTAAATCAGGTGAAAGGGGCTGTGTTTCTAGGACTGTGCTGGAAAATTAAGAGATGAGAGAAAACAAAGGGAGCGAAGACAAGGTTCAAAACGAGTGAAAGCTGGAGAGGTGGCAAGATTCACTGAGACTTTGGAGGTGGTGCTCTGCTGTCAGACAAGTGTGAACGTGACCAGAAAAAGAAAAAGAAAAGTGGAGATCACTGGAGTTAATAAGGTCCAGGAACCCAGTGAAGAGGCTATCAGAAGTGTCATTAGTATGGGTGTTGAAGTCACTGAGGAGAGCTAACTTCAAATAGAGCTCTGTGATAGTAAATACAATCAATGATACCACAAAAGAACTGTTTAATGAAAGAACCACATTAAGGCATTATTCAAATAAGAATCACTTGATTAACTCAAAACGGTTGCGCTTATATTCATGAATAACATTTTAAAAGATTAGGCCAGAAGCTCAGCGCAGTCGGCCTGCCTCACCCAGGCCTGGATGTAACCTGGGACACAGCGTTCGCGCCCCGCACTCCGTGCACATCCACCCTCCCAATCCCGCCCCCCCGTAACGGAACCGGAACCTCCTTTCCCTCCTCCCAAACCCGGGTAATGGACCCGCCTTCCGGTCCATCCCAGAGTGGCTGCCCTCTTCGACCACATGGGAGCGCTCCGAGGCAGCTACCGCAGGCCCCGCGGCTTCACCTTCACCTTGG
The DNA here is from genome assembly GCF_003031525.2 of Neophocaena asiaeorientalis asiaeorientalis. Classification (NCBI taxonomy): domain Eukaryota; kingdom Metazoa; phylum Chordata; class Mammalia; order Artiodactyla; family Phocoenidae; genus Neophocaena; species Neophocaena asiaeorientalis. The sequence continues at coordinate 443,797 of NW_020175290.1, forward strand.
CTTTCAACTTTCACGCCCGCCACACTGCCGGCGCCGCCCTCGCAGGTGCGCCAGAACTACCACCCCGACTGCGAGGCCGCCATCAACAGCCATTTCACCCTGGAGCTCCACACCTCCTTCGTGTGCCTGGCTGCGGCCTTTTACCTTGACCACGACGATGTGGCCTTGAAGCACTTCACCCGGTTCTTCCTGCGCTGCTCCCACGAGCACAGCGGGCGGGCCCAGGGCCTGATGCGCCTGCAGAACCAGCGCGGGGGCCGCCTCAACTTCCAAGACATCAGGAAGCCAGGCAGTGACAAGTGAAAGAGCGGCTTCAAGGACATGAAGTGCGCCTTGTTCCTGGAGAAGCTCGTGAACCACAGCCTGCTCCACCTGCACCAGCTGGCCACCGACAAGACCGACCCCCACCTGCGCCACTTCCTGGCAATTCACGACCTCAGCCAGCAGGTGGCGTTCATCAGAGAGCTGGAGGGTCATGTCACCACCCTGAGCATGATGGGGGCCCCGGACGTCGACCTGGCAGGGTACCTCTTTGACAAGCTCACCCTGGGCGACAGCGACAAGAAGAACTGAGCCTGGACTGTACTTCCCCAGAGCCACGGGGTGACCAGAGCCCTGGTCACCGTGCCTGCCATGCAGACGGCAATAGTGCCCTTGCAGAAGAAGTTCACTTAAGTTTTTTTGGTTTTTTTTTTTTTTTTGCAACAAGTGCAGGACTCTCTTTTCCTGGACTTTATCACGTAAGTTTTTTTCTTCCAGTTTTTCCGTTTCTTCCAATAAAGTTATTGGTTCATAAATAAATAAAGGTCTCTGGTTGATTCATGTGGGCAAATCTCTCATTTTTTAAGTTTTAAAACAGGTATCCAGGAGTTTCTGAACACAGCCATACCCCAACCATATGCAGCTCAAGATCTCCACAGTGGGAGGGAGAAGGTGTTCCATAGGGTCCTGGAAAACACAAAATCAGTCTTCCCCTCATAAATAATGTGGGTATATGGGGGTAGACTGGGGTGGGGTGGAGTGAGGTAGGGGTCCCTGGTGAATGTGGGTGCATGTGCATAGTAAAAGTATAGAAACATTGCCTGAAAATCATGATTGCAGTTGCCTCTGGGGAACAAGTGAAGGGAATGGGATTGCGCAGGGATTAAAATAAAGGGCGCCTTCAGTTTCACCTGAAATGTTTATGTTCATTAATCATGCAAATACTATTGGTTAAGTATGAGTAGCAAGATGGGGGGTGGAGGGGTTTGGAAGATTGAATGGTGGAGTATCTCTTTGACAAGTTCACTCTGGGCAACAGTGATAATGGAAAAATGAGTGTTAGGCTGTCTTGCTCAGAAACACGGGGGTGACTTCCCATGGTCACCAATGCCTGGCATGCATGTTGTAATAACAAAACATCCACTTATATATGTTTTCTTTCCTTTGTATCGTATGTGTATATGCATGCGTGTGTGTGTGTGTGTGTGTGTATGTGTGTATTTTAATTCCAACCAGCAGCAGAGTTCATTTTGAATCTCTAGACTAGATTCTGAATGTTTGCTTATGAAGACGCCCTTTGTTGAAAAGCAGTTCGGCAATCACATTACTGGAAATGATATAGCTGCTTCCTAGACCTTTCCTGAGCCTGGCTGTATTTCTGCCCTTGGGTTTCATATATCCAACTTTGATTTAGTTTTTGTTATTTGCTACCAAGAGAACCTAAGCTAATATGTCTTATTATCAACACACTTTTTACCAGCCTCCACTGTATTTACAGTAGAGTAAAGAGCTCTTCTAGAGTAGTAAATGACATTTTTCTCTTTATCCCTACTACAGAGTCCCCTGAAAGGAAAAAGGATCAAGGGTGGAAGGGATCAAATAAGAACAATTTCCCGAATAGAAATACAGAATACTGAAGCCTGCTACTGTATGCATCTCTTCTCACCTAAAAGTGTTTTCCTCATAATTTACAGAATTTTAATTCCTTAGATCAGCCTTCCCAAGACTGTGTTCAGTATCAGCCAGTGCCTCAAAAACATGCACAAGTGTTCAGTGAAAAGCTTGTATTAATCAAATTAGCAGGATTTTTTGTTTTGTTTTTTCAGTTTTTGTTTACTCTAGGAATTTTATGTCTGATGTAAAAAATATACATTTTGAATGTATAACATGGGGATAAAATATTCAGTGTTTCCCAAACATTCTGATCATGGGATTCTTTTTCTACCAAATCTCACAGAACAGTATTCCAAAGAAAACAGCTTTGGAAACAACGTTAAAAGGTCCCACTGTGGGCTTCTCTGGTGGCGCAGCGGTTAAGTATCTGTCTGCCAATGCAGGGGACACGGGTTCGATCCGTGGTCTGGGAAGATCCCACATGCCGTGGAGCAACTAAGCCCACGTGCCACACTACTGAGCCTGTGCTCTACAGCCCACAAGCCACAACTACTGAAGCCTGTGCACCTAGAGCCTGTGCCCTGCAACAAGAGAAGCCACCGAAATGAAAAGCACCACAATGAAGAATAGCCCCCACTTGCCGCAACTAGAGAAAGCCCACATGCAGCAACAAAGACCCAACGCAGCCAAAAAATAAAATAAAAATTAAGTAAAAAAAAAAGGTCCCATCGTGTGTTGTTCCAGAAGCACATACCTGGTACCTAAACCTCATTCACTTTCACTTAGAGGTCATTATGAGAAACTGGAACCTTTGCTGTGAAGGTTTCAGCACAGTAAACTTTAGACAGTAAGTGTAATGCAGGGCCCTCACCATGAGAGTGGGTAGATATCACACACATCCATTTTGCTTCCTGATAGGTAACTCCCAACACTGTATTTTTCCATCTATTCTAATTTCTATTTCTAAATGAATGGCTTCTGGGAATGATAACATTGATATTTCTCTAGCACTTAAAGTCAAGAGAAAGTTTAAGGCTGCTAAGTAGTTTATATTCTTCACCTCCCTCTACCTATGTATTCATCTCACCAGCAGCAGAATTCTTCATTTATTTTCCAGACTAGATTGCTGAATTTTGGTCAGTAATACAACTTTTGGTCAAAAACAGTCTGTACCTGTATCTTTTTGAAAATAAGAAAATGACTGTTCCTCTCACCAAAGCATACTGAAATTTCTCAGAATTCAGACATTTAACTATAAGAAAAAAAATAAGGCATACATACTACAAAACATTATATTAATAAAGTCCAAGATTGTTAAATAAATATATAATAATGTGTTTAATGTGTACCATGTTTTTCCTCCAGTAGAGATGATCAACATTATTCACATCATTATTTGATTTTTGAATGAGCACCTTATTGCAATGCATTCCTCTTTCGGTTCAATGCAGGACTTACCAAGTTTCTCTCCAGCCCTAAAATACATGATGCAATTCTATAAATTGAAACTGCATTATTCCCAAACAATAGTGGGCATGAGACAATATCAAAAATCTTGCATATTTTTAAAATTTAAATGTGTTCCCACAACAACTCTTAGGTATCAATTCTCATGACACCTCCACTGAATTTGTTAAGGTGTCTATTTTATTCCCAGGCAGATTCAGCATAATACAAAACTATTATTTTCTCAATATGAGAAATATTCTATCACTTTAATACATGATTATATAAGGCTGGAAAATAAGAAGGTGATTAAAGTAAGCTTCTCAACAAGAATAGTATTTCAGTCTGGCCCATCTTATTAACCACAACTTTCATTTGTCTACTGTTTGGCTGATTAATTTGATTCAACAAGCATTTATTCTTTTTTTTTAAATAAAGTCCAATATTCTCGACTGTTTATTCTATTTTATTTTATTTATTTATTGGCTGCGTTGGGTCTTCATTGTTGCGCATGGGCTTTCTCTAGTGGCGGCGAGCGGGGGCTACTCCTTGTTGCAGTGTGCAGGCTTCTCATTGCGGTGGCTTCTCGTTGCAGAGCAGGGGCTCTATGCATGCCGGCTTCAGTAGCTGCAGCACGTGGGCCCTAGAGAGCATGGGCTTCAGTAGTTGCGGCATGTGGGCTCAGTAGTTGCGGTGCATGGGCTCTAAGGTGTGTGAGCTTCAGTAATTGTGACTCAGGGGCTCTAGAGTACAGGCTCAGTAGTGTGGCGCCCAGGCTTAGTTGCTCCACGGCATGTGCGATCTTCCCAGACCAGGGCTCGAACCCGCGTCCCCTGTATCGGCAGGCGGACTCTCAACCACTGCGCCACCAAGGAAGCCCTGGCAGGTGGATTCTTAACCACAGCACCACCAGGGAAGTCCCAAGCATTTATTCTTAATAAATGAGTTTGTGCTGGGGAATCAAAGTTAAATAACACATGTACTTGGTCCAGTTAAACTAAATATATTAGCACTTTGCCAATTTTCTAAGAGTAAAATACAAGTCCAATATGAGGTTATTTTAATAAACAATTAAATCAATAGTATAGCTAGGGAGTGTTTTAATTTATTACTCTCCATTTTATCTTTATAAAGAGGTATGCTACCCAGTCGTTCAACAAACTCACAAATGGGAATGCAGCAATTTTTAATAAGTATAAGGAATAATGTAGACCAGCTATTCTTTCTCTCTAAATGGTGGACTCTAAATGAATCTAAAGCATCATCAAAAAAAATAAAATCAAAAAATAAAAAATAAAGCACCATCATAATGACCATCATCTGGGTAAATTATGCTGTCGAAATAATATGTTAAGGAACTTCCTCTTCCCAATAATAAGGAATGTTACCTGATGGGGAGGGAGAATTTGGGGAAGAGCAATAATACAACATGATTAACAGATTAAATTTTAGCAGACAAGGACACTCATTTGTTTACATATTTTACACTGCTGTTGCCTAGAGACAGAGGAGGCAACTGAAGGTATATTTTACTAGTGTGGGTCACATAGGAGTCTTCTAAGGAACTGGTTTAAAAACATCTTTCCAAAACTAGTAAAAAAAAAAAAAAAAGTTATTTCCACTGTAGATTTGAACCTGTAAGTAATCTATAGGTAAATGTAATCTAAAAAAAATTAGGGCAGCCTTAATGGCAGTTCTTTATATAAGAAAGAAATACATACTTGCTGAAAGCTTTTACAGCATCACTAGCTTGCATCCACTAACAAAAACAGCCTACACTTATTGAGAGCTCACCATGTATTAGGCATCAGGTTAAGATATTTACATAAATTACTTCATTTCTGTCTCACAATAACATGACATAGTGCTATTATTACCCGCATTTTACATTTTATTTTTACAGATAATCATAGTGAACCCAGAGACATACATTAATTCCCTAATGTCCCACAGCTTCATAAGTGGCTGAACTTTAATGTAAACACAAGGAGTCTAACTTGAGGACCTGTGCATTTACCATTAGTCTATACGGTAATGAGTAAATGAGAAGTTCACAAGCCCTCTGAGTTACGATAATGTGACAAAGTCTGCTGTAAGAAGTTAGGAAGGGAGAGATCCTACAAGCCTGCTTTAACAGAAATCACATTTCAGTTGGACACACCTATAACAGGATCAATCAGTTAAGTACCAGTAATACAAACTGACATGGCCCATGGTCTGAAAAGTCAAAGAGATTTCTGTAATTATACTAAGAATGACAGCAAATATGAACTAAGAGCATTCTGCTTTGTATTAATGTGACTGCACAGGTCCAAAAAATGAACTATAGCTTGGCTGGGCAGACATCAGCTGCTGGGATTTTATGAAGAAATTCATTAGAGATATGAGATAAAAATAGAAAGATGGGGCTTCCCTGGTGGCACAGTGGTTGGGAGTCCGCCTGCCGATGCAGGGGACACGGGTTCGTGCCCCGGTCTGGGA
>NW_020175290.1:449823-479490 GCF_003031525.2 Neophocaena asiaeorientalis asiaeorientalis
GGCCACAACAGTGAGGGGCCCGCGTACCCAAAAAAAAAAAAAAAAAGAGCTATAAAGATTTAGATAAAATAGGCATGTTCTTTAAAAATATCTCCTCACCTTACCATATATAAAATATATCTATCAGAAAAGGTATAGTAACATTTCTGTTTAATCTATTAAAACATGCCACCTATTTAAATGAGTCATTAGTACAAGCTTGTCAGGTAGAAGATATCAATTTAAACACCACAAAAGAAAACGAGTGCCTCCATTAACATGACATTCAAATTAGTAGATGAACTACAGAGACAAAGAAAAACCATCAGAAATGCAGAGAAGAAAAATTATGACCTTGTGCTCGCTTCTTTTAACATCAACAGATTTTTTTAAATGGATTTAAGTTGAACTTGATTCATGTATTCAACTTGTGCTTGAAAATATTTTATCTAGAATAATGAAGGCTTTTTTCCAACCTAATTCCCTTAATCTATGTCAGCTTCACTTATAATCTAACCTGACGAAGACGTGTTATTTCCCTAAATATACCTTATATTATCCTCTTAAAATTTATCCTTAACATCATTTGATATATATAATACATGGGAGGTAAATGCATAATAATGTGGTTCAGAAGCACATTTCCATTTCTGAAACAGTAATTTTTAGGATGACACGAGGAAAATAGTATCAAATAAAATATAAATCTTCAACAAAAGCCCCCCTTTTCTCCCCCCGCCAATTTCTAAGACTACACTCAAAATCAATGGTAACTCTTTTTGAGAGGCATTAGATCAATGATTTTAAGAATGTGAGTCAGACAAAAATGGGTAAAAAAAATTTGACTTTATGTTATATTTGTTATATGACCTTTGACAAGTCTTTTCCACATTTCATCATTTATCTACATAACTGTACTTTTAAAAATATTAAATGAGTTAATTTATATAAACTGCTTAGCAGTGTGCCTAGTATGCAGAAAATGTTTAATAAATAGTAGCTAGTAGTACTATCATCTTATTATCAATAATCACTGTATTCCTATAGTTCTTTACCTTTATTTTCATTTAACTTATAATATTCTGAGATGCCTTTGATTACACTCACTTATAACACTTTTATCACAGATTCTATGTGAGGGGATTTTTAATATTGAATCAGGCTGTGGTATTTTGCTTTTTTTGAAAGGGTGTGTTGAGATATGTAGAAAAGACAAATGAGAACATTAAAAAGGTACATTTTAAGTAGTTTATTTCTTGACGATACATTCAGAGCACAGGAAAATCTATTCTTTCATATGCATTCTTTTGAAACCTCTTGCCCAGAGAGACTGCAGGATCATTCATCATTTCCTACTGTTTCTACATCCATCACATCTTTTTCCTCTGCTTTCCATATGACCTCCTTAGCTTTTCTGATTGTAGTAGCAAGCAGAACTAATCATGAATAAATTCAGATTTGGGACAAAGGAGAAGCACAGTGGTCAGATTTGACCTTAGTTCTCTACAGCCCATGGCCTTCAGGTTATTCTTATCTATCATGAGAAAGAGCTTATTACATCTCAGCTGTGTACAGGCTAGGATGGGCACTAGAGAGAGCAAGTTAAATGGGCATGAACTGCTAGCTGACAGGCATCTTTAGGTGTTGATTATGTAGCATTTATCAAATGTCTCTTTTGCTGTCTCTGTCAAAACAAAATTATGGATTCAATTAAATTGTAAGTGGAGTTTTAGTGTCAAATTTAAAACATTGTTTATATAGGGTTGTTTTCTTTATATTTATCCTTAATTTTTTCTTTAAACTGAAGAATTATGAGATAATACTCAAGATTTGCAAATGCTATTTAAACCCCCAAAACAAAACAAAGTCAATTCCCTCATAAAATAATAAAGAAGGAAAGAGAAAAAAAAAGGACTTTTGCATAGATTAATGCACTGGGTCACAAAATTATAAAGGCAGTGATTTATTGATGATCTCTGGAAAATCCCCAAATTTAAGGATCAGACAGAGGAAGAGAATCCAGAACATAAGCCAGAGACGGAGTGATCATAATGGGCAGAGGAGAGACAGGAGTATGGAGGCCTAGGATATTAATTTTCTACTGCTTTCTTGAAAATATTTTTTTTTGTTGTAAGAGCACTTAATAGAAGATCTACTCTTTTGGCAAAACTTTAAGCATTCAAATGCTGTGTGACAAGCTACCACAAATTTAGCAGCTTAAAACAACACCCATTTATTCCATCACCATTATGTTGGTCAGAAGTCCAGTCAGGCACACGATTTCACAGCCTAATATCAAAGTATCAGCCATGTTCGTCTATTATGTGGAGACTCTGGGGAAGAATCTGTGTACAAGCCTATTCAAGTTGTTGGCAGAATTCAGTTCTCTATATAGCTGTAGGACTGAAGCCCATATTTTCTTGCTCACTGTTGGCCAGAGGCCTCTCTCATCAACTTAAGGTTGCCCACATTCCTTTCACACATTCTCCCCTACTCTCCATTCCATCTTAAACAAGCTTTGGTGAGGTGATTCCTTCTCACACTTTGAATCTCTCTGACTTCCCCTTCTTCAACTATCTGGAGAAAATTCTATTTTAAAGGGCTCATTTGATTCAGTTAGGCCCACCTAGATAATCTCTATATTTTAAGGTCAACTGACTTGAGACTTTGATTACATCTGTGAGATCCCTTCACAACAATCCCTAGGTTGTTGTTTGATTGAATAGTCAAGTGGGAGGAATCTAGGGGTAGAAGCATCTTTAGAATTTTGCTGACCACATCCAATAACCAAAGAAAAAAGATTTTAAGAACAGATGGAGGCTTCCCTGGTGGTGCAGTGGTTAAGAATCCGCCTGCCAATGCAGGGGACCCAGGTTCAAGCCCTGGTCCGGGAAGATCCCACCTGCCGCAGAGCAACTAAGCCCATGTGCCACAACTACCAAGCCTGTACTCTAGAGCCCACGAGCCACAACTACTGAACCCATATGCCACAACTACTAAAGCCTGTGCGCCTAGAGCCCGTGCTCCACAATAAGAGAAGCCACTGTAATGAGAAGCCCACGTACCACAACGAAGAGCAGCCCCCACTTATTGCAACTAGAGAAAGCCCACACACAGCAACGAAGACCCAACACAGCCAAAAATAAATAAATAAAATAAATAAATTTTTAAAAAAAGAACAGATGGGAGTAGGGGATTAAGAGATACAGACTACTATATTAGGTATAAAATAAGCTACAAGGATATATCCTACAACATGGGGAATATAGCCAATATTTTATAAAAACTATAGATGGAGTATAACCTTTAAAAATTGTGAATCGCTATATTGTACACCTGTAACTTATATAGTATTGTACATCAACTATACTTCAATTTTAAAAAAGGAAAAAAGAACAAATGGATAAACAAAGTATGAGTAGCTATGTCAGGCTAAAGAAGGTCAAGTACTAAGAAAAAGACACTGTATTGTTAATCTGGTGGAGCATGGCGACTTTTGAGTGAGCTAATCTGGCAGAATGATAAGGTTGAAGAGAGTATTGGAAGAGTGATGAAACTGCAAGGAAATGAAGATTGAATGGGTGGTTGAAAAGCATAGACACTAAATATAGCATAGTAAAGAAGAAATACAAATCACTTCCTAGATACATTTAGAGTTAACACTGAAGAACTGCAAAGATGAATAGAAAAAATTTAAATGCACTTAGAAAAGACAGATTACTAGAGAGAAATGAGAGTTAAACTCACAAAAACAAAACAAATGAAAAACAAATTAAAAACTCAATAACGAAAGCCAGAGAGAAGAATATTATTTTCAAATTGGTGATGAAAAAAAATTATCAACCTAATAGTGTATGCCTAGCAAAGCTGTCTTTAAATAAGGAAAGGAAAACAAAAACATTTTAAGATACATGAAAATGGAGAGATTTTACCATAAATAAGCCTGCACTGAGGGAACTTCTAAAGGATCTGATGAAAATGCTTAACAGTGGGGAAAATAAAAGATTAAAATGTAGGCATATCTAACCAGTATTTTCCATATAAAATAAGAATAATAACAACAATAGCAACAAAAAGTCTAATATGTGGAGCTCAAAAAAGGGCAGATACTGGGCTTCCCTGGCGGCGCAGTGGTTGAGAGTCTGCTTGCCGATGCAGGGGACATGGGTTCGTGCCCCGGTCCGGAAAGATCTCACATGCCGCGGAGCGGCTGGGCCCGTGAGCCATGGCCGCGGAGCCTGCGCGCCCGGAGCCTGTGCTCCGCAACGGGAGAGGCCGCAACAGTGAGAGGCCTGCATACCGCAAAAAAAAAAAAAAGGGCAGATACTTAACACAATAAAACACATGTCAAAACTGGGATGATAAAAGTTAACGAGTTCTAAGGTTTTTGCATTGGTCAGTAGGTGTTTGAGTTATTAACTTTAGACTGTGTTAAATAAATATTCAGGATAAAATATCAACTATACCTTGTAAAATAAAATTGCTGTAATTTTCTTTCAAAACCAAGAGAAGGAAAAATGATATGTGAAAGAAAACAAACATAGCTCAATCAATCCCCACATAAACAAACCAAAAAACCAAGAAAGGAGAGAAGAAGCAACTCAGAGAAAATAAAACAAATATAAAAGGAAAAGTAAATTTTATAGAAACTAATCCAGGCATTATCAGTATTAATTATCCCTGCTGTCACATATAAACTCTATATGGCTAGAAGCCCACACACCACACGTGCCTGGAGTAGTGGTTATTGGGGAAAACCCATGGAAATAGGAGCAATAACACATGTGTAAGTCCTCTGTTGCCCACTGAATTCTAGGACAATGAAGAAATATTTCAGGGTATACCTCAGACTCTGGAAGAAGTTCCTCACACATGAACTGTGCAGCCTTTAAGCATCATTAATCCATGGGAAGCATTAGTCCCTCCCATGTTTAGATCAGGAACCAGGCTACAATAGCAATTTGATAAGGCAGAACCTGGACTCCAGCCCTGCCCTGCAATCTCAGCATTCATGGTAGGTAGGTAGCATTATCTGTCCCTTCTGCTTCAAGCCATGTGATTATAGCGATATAATATATCAATGCAGCAGCAAGATTTGACACGTTCCCTTCATATGATCAGAGGCTGAGATCCAAACCTTATTATGTACCAGGAATTATTTTCTTAGTCACCAGGCCATAACTCATCTCCACAGAGCTTAACAGGAGTATATGAACTCAACTTTTGTTTCTCAGGATCAACCTGCAGGAGACCAGTCTGGGACAAGTTAACCCTTACTTCTCAAGAATATATGAACTAAGCTTATTAATTAAGACGTATATTTTCAGGATATACAAAGATATCAAATTTCTGCTATATGCTCTTTACAATATATGCACCTAAAACCCAAAGCCAAGTAAAGATTAAAATTTAAATAATTAATAAATATATACCAGGAAAACACTAATGAAATTACAGTTGAGCCACTTATACTAATATCAGAAAAAATAAACCTAAGCAGGATAGATTTAGTATATATTAAATATATATTTATATATAGAAAAGTGTCAATTCTCTAAGAACATATTAAAACACTAATTCCTGTACAGGGTAAAATACTCTTACAATATGTGAAGTAAAAGTGGCCAGAACTACAAGTTGAAATAGACAAACCCAACAACATATGAGATTTCAACATAACTATCTCAGTTTCTGGCAAGTCAAGCAGAGAAAATAGTAAGATATAGAAATTTGAATCACAAAATGTGAACACACTTTACTTAGTGGCCATAGGCAGAACTCTGCAGCAAAAAATGGAGAATAACTTAGGTATATACTATACATTTAGAAAAATGGACACCTGATCCATAAAGCAAGGCTCGAAAATATCAAAGAAGCAGTATCATACAGACTATTTTTGAATAACTCATTGATCAAGAGAAATAATATTGTTTTTTAAAATATTCAGAACTAACCAATAATAAAATGCTGTATATAAAAAAATGACATACATTGTAGACCATGAGAATTTTTTAAAATATCAGATATCTAGGGCTTCTCTGGTGGCGCAGTGGTTAGGAGTCTGCCTGCCAATGCGGGGGACACGGGTTCGAGCCTGGTCCAGGAAGATCCCACATGCCACAGAGCAACTAGGCCCATGTACCTCAACTACTGAGCCTGCGCCCCTAGAGCCCGCGAGCCACAACTACTGAGCCCGTGCACCTAGAGCCCGTGCTCTGCAACAAGAGAAGCCACCACAATGAGAGGCCCGTGCACCGCAATGAAGAGTAGCCCATGCTCTCTGCAACTAGAGAAAAAAAAGGGCCCATGCGTAGCAACGAAGACCCAATGCAGCCAAAACTAAATAAATAAAACAAATAAATTTTTTTAAAAATCAGATATCTAAAGGCTACAATAAAATTGTATTAAAACAAAATATGGGTGAATTCCTTTATTATCTAGAAAAGGGTAAAAAAAAGTCTTACTGTGATCCAAAATCTAGAAGCAAAAAGGGAAATTCTTGATAAATTTGATTACATTAAAAATGTGCAGGCTTCCCTGGTGGCGCAGTGGTTGAGAGTCCACCTGCCAATGCAGGGGACAGGGGTTCGTGCCCCGGTCCGGGAAGATCCCACATGCCGCAGAGCGGCTAGGCCGGTGAGCCAAGGCTACTGAGCCTGTGCGTCCGAAGCCTGTGCTCCGCAGTGGGAGAGGCCACGACAGTGAGAGGCCCGCGTACCGAAAAAAAAAAAAAAAAAAAAATTTGCATCTTATATCACATATAGAGGGCAAATATTGCTATTATATAAAGAACTTCTAAAAAAGAAAAAGAAAAAGTCCCAATACTTTAAAGAAAAAAATAGGCAAATGATATGGAAAACAGTTCATGGAAAAAGAACCAGCAATGGCCCTTAATCATATGAAGTGATCAGATATATAATACATGTATAATAAGAGAAATACAAAATTGGAACTACACTGAGGTATCATTTCTAACCTTGGCAAAAACAGAACACTTTGACAACATACTCTGTTGTTAAGGTCATGAGAAACAATCACTTTCATACATTGCTAATGGAACAAAACCATACCAGCTCTAAGAATTTGATATTAGTAAATTATTAATTAGCAAAATTACACATGCATTTACTCTCTGACCCAGAAATCCCACTTCTAGGAATCTATTCCTAAGATACACTCACAGAAATGTACAATGACTTATGCAAAAAGCTACTAATTTTCCTACTAATTGCAAAAGCAAAACAGCTGTAAAAAAGAAAAAGAATGAAAGAAATACGTTACACCTTTTGGGGTACCTTTTCGGTAACAAAGGTGTGGGAATTCATACACTCATACACATGTACATACATATTTGCTAATATTTTCCAAAAACAATGGAAGGATAAACCAAAAATTAATTAAAAGAAATAGTAAACTTAGGGAAGAACACAAAAGAGAGGTAGTGGGAAGAACTAAGATAAAAACTAGATATTTTCTAATGTGCCTTGTTTTATAGTTTTGACCTTAGCACCTTCTTCATTTTTTATATACGTGAAAAATAACATTAAATGAAATAAAAAAGTGAAGCAATCCCTAAAATAAAAACAAATTGAAACTCACTAATACTACTTTATATCAAATTTGTGGCATAATGGCAAAGATACTTATCTCAATGAATTTTAAAGTAGAATGTTGACTTTATATACCTAAGTGGGACCAAAACTAAAGATCACAAAACCTTAAGTCGCAGCTAGTGGTCCTATTATTAAGTTTGATTTGGGGATAATTCTAAAATCCTTATAAAAATACACACATACTCCACCACACACAGAGTAGATTAAACCATATATGTAATTATATTACTAGGAACCAAGATTTTCAGTATAAAAGACAAGATAAACATACAAATCAGACATGTGAAACAGAATCCTATAATCTCCATTTAAATTTGGGAAATCAGTATTATGAAATTAGAATTTACTGATTTACTTACTTTTTTAGAAACATTCTTTTTTCGTCAACTTTGTATTGCCGTTTTTTTTGTGGTACGCGGGCCTCTCACTGTTGTGGCGTCTCCCGTTGCGGAGCACAGGCTCCGGACGCGCAGGTTCCGCGGCCATGGCTCACGGGCCCAGCCGCTCCGCGGCATGTGGGATCTTACCGGACCGGGGCACAAACCCGTGTCCCTTGCATCGGCAGGCGGACTCTCAACCACTGCGCCACCAAGGAAGCCCCGTATTGCCGTTTTCTGTTCAAAAGCCCGTGGAAGAACAGCTTAACACCACTCAGTTATCATCCTCACCAAGGAAATGCTGAATAGGCACAGAGGGCACCTGCGTGCCCTCAGACTAGGCTGCGACCTTGGGTTTAGTAGCAGTAAACTCAGGAACTGGAGAGGTCCATACACCCTGAAATTCCTCCTCAGTCACAGCCTTTCCAGCAGCACCCTACCCTTCCTTTTCAATCTCCTCAGGATCTCTGTGGAAGTAGAGATTACGCACGACCTCCCGTGAGTTCTCGCGAGAGGTGTGGCACGCATGCACAGAACCTCCGGGCCTAGCAGCCACCACAGCAGACCCACTGAGGCGGCTCAATTGTTGCTGCGAGGGGTGGCAATGTCCACATAGCACAGAGGAGAATTTGTGTTACGCAGAACGAGAGTAGACAAGTTAACTTAAGACGCCTCTGTGAGAGGCTGGCAGTCAGCCCTGGGATCAGTAACCAGCAAAAGTCGAGGCTCCCGGAACGCCGCCTGGATCTGATTAGTGAAGCTTCCAGGAGTGAAGTGGCCATTAATAGAACTGGCCCTAGTGACAGACAGCTACAACTTTCAGTGTAGCCCGCTGGCCAATACTCCTGAAGGATATGACGCCAATATCAGCCGGATTTTCACTGGCAACAATGGCATGAGCTGACAGCAGAATCTTCTCCCAGGTTCTTTTCATACTTATGATGTAGATGACCCCACTTTTCTTTTTGTAGATATACTGTTCCATTTGGAAGTCAAGGTTGGTGCCACCTAAGTAGGTTCCTGCAGCAAGGAATTTAAGTACAGCCTCCTCCTTCATTTGCAGTATGTCAAGGACTTCGAACATTCTGAAAGTTTGCCTTTCTGACAGGAACTGAAGACTATACCGTATGGACTCCCCTCCAGGTAGTGTGGAAAGGTAAAATTTATTTTTCTCCATGTAAAATAAATAAAATACATGTGTTTTAGCTCTCTACTGAAATGCCCAAGAAGCTGTGAAAACCCAGTAGAAATTGCAAACCTACCACCCAGATATAATCTCCAAATATTAGTTTCCACTTACAAGAATTACCAGGGCTCCTTAAAAATATATCTGTGACCAGCAGTATCCAAGGAGAGCCTGATCATCTTGTCATTTCTGAAATCCTGTGCCTAGACTCTATCACAGACTATAAAAGAACACAGGAGGCAACTTGAAGGGACTCCCATTAGCCAAAGATGGGACCATTTGAGCTTCAAAAAGAAGAACGAATACTGAAATATATCAAATCTATTAAAATTGATAATTACACTTAATATCCTAATTATACTTAATCACCCATTCTTCATCATTGAGATCTTACTTAGGCAACCAGCTCATTATTCAGGAAATTCATACAAAATAATCAATAGGAATTGCACAGCCCTACTTATAAAATATTCTTGCCACAATAATATAAGATAAAATAAACTAAATCAATTGGACATCTAGATCTAACTAACAGTTACATGAAATTTTGACAAATAGGAAGAAAAAAACATGAGAATTTCAAAAACACAATATAGACAGAATAGTATATGAACAATAGAATAAACCAAATATAGAAGTAAGGAGTTAATAAACGTAAGATTGGAAATTTATGAGATTCAAAACAAATACAAAATAAAGAGAATCAACAAGACAGAAATTGATTATTTTAAAAAGATAACGGACAGATACTGGCAAAATTAATCAGGAAGAACAGCAGTACATATAAACAATATAAAGGGAAAAGGATATAAGCAGAGGTAAAACTCAGATTACAAAGAGAGAACAATGAAAAATTTTATGACAATAAGATTGAATATTTAGACAAAATAGTTTCCTAGAAACTAAGTTATAAAAATTGACTCAAAAACATTGTCTTAT
This sequence comes from Neophocaena asiaeorientalis asiaeorientalis, assembly GCF_003031525.2. Taxonomy (NCBI): domain Eukaryota; kingdom Metazoa; phylum Chordata; class Mammalia; order Artiodactyla; family Phocoenidae; genus Neophocaena; species Neophocaena asiaeorientalis. The sequence goes on from NW_020175290.1 coordinate 459,918, forward strand.
AACAAATAAATTGAATCAGTATTTTAAAATGTAAAACAATAACAAACACCAGGCCTAAGGTTTTCAGGAAAATTCTACCAATTGCAAAAAGAAGATAAATATAATCTTAAAAACACATTTCCAAAGAAGAGGGGGGGGACAAAAAGAAATAGATTACTCCACAATTCGTTTAATGATGAAAATATAAGCTCAATAGCAAAACATGACCATGGCAGACAGAAAAAGAAATTGGAGACAAAAGCACTTATTAACATAAATGCAAAGATCCTAGACAAAATATTAGCAAATTTAACCCAGCAGTGTATAAAAAACGTACTACATCATGACCAGTTGGGCTATTTAGAACTTTTCAAGATTGAGTTGTGTTTTCCTAATGGTACTCTTACCTGCCATATTGAGAAAAGACTGACATGCAGAAGAGGCAGAAGGTGGGAGAACAGTTAGGAGCAGTGTTGCCAGATGAAATTTTTATCAGCTAAATCTGGCAACTCTAGCTAAGAGTTTATTGCAATAATTGAAATGAGATGTGTTGTTGGCTTGTACCAGGATGGTGGCAAGGCAGATGGTGACCAGTGATCAGATTCTGGAAACATGTTAATGTTAAATTCAATAGACCTTTTTGATGGTTTGGATATGGCTTATTTTCCATCTTTCTATCATCACTTGCCCCACACTGTTCTAGGCCGTTATCCTCCCTTACTGCAGTTCTGAAACAGCCTCCTAATTGCTCTGTTGCCTCAAGGCCTGTCCTTCTACAGTTCCAATTTCCAGTCTAAGTAATATTTTGAAATATGCAAATCTGATTATTAACTACCTAAGTCCCTTCAATGACTTACTTTTCCTTTTGGATAATGTCTGACTCCTAGAAATCGGTGACGTTCACTCCACAAGGCTGTGACTTCCACTATGCAACCTCCACCTTCCGTCTGGCTAAGTCCTGTTCATTCTCTAGTTCTTAACCTAAATGTGGCATTCTCAGGAAGACCATCACTAAGACAGGTTTTGTTCCATTGCCATAGGTTCCCATAAAATTCTAGTTTCTCCTACCCTATGGATGAATGTTATCATTCATCAAGCTACATTATAACCATTTATTTAACTGGATGTTTTCTCAACTGTTTTGTAACTTTGAGGAGGAGAGAATTTTAAGTATTTTATTTATTATCGTATCCCTAGACCTTGAAGAATGTTTGACACAGAGTACATAATCAATAAATATTTCAAATGAATGATTAATAAATTAGCTAATTATGTATTTGCATTTCATATTTGCACAAGGATTAGTAAGACCTCCAAAATAACAAATGGTGTGCTTCATAACAGCACACTAAGTGGTGTTCATTATTATATTTGCTAAAAATAACTCCATAGAATGAGTTTTTAACTTAAAGCATTCATTTAATATATGTCATAAACATAATTATGACAGTGCATATTTTGACATTTTACTTTTAAAATAATTACTTCAGTCTTGGATTAACTAGAACTTCGTTTGTAGGACGTGAAAGTTAAGTGAACTTTTCTTTCTACATGTTTTATTTCACTACGTATCAATAAGATGACTGAAAACCATAGACACATCAGAGAACATTTCTTTCTCTTACTATAACCAATAGTGAAAGATAAGGAGGTGACACTAAACTGGAAGTCAATGAGACACAAGAATTATTTTTTAAAGGGGGAAACATATTTAAAACCTTGGGGAAGGATTAATAGTCTAAGTGTGTATGTCCTTGGTAAAATAAACTTCACACCACAAAATAAAGAATTAATAACAAACTGGAAATGGGAACTCATGGCCCTTTTAAAAGTAGTTTCTTTTCTAGTTTTAGCTAGAATTTGACCCAGCATTAATCTCATCCTATCTACCAGACTTACTCATGTGGAAAAATCTGACATGCAGCCCCCAACGCCCAGAACTTATTTTTTTAGTGCCTTTTCTTCTGCCTTCGTAAAATGGACTAGCACTTCCTGGGTAATAGCTGATCCTGTGACCTGGAACATATGGCTGCCCAAAAGTGAGGAGGATTTCAAAGATGACTTGGATAGTACAAGGACAAATGAGCTCAGTTAAAAAAGGATTCTCATTGTCTAAATTTTGACAATGTATGTGTAACAGAGAAAATACTACTGTAATTATTTGGAACAAGTTGAGTAAGTGAATGAAAGCATAAGTCTTTAGTTATAATCATAAAAGGAAAGTTTAGTATGAAGTTTAAAAACAAGAAAGTTATAAGTGAAAGGTAATATTGTAATTTTTATTTAATTTATTGTTTAATTTTAATGATAAGGGAGAGTAATGTATATAACATTCTTTTTCCTGTTAACTAATTATATTTTTAGGAAGAGTAAAGTTGTACCTTTCTCAATATTTGTTATGTTTAGGAAAATTAAGACCCTACAGAAACAAGTTGATTATAATTGGTAGTCTCCCACCATATACAGGAAGAAAGAAATTTCAACTGGTTTTTGTAAGATGAAGAATGAACCAAATACCATATTCTTCATTGACCAAGACATGAAATCTCTGAATGAGGACACTAAATATAACTAGATGATGATAAGGCTTACTTACCTCCAGTAATGATAACAGACCAGACCAATATACAATATTTAATAGATAGCAAGGTATAGAGCATTGGAAAAGTGAGAGTGAAAGCAGATTATTCTGGGAAAGCTGACCCCATACAGGATACCAAAACTTAAGAGCAAAGTCTTAAGTTTAGTATTACTTAAGCCTTATTATTAAAATAAAGGGATCAAGACCTACAATTTGAATTACATTAAGGGGCATATCTATATCCCACACCCCATTCAAGAAATAATTAGTTGATATCCAGAACCTACAACTTTGACTGGTCTTCTTGACATTTGGATTGTTTCCAACCTAAATACCAAGATGACCATAGCTGTGAACTTCCCAAGTCTAGTTGGTGAGACAGAATTACTCTGTTTTATTAGAACAACTTCCTAAAATTAAAAATCTCCATCAAAAGTGTATAAAAATTTTAAATATTTGAATATAATTTGCCAAAATTTCACTCAGAAAGTCTGTACTAATATACACCATAAAAAGTAGTGTATGAGAATGATTTTCCCATGTATATTTATAGCCAAGACAACTGCTTGTCTCCCCAATTTCTATTCCCTCCTTCTTTACTAACAGAAAGCGCATTTCATTCTAGATTGCAATGTGCCCATCCCAAAACTAAATTTCCCAGTGCCATTGTGCCCAAGAGTGAACAACAAGATGAAGCATAAATTAGGTAAGTCTTCAACTAGCCCTGTATTGCATATACATAACTTATTTTAGGTGAGAAAGAAAGAAACCTTTATCGTATTAAAGCCATTTATTATTTGTATTCTCATAAGGAATCCTGTTTTAAAAATATGTTTACAAAAATATTTATTCTTAATTTAATTTTAACTTCTTTTGGGGCTTAGTACCAGTTCCTCTTTACCAGGCTTATATATTTGTGAGCTCTTTTCTCTGTCTTAACTGGTTCAAAAGTTTGTAATGACTCACAGACTTGTATCTCTGAGAACTCTCCTCAGAGATCCAGACCTAACTGCTTTCTTGAAATTTCAGGTTTTTATTTATATTTCAAAGGATACTCACATTTAAAAATTCCCCATACTGTACATATAACCTCCCCAACGCTGACCCACCTCTTTTAACATATTTTATCTTAATGAAAAGCATTAATGTCCACTAAATTGCACACATAAAAGACCTAGTTTTCAGGCTGTTACATATTCAAGATGTCCACTTTTCCCATCTCCATTACCACCATTCTTATTCACTATCTCTGGAGGTCCACAAATAAAATAGTGCTATAGATAGTTTCCCTCTAACCAAATTGTCCAAATCATCCCCTTTTAATCTATTCAATCCTTTGACTAGTATGAACTTCCAAAAATGTGTCTGAAAATATCCCTCCTATACACACAAAACTCTCTCTCTCTCTCTCTCTCTCTCTCTCTCTCTCTGTCTCTCTCACCTTAAATCAATCAATGGAGGCAGAGTCAAGATGGTGGTGTGGGAAGATGCAGAGTTAGCATCTCCCCACAACTAGGGTGCCTGCTGGCCTCTGGTGGGGAACTCTGATGCCCAAGGACACGGGAGGAACCCCAGAGTGAACCAGTAGGATGTAGGGGGACTGAGTGGGGAGTGGGCACTAATCCCATTCATGAGGGTTCTACCTTCATGACCTAATTACATCCCAAAGGCCCCATCACCAAATACCATCACATTGGTGATGGGGATTTCAACTTTTGAATTTTGGAGGGACACAAACTTTTAGTCCATAGCATTCCCTGTTTTGGTCATAAATAATTTCCAAATACTGATCAGAAAAAAATGTTGGCCTCATTAGAGTTTAGACTGATTATTTTCACAGATCCAATAAGTGGTGTTAAATAACTATATAAGCTTCTTAGATCATATAGTATTTAACAGATACTGAGGCAAAACTATTAGCTTTTTTTAAAATTGAAATATAGTTGCTGTACAATATTATGTAAGTTACAGGTGTACAATAGAGTGATTCAGTTTTTAAAGGTTATACTCCATTTATAGTTACTATAAGATGTTGGCTATATTCTCCATGATATACAATACAATATATCCTTATAGCTTATTTTATACCTTGTAGTTTGTACCTCTTAATCCCCTACCTCTATATTGCCCCTCCCCCACCCCCTCCCCACTGGCAACCACTAGTTTATTCTCTATATCTGTGAGTCTGCTTAAAACTATTAGCTTTTGTTTGTAAATTTTATTAAAGAATCCAAGATTGGACCATTTAAAAGAATCTATAAAGTCTAGGCTAGGAAGTTAAGGCTAAGAAAATCTCTCCCCTAGATTTTATTGTAGTACCCATAGAATTAGTAAATTCTTCTCTTTTCAAGGTCCCCCAAATATGCTAAGGTTCCTGGCCTGCCAGAAAGTGACTTTATTTGTCACTTGTGAGGCTGGAGCCCTATAAGCCAAGTACCAGACCAGTTTCCTGTGATAGTTTTGTAGGCACTGGTATCTTTGTTCTTTAACAGTGGGCTTGCTGTATCCAACTAAAAGTGATTCATTCTCAAATATAACACTGTAGTATGTTTTTGGTTGAACAATCAACTTTTTTCTAACTTGAGTTAAAATGGAGGCTGATTCTTACTGAAATAATGAAAATAACTATTGGCCTGAAATCAATAGATAGCCAAATACTTCTCCAGTAAAGATGGGTTTATTCAAGACCAGCAGGGAATTGCATTTTGGGGTCTACAACCAAGTCCCCCTGCATGGCAAGGGGAGGAGAATGCTTTTATAGAGTGGAAAAGGAAGTTGGGAGGACTATAATAAACAAAGAGTCCAAGGCTTTTCAGTGGCTGAGTACTTGCCAGGGAAGAACAGGACTTTCTTCCTCCTGTTGGGCTCTGCTATCCTTGCAGGGTGTGAGAATTCCTCCTTCTGGTCTCCCAACTCTATTAATTGAGGTTTCTGTTTTTAAATTTTTTACATTTCCCCATTTTGATCAAGATCTTTCTCTGAAAGCATTCCTGATCAAGAGTCAGGTTTTCTAGTTTCAGTGGCTTTTTGCCCCGTAATTCCAGGAAAAATCTTTCCTGGCTGTAGCGTCTCACACTGGAGGGAGAGTGTACAGATTGGAAACCTATTAAGGTCATGTTTGAGTAATGAGGAGTGGGAGGGAGAACTCTCAGGCACTTTTTATGTAAAGTCCATATGTTACCAAGATCATAAACACTGGAGATCATCTGAGTGTTATGTCATCATCAAAGGTTTGGTAACAAACTTCTGACAGGCCTGGCCTGGATATCTTGAGAAAGCTGTTTCATCAGATGTCATCTGCTCCAATTCTGGGAAATCTTTACTTTCAGGTCACCAGATGATATGCAGGTCCAGTCAGGGTCCGGAACTTTTTTTAAGTGTGCCACACGAATCCAAGAGTCTGTTCCTTGGAGTTTTGCGACACAAGGGTTGGTCGCAACCCTGATTGCGTACCTGATAGGGGCCTATCCATAGTACCTGATAGGGGCCTATCCATTGAGGTTAAAGGGAGTTCTTTTGGAAGTATCTTTTCCAATAGACAAAACCTCCAGGTTTCACAGTACGGTGCTTAAGGTGTTCATCTCCTGAGGGCGCACTGTGAAAAGATTACTCTACCAAAACATGGTTATTTTTAGTAGAAGCAATTAAATCATTGAAATATTGTAGTATCTCTCCTCTTATCGGCTGTGGGTCAAAAGCAGGAGCCAAGTGGGACTTCCCTGGCAGTCCAGTGGTTAAGAATCTGTGCTTCCACTGCAGGGGGCATGGGTTTGATCCCTGGTTGGGGAACTAAGATCCCGCATGCCTGCCCAGTGCAGCAAAAAAAAAAAAAAAGCAGGAGCCAAGTGCATTGGGTATCCTGTGACTCTCTCAAAGAGTTTATGAGTTCCAAAAGGGGTGGATCTGAGATTTAGAAAGACTAATGGCAATGCTTTTGGCCAAGGTATTTGGAGGGCCTCTACAAATTTTGCCAAGTGAGTCTTAATAATGCTATTAGTGTGTTCTATTACACCAGAGGATTGAGGGTGGTAAGCACAGTGAAAGTTTTGTAAAACTGGCCAAACAGCACAGACTTGTTGAAGCATCTGGCCAGTAAAATGGGTTCCTTGATTACTTTGAATTTCAAGAAGAGTTCTTCCAGGTAGGGTTAATCCTTCCCAAAAGGACTTCAGCCATAGAAAAGGCAGTAGCCTATCTGCAAGGGAAGGCTTCGGTCCAGTCCTGAACATAGGGGTCAGTTTTAATTTTATTTCCACGGGAAGTATGGAAGCCATGTTATTTCCACAATATTCCAAAATCATGAACTACTCTGAAAGCATATCTACTATGAGTATAACTATTGTCAGTTTCTTCCTTAGCTAAAGTACAAGACCCTGTAAGAGCATATAATTCAGCCTGTTGGGCCAAAGTGGCCACAGGTAAAGATGCTGCCTCAGCAACCTCAAAAGGAGTTGCAGTAGCCTACACAGCACAATATTTGCCATTGTTACCTTTTAAATAAGACCATCAGTGAACCATGAGAAGTAAATGTTACCCAGTGGAATTTTCTGTAGGTCATTACAAGGAATCAGGAGGTGGTCTGTCAGCATTAAGCAGTCGTGAGGGATTTCATTGGTGTTGTAAGGTTATTGCAATGTACAAGAGTTACGGAGGGGCAGTTAACAAAAGGACTTCATAGGAGGTGAAGTGGCTGCCCAAGAAATGTTGAATGTGATGAGAATTCAGGAGAATTTCTACAGCATGAGATACAAAAATGGTTAAAGGAGATCCCAGAACAATTTTCTCAGTTGCCTTAATAAAAAGGAAAGGGGCAGTAATGGCTCTAAGGCAAGGGGCATATCCACAGGTTCCAGTGGCTGGCTATAATACCCTATGGGTCCCTGTGCTTTTTGGTGAGAACCCCAAGGAAAAGGGACTCTGATAATTGAGATGCCCAAGGGCAGGTTCATCAAACTCTCCCTTAATGCCTTAAAAACTATGTCATCTGGTTTGTCCCATAAAATTGGGTTTGAGTTGTTACTGTTGAGTAAAGCATATAGGCGTTTGGCCGTAAGAGAGAAATTTGGAATCCAGTTTTGGCAATAACCAACTAGTCTGAATAAACCTTACAGTTGGCACTTAGTTTCAGGTTTTGGGAAGCTTAGGACATCATGAAGTCTATTTGGATCTTGGTGTAGCCCTTGTTTTGATATTAGATACCCTAAATATCAAAGCAGAGTTTGGGCAAACTGCATTTTTTCTTTGATGACCTTATGTCCCTTTAAGGCTAAAAGCCTTAGCAAGTGGATGCTGTCTTCCTGTGAAGAGGCTTAAGAAGGAGAGCAAGGAAGCAAATCATCCATATATTGCAACAAAGTAGAGCCTCTAGGGAAGTTTATGTCATCCAGATCAGCCTTCAGGATTTGATGGAAATAAGGACTCTCAGTAAAACCCTGAGGCATTACTCTCCAGGTGAATTGTTTTTCTTCTTTTGAAGGCAAAAGGGTATTGGCTAGCTTCATCTACTGGGATACTAAAGAATGCATTGCTTAAGTCCATTACAGTAAAGAATTTACTTCTGGTGGGAATGGATGATAGTAACAACAGAGTTAGTAACAACAGGGTTAGAAACAAAATGTGGAGTGATAACAGTGTTTATTGCTTGGGGTTCCAGGACAAACCACACCCAATTATGGACATTGATACCCTAAATTGCCTTTGGTCAGGCGAGTCCATTTAGTTAGAAATGCACATGAGGAAGGGCCATGGTTTTTAAACATGAAATCAGCTGGAGTTGGGGGGAGGGTTTCAAGATATTTAGATAATTAGGAGTGCCTTCTCAGAGGTTTTTCCTCTAGAGTAAAGATCAATCTTCAAACAGCTCAAACGGCTCAATTCACACAGCTTTCAAGCCAATCCCAGCCAGTTTTAAGGAGACAGCCCTGTCCTGGAGGACCTGGCCTTTTTTAGCCAGTCCCCAGAAGACAGCCCTTCCAAAGGAATAGTCCAAAGTCTGAAAAACTGGTATAGTTTTATTCAAAGCAGCCCCTTCCCAAAGGAACTAGGCCAAAGGCATTTTCAGCCAGCTTTGATTGAAACAGTCTGATCTCAAGATAAGAGTGAAGTATCAAACTTAAGTACTCGCATACAGAACAAGGCCTTAACCAGAAACCTTTAAATAGATCCCAAATAAAGCCTGGAGAGCATCAAACACAAAGAGAACATGAGCTCTGATCCAGGAGAAAGACATACCTTCAAACTCCAGGGTCAGCGAGAAAAGCAATGAGTGACAATGGGCTCAGTTGTGGGTACTGCACCTTGTGCTCACCAGGCCTGGAACCACTGGGAGTCTTCAATGGTCCCCACATGGGCCACCAAAACGTTGACCTGAAATCAATAGATTGCCACATATTTCTCCAGCAAATATAGAACTATTCAGGATCAGCAGAGAATTGCAATTCAGAGTCTACAACCATGGTGAGCCCCAGACAAGTCCCCCTGCAGGGTGAAGGAATAAAAACACTTTTACAGAGAGGAAAAGGAAGTTGGGAGGGCTATAGTAAACAAAAAGTTCAGGGCTTTTCATTGGCTGAGTCCTTGCCAGGAAAGAAGAGGACTCTCTTCTTCCTGTTGGGCTGGGCTATCCTTGCTGGGCATGAGAGCTCCCCGTTCTGGTCTCCCAATTCTATTTAATTAAGGTTTCTCTTTATTAATTTTTTTTGTATAACTATTACCAGAAAAAAAAAATAAGAAAACTCATTAAGAATATTTGTTTGCGAACTATAAGACTTCATTGGAAATTAGATTCCATTTTTAAATGCTTCATTTCCATTTATAAAAGCATAATCTAAATTGAGGGTAAGAGATCTGGAAGGAAGAAAAAGTGAGTTATTATATATTCATCAGTCAATAGAGCATTAAAACGACATAAAAAATATTCCAAACAAATAACTGCTATTAAAATTTTCCCATCGGTTTATTTAGTCCAATGTAATTAATTCTTGTTCCCCTGAATCTCAAATCAGCAGTCTGCTTCCCTGAAGTCATCTTGTTATGAAATAAAATAGTCCTGGAAAGCTTGACTCAGTCCTCTGGTATAGTTGGAAAGGTTTCTAAGTGATACCAGATTAACAATCTTCAGCCAAAAGTCTATTCTTTGATGTCTTCTTTGATGTACTAGTTAAGATATCTGGTAGAGTCCTTTTCTTGAGACACAGAGACTGACCTTCTTTGTTGAAAACATGAGTTCTAACTCATGTTTTAAGTAAGAATCAGAGAAAAGCAAAGTTCACCTGTATATGAGAGTAAATGGCTGTTGTTAATTTATTACAGTAATCAATAATATCAAAATGGAAAAGAGCCGTTGGAGTGTACAACACAGAACTATTTCATAAGATTTTCATCCCTTTTCCCTTGGGGGTATGAACCAGATATTATGAATAGTGAGCACATTGACAAATACCCTTAAATTTTACTATTAAAAGCATTTTACATGTATAAAATTAACCTAGGTAAGGATGAGCTCCTCTAATCTTTTTAATTATTATTCTCATTCATCTCTTATAATAGTATTGAGCTAATTAATAAATATGGAGCAGACCAAATAAACCTAAGTATTTATAGTATCTTTTTTTCTTAATAAGGAGAAAGAAAAAATCTTTGTGATTTTCTAGGGCACACTGGGAAATCTAAAAGATATTTTCAGGTATAAAGTTATCTTAATTTTTTTGAATTAAGGGTCTGATCTTGAGAAGACAAAATCAAAATAGTTATCAAAGGAGATTTAAGTACTTGATTAAGATGAAATGACAGGCACCTGAGAAACAATATTTGCTTATCTATTTAATCAAAGTGACAATATTTTTAAATAAATATAGAAAAAGGTTACATGGTTCTAAGAAATTTTAGCTCTTTCAAAAATGTTCTGTTATTTTTTTTTAAATCTATCACAGAAGTTAGCAAACCATGATCCATAGGTCTGGTCGTGAATTCATGGGTAGAGTTTATAAGCTAAGAATAGTTTTTACATTTTTTAATGTTGAAAAAAATTAAAATAGTAATAACATTTTGTGACATGTGAAAGTTATATGAAATTTCAATGCTCATAAATGAAGCTTTATTGAACATGTCCATACTTAATAATTTTTAAACATATTTATGGCTACTTTCCCACTACAGTGACAAAGTAGTTGTGACAGATCTTACAGTCCTTATAATCTGAGAAGATTAAAATCTTTATCATCTGACCCTTTACAGAAAAAAAATTGCTTACTCCTGTTATAAAGCTCAATAAATTCAACACAGAGCAGTGAAATTTTTCTGGTTGAGATATTGAATCTCTGCTTTCTGAGCAGATTACACACAGAGTAACCTTTTTAATACTCCTTGTTAAGGCTAAAAACTTCAAGATCAATTTTCATCTTAACAAAGAGAAAACCAAATAAGATTCATGAGCTCCTTTCTTTATAAATCATCTTGCGAGTAAGCCCATCAACATCGAGCAAAGTTTGTCAAAATGTTAATACATTTCAGTGTTTCTTTTCAGCTCCATTATTTGCAGTTATTATAAGCCAAGACTAAATTTTTTTCCTGCAAAAATTCTGCAACTTTCTATGTCTATTCAGGTTATGTCTTTTATTAACCTCTTTCACATTTTGAAGCAAATACCTTGTTTTACAAACTACTCTCATTTTTTTAATAAAACACATCCCATTACCTTGTATACACAGTTGTGCTTTTCTGCTATTGTTAATTTAGTAGAGTCTAAGTTACCCACAGAAACTGTATCCTTTAACCAACTGAACTAACTTCTTTTTCACAAAGAAAACATCTGTCATGCAAAACAAGTAGCAGATGAGCAAAGCTCATGCGTCTACATAAGAATCTTTGAAATCACGTTCAGACCTCTATACTACTTTGTACATAATTACAGTTCACATAAAAGCTTTGTCAGGGCTTCCCTGGTGGCGCAGTGGTTGAGAGTCCACCCGCCAGTGCAGGGGACTAAATATAATAAAAAATAAAATTCATTGATTATATTATATTTAACACTTATAAAAATTAGAGAAAAGGCATATAGCTGTTCTGAAACCAGTCTAATTTGTAAAAAGATTCACTTTGAATATATGAACTTGGACTTCAAACAGTGAGAGGCCCACGTATCGCAAAAAAAAAAAAAAAAGATTCTCAAAATTTCTGTAAGAAAAGTTTTTTTTCTCTTCAAAGGCTATCACATCTAAAGTTTCAGTTTCTTTTTTTTCTGTAAATCTTTGGAACTGCTAGATATAGAGAAGCATTTATAAATCTCTATAAATCCATTAACATAAAGCTCCATTAATTTTGAAGACTGTATAATCTAATTCATTCACCTGCCAGAGGTAGGAAAATGTTTCAAATCACAAAAGGCTTTTCTCAATTATACACTCCAGTACTGAGAGAGCTTACAGCTTCATTTCTTTACCTCAACTATAAGTCAAAAATAAACATAGAAACATAAAAAAATTACCTCTTCAGATATCAAAAGACTTTTCGGTGCTATGCTAAGTTGCTACAGGGTGACTTTTGTGATAGCAGGGCTAAGAAAGCAATTATTGACCCTTCTTTTATAAATTTCTTGGAGTAGGACAAGGAGGTGGTGAAGAGGTCCCCATTCCTAGATCCTGCAGGACTAGGGCTGAAGAGCCAAGACGCTGGCTGCAGCTCAAGAAGTATCAGAGAACATCTTTGAGAAACACCCTTACATTGGGCATTGAAGGCTGACTCAGAGGCAGCACCTATAATCTTTTATTCTGTAATTCCTGAGGGGTTCCCATTGATTTCCATTTTTTATTCCACTGATGCTTCCTTGGCTGCTCCGAGAGGTTACGTCTGCATTACTTCTGGTATGCCAGTTCTTAAAAACAAAAGCCATAGTGAGTATAGCTGAGATGGAGAAGCACAACGGACCTCTCTACCAGAAAAGATTGCAGGCCTAAAATAGAAGATAGGGCTCACACATACTTGCTTAAACTCACTAATAAGGATTCTGAAAAGGAAATGACTCTTGATCAGTCCAGGACTAATCCAGAATCCAGAATGAAGAGTTTAATATCAAATTCTGCCTTTATTGTGATACTCAAAGACAGGTGATGCTAGATTATTTCTCAAGAATGATTAGCTTCAAGAATATGGGAAAAAGCAGTTTATTAAACTTATCTCTAGACTGATTTTCCAAGTCATTTGTGAAGCTGTTACTAAAAAATGAGAATCTAAGGAATATTTTGTTTAGATTTCATAGCTAGTTTGTCTTAGGAAATTAGTTTAGCTTCTCCTCAATTTCATGATGTTTACTGTTAAAAAATATTTGATTACAAATTTAAGGGTTACGAGACAATATTTTATGTGTACTCTGAACCAAAGATTCATGGTTGGTCTGAAAATAGAATAGAGCTTAAGGTTGACTACCATTAACTCTACACAGAGCAATTGTTATATAAATGAACAATTTTTTTTCTTATGCAAAATATAGGTACATACATGTTCTATAGGTAATAGTCAATAAATTGACTGGATGGTATACAATTTATCTCTCTCTTTTCCATAGTAAATAACTAAATCTAACAGGATAATAATGAAATAAATGATAAAGCATATCAAACATACTCACTGAAATGTTCTCTCATATTTTGCTTTACATATTACTTTCGTTGATTTCCTCTAGTTTAGCCTATGGAATTTTATTACCACACTTTTACTATCATATTTGGCAACACATGGGAAATATCATATATTACATTATTTTAACATCATCTAAAAAAGAAGTATGAGCCACATTGAATGTTTTGGCTAAGAAAATACACTGTTGAATAAGTGTATTATTAGGATATGGTTGTAAAAATTGGTTTGATTTCCAGTATTACCAAACTATTTCTTTTTTTTTAACATCTTTATTGGAGTATAATTGCTTTACAATGGTGTGTTAGTTTCTGCTTTATAACAAAGTGAATCAGAACATTTTGGTACATGACTCTTTTGGAATTATGGGTTTCTCAGGGTATATGCCCAATAGTGGGATTGCTGGGTCATATGGTAGTTCTATTTGTAGTTTTTTAAGGAACATCCATACTGTTCTCAATAGTGGCTGTACCAATTCACATACCCACCAGCAGTGTAAGAGTGTTCCCTTTTCTCCACACCCTCATATAGTATCATGTCATCTGCAAACAGTGACAACTTTACTTCTTCTTTTCTGATTTGGATTCCTTTTATTTCCTTTTCTTCTCTGACAAACAATTTCTTTATGCAAGGTCTCAATGAGCTGAACAGTAATAAGAAGAAAAATAATAATAAATCCTTTGGTTTTTCTAAAAAAAAAATTAAGATGATAATTATGTTCCTACCTCTGGGATAAATAAGCTAATGAAAATTAGGAATTAAAATTTAATGAAATAACCTAATGAAGAACAACTTCTATAGCTATGTAAGGTGCCTAAGAATAAATCCAACAAAAAGCATGTGAAACATGTATGAGGAATGTTATGAACATTTACTGAAAGACCTAAACAAATGAAGTTAATGGATAATAGAATTCAATGTCAGATACTCAGTTTTCCAAAATGCAATTCAAATGAATATCCCAAAAGTGTCTTTCATGGATCTCAAGATCTTGAGCCTGGGGTAATTGAAAATAAAATGTATAGGAAATGGCAAAGGGAATAGCCAAGCCACTCCTAAAAAAGAAATAAAAAAGTTGGATGAGGGCACATATTCTGCCAGAAAACAGGCAATACCAATCAATAGTAGTTTAAAAGTGCTATACTGACATATACGATAATGTCCTATTTTATAAATTTGGGGAGGGTGGTGTCACAGGTGTTTATTATTATGTTTTATAATAACATATATGTTACATATATTCTCTTCTATGGTGTATTATTTATCTATTGCTGCACGTTATCCTATACGTTAGTTGGGCAGAAATTTAGGAGCAGCTTAGCAGTATGGATCTGGCTTACGGTGTCTCATGAGGTTCAGTCAGATGTCAGCCAAGGCTGCCCTCATCTTAAGAATTTACTGAATGGGGAATTCCCTGGCAGTCCAGTGGTTAGGACTCAGCACTTTCACTGCCATGGCCTGGGTTCAATCCCTGGCTGGGGAACTAAGATCCTGCAAGCAAGCTGCACAGCCCCAAAAAAAAATAAAATTACTGAATGGAGCTAGAGAATCTGTTTCCATGATGCCTCACTCACATGGCTAGTGCTGGCTATTGCCAAGAGAGCTCAGTTCTTCTATACTGTACCTATACCTGGGCTGCTTGAGTTTTTTCACCATGTGTTAGCTGGCTTCTCCCAGAAGTGATCCAAGAGAAAGCAAGGTAGAAACTGCAATGCATTTTATGACCTAACTTTGGAAGTCACACACCAACAGAGGAAATATCTTAGGAAACTATTAAATACATTAAATATATGAGGAAACTATTCAAGGGCATAAATATCTAAAATGTGGATCACTGGGGTCCATCTTGGATGTTGGTTTTCACAATATTTTTCATATATTACATTTTAAAAATTAATAGAAAAACAAATTAATAGAGAAAAATATCTTTCCTGAGCAATATAAGGAAGACCAACTTATGTTTCATATGTGTCACGTCCCCAATTATATTCTGAACACTCTGAAAGAATGCAACTTATATAATTATTTGTAGAGCCATAGCCTCACACATAAGAAAAAATGCCACAGGGCTTATGTGCAATATTTATTTACTGACTAAATTTTATAAAGTAAATTTACCTAAAATTGTTGGGTACTTTGATCAGATAGGAAAAGCCTGTTATCTTTACACAGCCATAAATTGGCATAATATGACAAACTATTTTTTTTTTTTTTTTTTGCTATACGCGGGCCTCTCACTGTTGTGGCCTCTCTCGCTGCAGAGCACAGGCTCCGGACGCGCAGGCCCAGCGGCCATGGCTCACGGGCCCAGCCGCTCCGTGGCATGTGGGATCCCCCCAGACTGGGGCACGAACCCGCGTCCCCTGCATCGGCAGGCGGGCTCTCAACCACTGCGCCACCAGGGAAGCCCGACAAACTATTTTTATTTCCAGTATTTTGCTTAGGGTTTGAACTGATTTTTTTCTGCATAATATCAATCATTTTTGAGGAATATTTTAGTTATTCCATCTGTAATCTACATCTATACATTATAATACGTATGAGAAAATGATAGTATGACATTATTAAGTAAATTATCTTTATATCTGGACTCTAATAGATTCAACTTTTAAAGGAATGTTGCAATTAAAAACATACTTATTGTCTATCAAGAGGGTAAGCATAATTTAGCAACTTGTTATATTTATTTCAATAACAATAAAGTTAATATTATTTCTCCTTCAAAATATGGATGCAAATATTAAGAGTTAGCACAGTTAACAGAATTTTGCATATCCCCATATACCCTGTTGATCAGCTAAGCTTTACTAAAACTATGTAGTTCAGTATTGCATTTGATGCCAAAGAGTTTTTGTTTTCTCCTGCATTTTAATGCAAGACCTTTTCTATGCTGTTACAGGAAGGTGTTCATCTACAACACTTCATGAATTCCTTTTGCTAGCCATTTTAATTCAACATTAGTTTATTGAATTAATGTTTGATACTTGATATGATTTCAGTCTTCTTTAATTTATTAAGATTTGTTTTGTGACCTATCATATGATCTATCCTGGAGAATGTTCCATGTGTGCTTGAGAAGAACGTGTATTCCCCTGCATTGGATAGACTGTTTTATATGTGTGTGTGTGTCTGTCTGTTAGGTCCATTTGGTTTAAAGTATGATTTAAGTCCAACTTTTCCTTCTTGATTTTTCTGGCTGTGTGATTTATCCATTGGTGAATGTGGTGTATTTAAGTCCCCTACTATAGATCTTCCTCAATTTACAATGGGGTTACATCCCAATGAACCTATTGTAAGTTGAAAATATCATAAGTCAAAAATGCGTTTAATATACCTAGTCTACCAAACATCATAGCTTAGCCTAGCCTATGTTAAACATGCTCAGAATACTTACATTAACCTACATTTGGGCAAAATCATCTAACACAAAGTCTATTTCGTAATAAAGTATTGAATATCTCATATAATTTACTGAATACTGTACTGAAAGTGAAAAACAGAATGGTTGTATGGGTACAGAATTGTTGTAAGTGTATGGGTTGTTCACCCCTGATATCATGTGGCTGACTGGGAGATGCAGCTCCCTGCCACTGCCCAACATCCTGAGAGAGTATCTTACCACATATGCAAGCCAGAGAAAATGTCAAAATTCAAAATTTACAGTGCTGAATGCTAGAGTTGAAAATTGTCAGTCAAACCATTATAAGTTGGGGACTGTCTGTATTATTGTATTGTTGTCTGTTTCTTCCTTCAGATCTGTTAGTATTTGCTTAATATATTTTCGTGCTCCAATGTTGGGTGCATATGTATCAGTATTTACAACTGTTATATTTTCTTAGTGAATTGACCCCTTTATCATTATATAATGACTTTCCTTGTCTCTTGTTACCATTCAGAGGAAGTCCCTCATAGCAGGATACTGTCCAGGGGCTACTGGCACTGTCCCTGCTCAGAAGGGGAGGGAGACATGAGAACTCCCAGGAAAGAGACGACTCAGAAAGGGTGCTTAAATGTCTAGATGACATCACTTAATAGCACAGCAAAAAGTTTCTGGGTCAGAGTGCTCCAATGGGCAGCAGAAGCTTGGGATCTTTTATCTGTAAGAGTTACCTTACCTATAGCTGGCAGATGTTGGGTGTGGTTTTGTGGGGTATGCAAAGCAGGCAGGCTCTAGAAGGTTGAAAATCTGCTTGTTTGGATTGCAATATGTAAATGTATCAAGTCAACATGTTGTACACCTCAAACTTATGCTGTGTTCTATGTCCATTATATCGCAATAAAAATAGTATTCATAATAATTGGAATGCGAAAATGTTTGAGTTCAGCTCCAGTGGGCTTTTAAGCTAATGGACCTCAGCCTGAAGTGAAGAAATAAACAATACACAAAAGCCGTCTTTGGCTTATTTATATAACATGGATGTTCTCCATTACATTGGAAGAACCATGCCATAGGAGATTCTAGCTACAGAGGATCCGTTAGTACACAAAGTCATAAAAGTCTTTTTCATCCAGTAAACTTACATAAACTGGCTTGAATTTTTTTGGTTGATCATGTTTATAAACTAGTTTATTTACTATGAGTTGAGAAAGATAACAATATGCCCATGATGGTCAAATGATGAAGTAGTAATTTGGAAGTAACAATTTCAGTTATATTTTTTATATCTTTTTTTTTAACCAAAAGAGAAAGGAAGGGAAGAAGGAATATTATCTTTAAAAATTTAGAAATATTCATGCTATCAACATTTTGCTTTGTAGTCTGGACCTGGGAGATATATTTTAAAAGAAGGAAACTAAAAGCTAGGCTATGTTAGAAATAGGTATCACCAAAGGTTTAATTCGGTCAGAATAAGAAAGTACTGAACTAGATTATTTAAACTAAAAGCAAAAATGTGTGTGGGTAGGAGAAAAAATCAAAAAATCTCAAGAGAGAGAGAAATGTTCCCTCAAATATTTAAGCTGGCACTATGCAGAACTTAAATTGTACTAATAGGAGCGCAGTTTAATGGACTCATTCCTCAGTAGGTTGTGTATACAGGCCAATCAGGACATTAATGGGAATAGACAGTGAAAACCACACAAAGTTAAAGCAGCATAACAAAACTCAATGTCAAAAATATCATAAATAAATAGAACAAAGTGTCAGTTCTATCTATAGGATTCAGTGAATCTAGTAAGGCTTTGAATCACAATTCAAAACTAAGCCAGTATGTGAAAGTTTAGGTGATGTGGGTTGCAATAACTGCTCTTCAATGCATTCAAATGTGCCCTTAATGGGTAAGAAATAGTTAATTCTACTTTCAAAATGAGTTGATAGTTAGCGGAGTATAGTTTACATGCACTGAGACAATCTAACTCTGTAAGTGTAGTAGGTTTGAAGAATTCTAACTCACTCAAAATAATTATGTGAGGGAAATTAAGACCAACACCTTCCAAGCTGAATTTTTAAAAGCGGTTATTTTTGTAGCATTCAGGTGAGGATTACTTTGTAAAGCTCTCCTTTTTAGAGATAAGATCTGGGGGAATCTCTAAGGAAGATGGAGTGTTAAGATGTATATCCATTCCTTCCACGTATGGTTAGCTCACTTCTGAAGTGAGTGGATTTCTTATAGGTAATACATCTTTTTTTTTTTTTTTTTGCAGTATGCGGGCCTCTCACTGCTGAGACCTCTCCTGTTGCGGAGCACAGGCTCCGGACGCACAGGCTCAGCGGCCATGGCCCGCGGGCCCAGCCGCTCCGCGGCATGTGGGACCCTCCCAGACCGGGGCACGAACCCGTGTCCCCTGCATCGGCAAGCGGACTCGCAACCACTGCGCCACCAGGTAAGCCCTAGGTAATACATCTTTAAGCAACATTTCCAGTGCTTACTTTCCTGCTCATAGACTAAACTCAGCATCAGCCATTTGATTTCATGGAGTTCCAATTTTGTTTTAATTGAAATATATTAACTAAAAAGTTAATAATCCATTGAAGTTGGAATTTACTAAATGGTACCCTGGTGACTTGAAGAGTCAACATAGCTTCCCAAAGTATCTAACATACCACAAGGGAGTATTTTATGCCCCTGATGAAACCAGTTGAGTATGTATGTAAAATTCTAGATATTGTTTGCTTATGTAGTCTAATCAGTTTCTTGTAAAAGTTTCTTTAATAAAGAAATGAAAAAAAAAGAAATGAATTAAAATCCAAGACTTTAGGGCTTCCCTGGTGGCGCAGTGGTTGGGAATCCGCCTGCCGGTGCGGGGGACGCGGGTTCGTGCCCCGGTCCGGGAGGATCCCACGAGTCGTGGAGGGGCTGGGCCCGTGAGGCGTGGCCGCTGGGCCTGCGCGTCCGGAGCCTGTGCTCCGCAGTGGGAGGGGCCGCAGCGATAAGAGGCCTG
>NW_020175290.1:479538-483851 GCF_003031525.2 Neophocaena asiaeorientalis asiaeorientalis
AGGCTAAAACAGTGAGAGGCCCCAGTCCCAAAAAAAAAAAAAAAAAAAAGGGAAAGAAATATGCATATATGCATGTATATAATATATACATATTATATATTATAAGAAGAAAAATATTTTGTCTTTTTCTCCATTTCCTGGCTCTGAGCTCCCAAAACCCTTGGAATTTCCTAAGTGATAAGGGTGATAGGAACACCTTTTGTTCTAGTCAGGTGATTCTTGGCAGGCCCCTAAATAGTTTCAGGGTGGGGCTGGTCCCTGAGAGATTGAGCCCTGATTAAAAACTTGTAAGTTTTCAGTCCCACCCTCCAACCTCCAGAGAGTGGAGAAGGGCTGAAGATTGAATTAATCACCAATGCCTATGTAGTGAATCCTCCATAAAACCCCCAAATAACAGAGTTCTGGGAACTTAGGAAATGGTGAACACGTCCATGTGCTAGGAGAGTAGCACACTCCAGCTCCACAGGACAGAGATTCCTGCACTCAGGACTCTTCCTGGCCTTGCCCTATGTACCTGTCATCTGGCTGTTCATTTGTATCCTTTATAACAAACTATAATAGTAAGTATAACTTTTTCTTGAGTTATGGGAGTCATTCCAGCAAATTGTCGAACTTGAGCGGAGGTTGTAAAAATCCCCAACTTAGTAGCCAAGGTAAACAAGTGTGGATAACCTGGATACTTGTGACTGACATCTGAAGTGGGGGCAATCCTGTGGGACTGAGCCCTTATGCCTGTGGAGTCTGATACTAACACCAGGTAATCAATGTCAGAATTGAACTGTCATACATCTAGTTGCTTTATATCTACCTGTATCTATAAATGCATTAAAAGATTTTAAAGCATGTAGACCTAAGACTTAAAACTCAAAAGTTTGGATTTGAGATTTAATGTTCCTAAAACTTGTACTAAAATAATCAAATTTTTCTGTACTCAAAGGTAGCCAATTGAGATACCTTGTCTTGGGATAAAACAGAGTCAGAATATTAGCACTGGAAGGATCTTAGAAGCGTATATAGAATAACATGACTGTTTTACAGATGAAGGTACTGAAGTTGAAAAGGTTAAGTGACTTGTTTCACTTCATATAGCTAGAGTCATCAAAACTGGAACTAGGACTGAATTAACTCTCAGTCTAGGGTTATTTTTCACCATCTCCATTGCTTTCCATTAAGAGGTATAATATATCTTAGAACAGTAAGGACTTCCCTTGTGGCACAGTGGTTAAGAATCCGCCTGCAAATTCAGGGGACACGGGTTCAAGCCCTGGTCTGGGAAGATCCCACATGCTGTGGAGCAACTAAGCCCGTGCACCACAACTACTGAGCCTGCATGCCACAACTACTGAAGCCCATGCGCCTAGAGCCTGTGCTCTGCACGCAACAAGAGAAGCTACCGCAATGAGAAGCCCATGCACCACAACGAAGAGTAGCCCCCACTCATCACAAGTAGAGAAAGTCCGTGCACAGCAACGAAGACCCAATGCAGACAAAAATAAATAAATAAATTCATAGAATAGTAGAGGCTTCATTACTTAATAATCAGTTAAAAACAAATAGAATATCCCAATGGATACACAAAATTAACAAAACATCTTTCAGTCAAGGTGACAGACCAAAGTATACATTCTTTTTTCCTTTTCCTCCTAAAACCCAATTAAATGACAGTAAAAGAATAGAAAAATATTTTAAAAACGAAAGCAACAGAGAGAATGAAATAAAAGGGATTTCTATGAATTTCCTTCAAGTTAGAATGCCTTCTATCTTGGGCTAATGAAGCAAGGTAGAGGGAGCAAAAGTCTATAATATTGCATGGAAGGTAATGTAGCCAAAGAGAGATTTGATCTCCCAATCAAAACCTGAGATAATTAACTCAAAAAGTGAAAGTTTTACCTATGCATGATAAAGTATCAACATTTGAAATGCCAAAAATATCAATTAGCAGAAAGATGAAAAAAATTCACAGTCTTCTCTTACTGCTTACTGCCTCCCGCATGGAGTGTGGAAAAATAAGTTAGGCAGATGTACAAAGACTCTTGAGTGCCAAAAATAGTTCATTGAAATTGATACAGAATATTGACTACCTCAAAAAAGGGGCGATTGCTCTCTCAGTCCATTCAATTACTTTCAGAAAGACATAGAGTAGACATGGAAAGAATTAACTAAGAATAATACAACTGAAGAGAGTAATTTCTTTGCAATGAGGCAGATGCAACTATCTCATTAAGACAATTTTTGTCATTAGGTGGTTCAATAAAGGTTTACTTACTCTTCATTTCATTTTTAATTAGCTAAAACCAATATTATTTCTTGCCCCTGTGTTAAACAATACTGAAACCAGGCATACTTTCTTTCCCTGTGTAAAATTGTACCGATACCAAGGAAAAATACCTTAGTTCTTGCACCAAGAAATACCCACTCCTCAAAGGTAAAACTATGAGTAAACTAAAAACCTTTAACAAGACTGAGCTTGCTTATTTAGACTATTTATTTCAAACCCTTGCTTCACTGTGCCTATCAATTGAGAGCTATTATGTTATAAACTCTGCCCACTCCCAGTCAGTTCTCCACATTGCAAGACCTCCCTTAAAATCATCCATCCTAAGCCCTAAAACCCTATAAATTATTATTTCCTAATTTCTCCCATTTTGAGACATTGCCAACCCTCTGACAAGATATTATCCCTTACTGCAATAAATCTAATAAATTTAGACTTGCTTGATCAACAGGTATTTCTGGTGGTCTTTTGGGAGTTGATCCTTGACCAAAATCTTCTGACATGTTACCAGTCATTGAATAAACGTTTGTTTTGTGCTTGGCATATGCTCGGGGTGCTAGTGGGATTTGAAAGTCTTGATCATAAATATGATCTCTCAGTCTAATATGAGGTGCATCCTAGAATCAATCATTTCCAAACATGGGGATCTTATTAATCAAGTTTCTTTCTGCTTTTTTTCTTTTGTTATGCTGGACCTGACTCTGACTTAGCGGTATAATTTAGAACTTGGAAATAACCAATCATATATCAGAGGAAGTTTGGGAGATTTGCTCAGCTTGAAGTATATCAGGTTGTATTCAAAATCCATTTGCTTTTCTCCAAATCAAAACATAATGGTACTAATTCAGATAAGTAGGGCATATAATTTTAGACATTTTTATAGTCATGGAGATTTATTTCATCCAGTTCAGTCTGGCATACAATGTTGAGATGATTGGCTAAATTTCGAATGTAGCCCAAGGCCATAGAACAGAACATAGTCCATTGGTCCATAACAGATAATTCAATCTCATTACTATTAAGTTTCAACCAACTGGTCAAATCTCCCTAGGGTAAGTTCACATTTGAGGCCTGACTGAGTCCATGAATTTTCATTGTAGTTCCGAAAGTAGTCTAGCCTCCCAGGAATACTGCAAAACAGAGCGGAGATGATCAGAGTGATTAAAAAAAAAAAAAGAGAGAGAGATACCCTTCTCCCCTATACCAATGATAATTTGCCCTAACACTAAAATGGATAACCAGACCTCAATTTTAGGTTTGAAATTATTCCTGTGGGTTATCCTAACCAGAATAAGTAAACTAAATAGCTGCTTGAAAAGTACAAATAAATGTTGCTCAAATTGGTGTGATAGTATTCTAAAGAAATTAATGCTTGTTTTAAAGCATCGAAGGCCCTTGAGACAAAACAGTTTTTATCCCTGTCCTTGCCAAAAAAAGAAAAATATCTGGCTAAAGATGTGAGATAGGAGTTGGGGTAGAAAGGGATGTTACTTGAAATCTTCTTTGGAAACTTCCATGTCATTCTCTGAAGATATCTATGTAAATATACTGGACGAGTTCAGTGTTTGTGTAATTAAATTATAACTTGAGGTGTCTTACATCTTGTAAATAGTATTCAGATTCATTACACATGATCTCAGTTCATTTCATTACTATTGTAAACTATTATTCTGATATTATAAATGAGAAAGACTAAGAGATGTTAAATAAGTTGTCTTAAGTTTACATCACAAGGCTAGTTTGAGATGCAGCCATTTCTGAAACAAGATTATTCTAACTCCAAATCCAGTGTTCCTTATTCATGTCAAGAAGTGGGAAACCATTTCCTGAGTAGATATTAAAAAATAATGGCTGGGGCTTCCCTGGTGGCACAGTCGTTGGGGGTCCGCCTGCCGATGCAGGGGACGCGGGTTCGTGCCCCGGTCCGGGATGATCCCACGTGCCGCGGAGCGGCTGGGCCCGTGGGCCATGGCTGCTGAGCCTGCGTGTCCGGAGCCTGTGCTCCGCAACGGGAGAGGCCACAACAGTGAGAGGCCCG
>NW_020175290.1:483879-526923 GCF_003031525.2 Neophocaena asiaeorientalis asiaeorientalis
TAGAGGAAGTCGACAACATACAAAAGAGCTTTCACTTATTGACATACGTTCTACTACCATACTAGTGTAGAAGACTCCTATAATGTTCATCTTCTGTAGAAGATTTCCAAATACTTATAGACTTAATCTGCTCTTAGAATCTAGGAAACCAAAGAGACTGGCAGAGAAAAACAAAATCTGTCTGTCAAGTCAGAATGATGTTGATATAAGTTGGACACATCAAGAAACTTTGACTCCAATCACTAAACCTTCTGAAATAGATTATTTCAAAAACAGGCACAGAAGACACCAGTGGAAGCTGATGAGTAAAATGTTTCTCTGTATAAGAAATTTAGTCTTCAGTATATCTGCCCTAATATTTACCAGCCTTTTGCATAGAGAATATGTCCCTGGGGAGGAAACTAGGTCTTATGCATGGATTAAGCTATGAGAGCCTATGGTAATAATATTGCTAAAAATGTACTACATTTACAAAGAAAGAAATTCGGGGTTCTCAAACACATCTATGTGTGGGCATATTAGGGAGAGAGAAATAGAGAGAGAGAAGCCAGGAAAGAAGGAAAAGAGAAAGAAAAAATAAGTAAAAACGAGAAATATTTTAAAAGGCAGACAGGCTTAGAAAGTTTTATAAATTGCCTAAGTCTCCCAGCTTGTCAGTGGTAGAGTTGAAATCTGAATTTGGGTCTGATACATGCTTTTCCTTTTTAACCCATACTGCCTCTAGAATTTCTATCACCAGTATAATTTCCACAGCAAATTATTCTTCTATTGCACCCTCTCCCTAAAGTTATAATTTTCCTTAGGTTTCTGCAATTCTATACTTTCTACAAAATCATTATTATAATCAAATATTTATCTATGTGTTAGATTAGTAGACTTCATTTGTCTTACATGAGTTCCATATCCTTAAAGTTTGAATGTCTTTTTAAGAGATTCCTAGAATGTTATACTTGTGACTTATTTTTGTTATTCACATTCTTTGGTATTAATATGCCACATTCTATAAGGCTTCCAATCACTCATTACACAGACTAAAAGTCATTGATAATGCATATTGAAATCCAATTAGTAATTTAAATAATGCTTCACCACTTTGCAGAGATTAATTATCTCATCCATTATGGTGACATTAAAATGTGTTTTACATTGTAATTAACATCAATAAAGTAAGGAGTGAGCTTTTTCAGCTATTATGAGAAATATGACATGAATTTTAATATCAATGAACTGCAGATATTAATATCTTAAGTGTGTTTGTGATGTTTATTAAATGTGCCTAACACTGAATTTTTTGTATATATTCAGCTTTGTTGATAATTCCCAGACAGGTTTTAGATATAACACATTATTCCAAAAATGGCCATCTGTACTTAGAAGATATGTATATTCATTTATTCAGTCATCCATTAATTCATCACCTACTTAGTATAAATACTTCTTTTTGCTGGGATCTCTTCTTGGTGCTGGGTTTGTGGTGATTAATCAAACAGAATAAGATTGTGCCCTTTTGATACTGAACAAATAAATAAGCAAATACTTATCTTCTGGTAAGTGCCATAAAGAAAATAGAAAAAGTGCATGGGAATCTGGGTGTTATTCAATATCTTTAACAACTAACTGACAAATCGGATTAGACAAATGAACAACAGATTTAGTCTTAGAGCAGCATCTCTGAGGTGAACGGCTGGGCAGATTCTTGATCATGGAAAGGTTTGAGGGGCGCCAGAAGTAAAGCTGAAGAGTTAGGGCAGCAGAGGTCCACTCAGGAGGCTTAGAATAGAGGCTTTTTCCTAACCCTAGTGGGATATCCTTAAAACCCCACTATAGCGTGGTATGTAATATCCAATAATTTAATCACATAAAATGTGGTGTCACGGTATTGTGAGTTTAAAAAAAAGAGTAAGTTTTTCAAACAGCCTAAACTGTCAAAAGCACAAAAGACAAGAAGGTTATACTTTACATAACTGACTATACACTGAACTCAGAAATTCCCAAAGAATCAGGTAGCTATCACTTGTTAATCCTCTCACTCCCCGCATCCCCAGTACAAGAACTTTTCCCAGTTACATTTAAGAATAGGTTAACAACAAAAGACACAGGTTGGGAGCAGCAATCATTAATCATGCTATATCCAGAACACATTATCATTGAGTTTTACTCTGTTTCAATGTGTTAATTTCTGAAATATACTTTAACATACGACATATACTCATGTTGAAACAAAGATTACCTTCTGTGACTTCTCTTTGTTTCTAACATTATTTTCAGGAGCAACACATTATAAAGACACTTATAATGTATTTCCTTAGTCTTCTTTTGTCCAAATTAACTGCTGTCTGTTCTTTCAACAAATTTTCTTTGTGACCTGAATTTCATATCTCAGCCATCTGCTCTTCTAATATAGTCTCCTTAGTATTAATTATGTCAAGTGCTTGTGTAAAGCTCCCTATCCACACTGTTCTAAGAGGTTTGTGTATGTTAATTTATTTAATCTCACAAACATCCTATAAAGTAGGTTCTATTGTTATCCCCACTTGATAGATGGAAAAACTAAGGCATAGAGAGGTTAAGTAAATTGCTCAAGGCAACCCAGTTAGTACAGTCAGAACTAGGAAACAAACCCAGGCAGACTGGCGTCATAGTCTGTGCTTTGATCAAATGTCCAGAATCACATTCTAAGATATAAAGTCTTCATTATTGTTATGTTGTAGGATCATGGCATCCCAACCGGAAAATCTGGTATGTAAGCAATGTGACTAGCAGAAGTCTGCTCTTACTTGTGCTTGGTTGCTCTTAAGAAATAGGCCTCAAAGATGCATAGCCATCAGAAAGGAATAGAACACTCGATAGTAATTATTAGCAATCAGCCTAGATCCGTGGTTCTCAAACTTTAGTGTGCATCAGAATCACCTGAAGAGCTTGTTAACAGACAGATTGCTGGTCTCCATTCCCCAGAGTTTCTCATTCAGTAGGTCTGCGGTGGGACCAAAAATTTTGCATTTCTAAAAAGTTGCCAGGTAATGCTGCTGTTGATGTCTGTGCACCACACTTTGCACAGTTAACTGTGCAACTGTTGCCCTAGAATATCTGGTTTACGGTCCTAATATGTGTGCTTCAGATAACTGCAGGCCTGCACATGCCTAAACAATATGAACGCGCAAGGAAACAAATCATCAGTGAAGAACTACACATTATAAAATGATTATGGAAGAACAGAAGAAGGCTGTTCTATACCTTGCGTGGTTCGTAGGATCTTTGCGTGTGGTAAAATACCTAACAATGGATGGCTTATAGTCAAAGGGAGTGACCCTAATGTGTACGATAGCAAGTAGGACTTGGAAGAGAAAGTAAATGTACTTTTCTGGGCTATACTGTGAGGAAGGCACACACTGCTGTGGTTGTCATATTAATATGACATATTAGAGTTACTTTTAGTTCAAGTAGTGTCCATGGATCTATCTTTTCATGGTTGGCCTAGGTCACAGTGACCTTAACTAGGAAACACACACACACGAAGCATCTGGGTATGAGAAGACCAAGTAAAAGTGTTACACCAGTGCACCTCACTATGATTAAACATCAGTGAGACTTTTTCATAAAATGGCCTTTGCCATATCACGACTACAGAATTTTGACTGGCTACCTCACTCCACGTGGTCCTTAGCTTCCTACTGTTTTTCTGAGAACACACACACACACACACACAAATACATATTTGCCTTACTAGCATGTAAAGCAGTAAATCTTTGTTTTATTGGGCATTGCTAACATCAGGGCCCTTATCATGGTGTTTTCCTAAAATAGGATAATTGATTTTAAGAGAAATCAGGGGTAGGCTATTCGGTATCATTTTTTCACTGACATGTTATATGCATGCTGCAAATACATATGTCACTGCTCTCCTTCATAAATTATTTGAGAAATATTCAATTTTGGTTCCACCCATTTGGCTTCTTTCTACAGTTTCAAAGTAATCCCATGATTCAAATTTCCTGAATGATCTCTCTTATCTCCATTTTGTCAACTTATTTTCTTCCTAATAGCTTTTCTTTGTCTTCTTCTATTGGGCATTTTTTTAAAAAGCCCATTCTTACCACATTCTTTTGTATATTTTCCCAAGAAAAGAAGTAACCACCACATTATAACAGTAATCACCAAATTCTCATTACCAGAATGTCTGCATCTTTCTAAGAAGGCAGAGAATTTGTTGATTGGTTGGTTGCTCCCAAGTTCAACACTAGATAAGAAATTGAGGTTGACTAGGACAGAAACAATCTCTAATGTTCCCGTTACTGCTAGCAGATCTAATTCTGTTATTAACAAGTAATATTTAAATGTGTGTCAGGAGACAGGCTTTGAAAATGTTGCCCAGAAAAAGGATATGTGGTCTCCAATTAATATATTTTAAAATATTTTAAGATTAATATAACAACCATACAGAAAGTAGAAAATATAAATACCTGAATCAATAAATGTAACATGACCAGTTCCCCAGAAGCTCCCCTTTCAATCTCACACTTCATGGGGTTTTTTTTAAAAAACCCATGTATCATATATTCCTAGAAAACATGCTTTTCCTTTTTAACTATTTTTGAAACTCACATAAGTAAAAACCATACAATTCATATTCTTTTGTGTTTGGTTTCTTTCTCAATACAGAGTCTGTTGGGTACAGCTGTAATTTGTTTGATTTCATTGCTGATGTTCTCTGATATGAATATACTACTACTTATAAGTTTCAAGCTATTATAAAAATGCTGAAATGAATATTCTTGTACATAGATCCTGCGTTTTCTGTGCATGTTTCTCTAAAGTACATGTTTAAGCATGGAACTGCAGAATCATCAGGTACATGCATCTTCAAAATTACTAGATAATGACAAACTGTTTTCTAAAATGGTCTAACAATTTAAATTCCACACAGCATTTCAGGAGAATTTCCATTGTTCCACATCATCCTCATCACTTGGGCATGTCATAATTTTAGTTGTGATATAGAGATAGCCCATTATTGAGTTTATCACTCCCCTGGCAACTAAGTTGAGAACTTTTTATATTTTCATTGGCTGTTAACTGCTTGTTTGATTTTTTGCCCATCTTTTTTTCTTTTTTTTCCGTCTGGTTTTTTCTAATTAATTTGTAGGAGGTCTTTATTCAAGTCAGTTGCCAGCTGTATATATGACAAGTCTATTTTCCCATTCTGTGATATATCTTTTCATTCTTTGTATGCTTTTTAATAGACAAAAATTCTTAATTTTAGTATTTTTTTAAATTTATTTAATCCTGTTTCTAAGTGACCGGTACAATTGTGTCTTATTTAAAATATATTTACTTCCCAGAATTCTGAAAGATATTCTACTATATTATCTTTTAAAAGCTTTATTATTTTACACTTTACATTTAGAGCACTAATCTGTGTGGAATTGACTTCTGTTTATTATATAAAGTAGGAGACCAATTTACTTTTTTTGTATTTTTTTAATTGAAGTATATTTGATTTACTATATCGTGTTAGTTTCAGGTATACAGCATAGTGATTCAGTTATACATATATATTTATGTATATATATATATATATATATATATATGTATATTCTTCTTCACATTCTCTTCCCTTATGGGTTATTACAAAATATTGAGTATAGCTCCCTGTGCTATACAGTAGGTCCTTGTTGGTTATCTATTTTATACGTAGCCAATTTACTTTTTTTTTTTTTCAATTTACTTTTATTGAATAAGGATAACCAATTTTTTAAAAAAAACATTTATTGAAAAGACCATTCTTTGCCATTTTTATGCAAGTACTAATGAAACAGGAGGGAAGAGGGCAGGATGAAACCTTTAAAAGAATGACATAGTTGTTCAGGATACAACATAAACTGGTCAGGACCAACCAGGTCCAAGATGGCGAACCAGTCAACTTCCAGTAGCCCTTGAGCCTCATTATATGCTCATTGTAATATATTAGCATATGCTAAATGACACACCCACAGGTGTCATGACAGTTCCAAGACTGACCATAAAAGGCCAAAAAGTGGGTGGTGGTCCAATTCCCAGAAATCCCTGCTTCTTCCCCAAAATACTTGGAATAATCCTCCCACTCATTAACCTATGAAATTACCCAGTCCATAAAAACTAACCACCCCATATTTTGGGGCCTCTCACCTTCTGAGATGGCCCACACTCTGTCTGTGGAGTGTGTTTCTCCCAAGGACACTCTCACTTTCCAAAATAACTCCATATTCTGGGGCCACTCTTGCCTTTTGAGAAGGACCACATTCTGTCTATGGAATGTATATCTCTCTAAATAAATCCACTTCTTTTCTATCACTTTGCCTCTCACTGAATCTTCTGTGCTGAAACATAAAGAACCTGAGCTTCATTAAGTCCTGAGACCGGGTGTGCAACTGGGACTTGAACTCATGGGCCAGGACTCGAACTCACCGTCTTTTAATCAGTGATAGTATTATTATAATCTTTTCTGACTTTAGTCACTGTTGAGAAATCAGCCATGAGTGAAACTGCTGTTCATTTGAAGGCAATCTTTTATTCTACATTATTTTACTATATCTCATTTGCCTTTGTAATTCTGAAATTTCACTATGATGTAAGTATGTGTGGGGTCTTCTTTTTTAATTTATTTATCTGGTTTAGGATAAACCACCAGGGAAGTGCCAGCTATTATCTCTTAGTAGGTAATATTAATCGATGTCATTGTTTTGCCCCTATTTTTTTTTTAATTTACTTATTTATTTATTTTTGGCTGCATTGGGTCTTCATTGCTGCACATGGGCTTTAGTTACGTCAAGCAGAGGATACTCTTCATTACAGTGCTTGGCCTTCTCATTGTGGTGGCTTCTCTTGTTGTGGAGCATGGGCTCTAGGCACGTGGGTTTCAGTAGTTGTGGCACACAGGCTCAGTAGTTGTGGCACATGGGCTCTAGAGCGTAGGCTCAGTAGTTGTGATGCACAGGCTTAGTTGTTCCGTGGCATGTGGGATCTTCCCAGACCAGGGCTCGAACCCATCTCCCCTGCATTGGCAGGCGGATTCTTAACCACTGCGCCACCAGGGAAGCCCATGCCCCTATTTTAAAATGGACATTTATTGCTTACAACTGAGTATGATCTAAATAAGACAATTATGAGGGTTTCCCTGGTGGCACAGTGGTTAAGAATCCGCCTGCCAATGCAAGGGACACGCATTCAAGCCTTGGACCAGGAAGATCCCACATGCCACGGAGCAACTAAGCCCATGTGTCACAACTACTGAGCCTGCGCTTTAGAGCCTGCATGCCACTATTGAAGCCTGTGCACCTGGAGCCCATGCTCCGCAGCAAGAGAAGCCACTGCAATGAGAGGCCACACACCGCAACGAAGAGTGGCCCCTGCTTGCTGTAACAGGAGACAGCCCGTGCAGCCAAAAATACATAAATAAAATAAATAAATAAATAAAAGAATCAGTCCTGAATAGATTTCACACACAAAAACAACTTGTAGGGGCTTCCCTGGTGGCGCAGTGGTTGGGAGTCCGCCTGCCGATGCAGGGGACACGGGTTCGTGCCCCGGTCCGGGAAGATCCCACGTGCCATGGGGTGGCTGGGCCCGTGAGCCATGGCCGCTGGGCCTGCGCGTCCAGAGCCTGTGCTCCGCAACAGGAGAGGCCACAGCGGTGAGAGGCCCAATACCATTCAAAAAGAAAGAAAAGTTATAAAGTGAGGGGTTACTAAAATATTAAAAATCCAATCTCAATAGTTACACTTCTCAACATTAGTAATAAAATAATAAATTAATGAAAACAAACACTTTTGTTAATAGTTGGAAAAAGTCCTGTATTATGACTTTATAAAATGAAAATTGATCAGTATCAATAATGTGTACCACTATTTTTTAACTGTTTTAGTATGACATGTATTTATCTTGATTGTCTCTCTCTTTCCCTCCCTTCATCTTACCAATGAATTTCAAAACAAAGCTTTCAGTGTAAATGTGCATATCTTCCAAAGTTTATATTGGTCATGCTTTCACATTAAACTCTAACCTAAAGATGTGAAATCAACTTATGAAAATATAATTAGTTAAATATCTATAGAAAAATTCAAATGAGTCTTTGTACACAAGTCCAAATGAAACATGATTTTAATTTTCTAAGTATAATACAAAAGTTTATTTGGGACCTATAGTTTGTTCAAAATAAAAGTGGAAATGATCTCTATACCATCCACTCAAGAGACATGTCAAAATGGAAATATGCATTACTATAACTGGAATGTGAAATAGATTTTTCTGTTTCCCATTATGATTGTGTATGGGTTGAGAGAATGGAGGGAAAAAAAAAAGTTAAGGTAAAATAGGGTATGTCTCATATCACCAAAACATCCAACTGCCTGAATGTCTTATGATATACTGACATTTTCCATTCAGGAACACTGCATATGTACACTCTATAGTAACACTTTACTTGTTGTAACTTGTTGGGGCTGCATGCTTCGATATGGCAATAAAAAAAAGCTTTAGTTTTAAATTCCTTGAAGATAGCTACCTGAATTTAAACATAAAAATTTTGAGGAACAAAAAAAACATAGCTGTATAAACCTTTTGAAAGAGAGACAAAGAAAGAGAGCGAGAGATTCACTTGTGAAGCAGCATCTGGATAAAAGTTATTATGGGAAATTCCTTAGGTTTTTAAAAATTCATTTAAAAACTACCTACTCTTGGGCTTCCCTGGCGGCGCAGTGGTTGAGAGTCCGCCTGCCGATGCAGGGGACGCGGGTTTGTGCCCCGGTCCGGGAAGATCCCATATGCCGCGAAGTGGCTGGGCCCGTGAGCCATGGCCGCTGAGCCTGTGCGTCTGGAGCCTGTGCTCCGCAACGGGAGGGGCCACAGCAGTGAGGGGCCCGCGTAACGCCAAAAAAAACAAAAACAAAAAAACTACCTACTCTGAATGCCTGGGAATCCTGTCTGTTTTCTACGTATTATTATTAAAGTCTAGGCCAATGTACACAAGTCACTTTGAATCAATAGTAGAATACAGTCAATCGATTACTCACATGTTGTTTTACAACTAACCATTGATTTGAGCAATTTAGTTCATGCTTGATTTTCCAACAGTTGTGTATGAGTAGGCACAGCCAAAAAAGAACTTAAAAGTGTTGTTATGTTCTGATGTCAGAATTTATTTTGATTGCATTCTGTTCAATTTTAATAGGCTGCAGCTGTGTGAATATAAGGGCTGCCTTCTCCTTTCCCAAAAAACAAACTCTACATAGTAGAAGATAATTTCCTTTAGTCTCACTTGGAACCACCAAGTGAGAATATAAAATCATAGCATTTAGCCCCAGCTTCCCTCCACTCTCTCATTTCTATAGGAACAATAAATTCACCAGAAGAATGGTGTGAAAAAAAAATCATGTGATTCTCAAAAGGCAGATTACTAGGGTTACTGAGGCAACCAGTTGTTTAAAAAGCATTGCAATACAATTTAACCAGAAAGAAGATAGTTGAGGTGCTAAAGCCTATTGATTGCTTTGGAGCTATAATACTTTAGCTACCCCATCTGGGCTATTTCTTAAGATTGTGAAGACACATCTAAGAAAAGAGCAGCAACTTTAAATGGACGGTTAGGCTAAGCATCCAGCAGTTTAAGTAGTATATGTGTTGTGTGGAAAAAAGACTAGAAATGAAATTTGAGTTTTAAAGCTGACTTAACTTTGATATAACTTATATTAACTAGTTCTTTTTGGCTCATTATTTCCAGCTTCTCTTGGCTGTTGGAAAAATATTTTCTGATACTAAACATCTTTTCCTGCTTTACTTTCCTTTTCAGGTTGGGGAAATCATTTCTATAAAAATTAAGTTCCAAGATAATAAATTAATGAGTAGCCTGGCCAAGAATGACCTTTAAGCAGGTGGATTTTTTTTTCTTCTGCATGGTTAACTGTATTACCTTCGGTTAACAATTTAATCTCTCTTCTTTATTTCCCAATTTACTGATGGGAGTAGTTTAGGGAACAAGTGTGAAAATAGAACACACTTTAAGACTTCTGGTTGGATATAATAAAGTAGGAGAATTTTGATACATGTCCTCTCTCAAATCTCTTCATAAGATAAATGTAAAGAATAAAATGGACAATAAACAATATGACAAATAATTTCCTCAGCCCCATGTGACCAAGAATGAGAAGTCAGAACTGAAACAGTACTGCCACCTGTTAAAAGTCAAGGACCAAAATTCTGAGAGACATAACCAATAATCCTGTGGTTAGAACACACTGAGATCTAGGGTCACAGGAAATGTTGAGGAGGTCCCTGCAGAGGCCATAGTATGGGAATACAGAACCACAGGGGAACAGAGCTAAAGGAAAATATCTGTGCTGGCAGATCATAAGCCATTTCTCTTTGATCGAGAGCAGAGTTTGCCACCCTAAAATACATCTTTGGCATAAGGATTATCTTGAGCTGGTTGCTTTTTAAGAAACAGCAGACACAGAAAAAGCTCGAAAAAGCAAGTAGAAGTTACCCTTTTTAAGGGGCATTTACATTTATAAGAGGAATCTCCAATTGTAAGGGTGTCTCCCTCTCTGTACCAGGAAGACAAGAATGACTCTAAATGTCTAGAAACTCTTATCAATGGAGAAGATATGGACTTAACTGTGCATACCAACCTTACTCTTGTTTACTGTGCTTTGCCTGGTAACCTCACGTAACTGGCTTCCTTCCTTGCCAACATCTTCATTTGTCTTTAGCTGGAGATGCTATTTAAGGTTGTGGCTAAGGCCATTTCAAACATACTCGGTTTTCCTGAGTATCTCCCATGCATACAGAAGGTATGCATGTTGTTAAACTTTTGTGTGTTTTTTTCCTGTTAATCTATCTTTTTATTACAGGGGGTCTCAGATAAGAACCTAGAAGTATAGAGGGAAAATTATTTTCCTCCCCCACAGAGCATGCAAGATGAAACTGAAAATCAATTGTATATCTCTATTTTAGCAATAATCACTCTGGAAATAAAATGAAGAAACAATTTCATTCACAGTAGTAACAAAAAGGATGAAAAACTTAGAAGTAAATTTACCAAAAGAGGTGTAAGATTTGTGTATTGAAGACTATAAAATATTTCTGAGATACATTAAAGAACATCTAAATAATGGAGGTAGTCACAAATTGGAAAACTCAATGTTGTCAAGATGGTAATTCTGCCCAAATTGATCTATTCATTCCTGGCAATTCCTCTTAAAATCCCAGCAGGCTTTTTTGCGGAAGCTGGCTAGTTGATCCTAAAATTGGTATGGAAGAGTAAAAGATCTAGAATAGCCAAAACAACTGAAAAAGAACAAAACACTATTTGATTTCAAAACTTATTATAAAGCCTAGTAATCAAGGTGGTTTGTTATTAGTTCAAGAATAAGAAAATAGGCCAATGGAACAGAATTAAGAGTCCAGAAATAAAGATTTACCTTTGTGGCCAATTGATTTTCAACAAAGATACCAATGCAATGCAATGAGGAAAGGACAGTGTGTTCAAGAAATGATGCTGACCTGAAACTAATACGTTATATGTCAGTTATACCTCAATTAAAAAAGAAAGAAAGAGAGAGAGAGAGAGAGAGAGGGAGGGAGGGAGCAAGGGAGGAAGGAAGGAAGGGAGGGAGGGAGGAAGTTGGGACAATGGGTTATCCACAATTAAGACAAAAAAGAGAACTTAGACTCTTGTAGGGGAGCAAGTTCTGCCACCACATAATGTGTCTCTTTGGCGTGAAGATTAATTTAGGCTGATTATTTTTAAGAAACAGAAGACTTGGAAAGTTTTCCTTGTTACCTCCCCTTTAACTGCCTAAAAGAATTTAGATAAAAGTCCCCTTCCAGAAATAGAGCCATCACCAGAGATGCCTGCAAAGAATACGGGCCAGGTGTGGTGGGGGAGACTGGTTAGGGCTTAGAGATCAGAGTCCACTGTGTCCCATTGTCTCTGTGTGGCCCAGCAAACTTGCAATCTCCACGTGAATTGCCTTCTTCCCCTTTGAAGTTCCAAACTGCTACCCCTAACATCCTCTTTTGTCTTTAGCTGAAGATGGTGTGTAACACCAGGACTTCAACAATTTTGGCAAGTTACTCAGTTTTCCTGGGTCCCTCCCATGTATACATGCTATTAAACTTTGTTTGATTTTCTCCTGTTAATCTATCTCATGTCAATTTTATTCTTATACCAGACAGAAGAACTTAGAAGCATAGAGGAAAAATTTCTTCCTCCCCAACACATCCAGTGTTGGAATTATTTTTGAGCATATATCAAATATCTAATATTAATAAACCAATTATTATTTTAAAAGGCATTAAAATAATTCCTGTGAAAATCAAAATGTTTTCAATGACAGTATTGTTACTATTAACAAATCTATATGGAAAGGCATTAAAAAAATTTGTTGTGAATCTACAGTATATGATTTCCCTAAAGTCATGTAGATAATGTTATTCTAACAAAAGTGCACTGAGGACAAAGAAATCTAACTACCTACAGTAAACGTGAGTTATCTTATATTTTTTAGAAAATGTTGCAAAGAGACCTGATTTTTTAAAATATTCTTGCATCCAATGCTGATTACTTATACTAGGCCAAGAAATACCTAAGTTCAGAGCTTAATAGTATCACACACACACACACACAGACAGACAAATATATATATATACGTTATTGATTTTATTCAAACTCTATAAACCCAGTATAAATAAGATTTAAAAATTATATGTAACAGTAGTATAACTAAATTTATAAAAGCTTTACATACTGTTCAATAAATGTTGGTTCCTTTCCTTTCCCTGCAGATGGTACTGATAGGTCAAGCTTACAGCTGTCTTTTCCTGTACCACAATTATATTCAATTGACTGGGCAGAGCCTCCAGCAGGCCATTCCATGATGGAGTAATTTTTTGAACAGTTTTCATCAAGGAGTTTCCTTAAAAGAGCCCTTAATCTGCAGCAGTAACTGATCAAGATTTTCCTGCTAACCAAAAATATTTCCTAACTTCACAAAATGAGACATTAAAAAATTAACCAACACCCAATATCTGATTTATACAATCTCTTCTCCCTCTTTAGTTTTTCCTCCAAATAGATGGAGGAAGAGGAAAGGTCAATAACTACCAGGCATAATTAATATTTGTGCATCACTGAGAATTTAAAATAGGAGTACTACAAATAAAACTTAGAGAACATTGATTAAATTAAAATATCATCAAGTCCCACACCCTACTCTAGTGGTTAGAGAACTATGGTTCCCACATTAGTAGCATCAACATCACCTAGAAATTTTGTTAGGCATAAAAATTTGGGGCCCCCATTTCAGACATACTGCATCAGAAATTTGCAAGTATAAAGTTTAACACTGAGCCATGTAGGTGATTGTGATGACTCCTCAACTTTGAGAACCTCTATTCTAGCCTCTAACCAACTCTGTTTCCCCAAAGCCTTTTCTTAACTCTTTTCCTTTCTCCTCATATGTCTTATTTTAGCCATTGGGCCCGGGGGGGTATTACTTGTCCTCATGATAGTACTTAGCACAAAGACTTTATTTTTAATACCGTGGTTATGAGGTATACCAGTTTACAATTCTATACATCCAGAAGAAAAGAAACCAAGAGATTTCATCAAGATAATAACATTTATTTACATTGGACTCCAGACCTCTAAATGTCCACAGTCTCTCTTGCTCTTTAAAAGAACATGATTATGGGGGGCTTCCCTGGTGGCTCAGTGGTTGAGAGTCCGCCTGCTGATGCAGGGGACACGGGTTCGTGCCCCAGTCTGGGAAGATCACAACATGCTGCAGAGCAGCTGGGCCCGTGAGCCATGGCCGCTGAGCCTGCATGTAAAAAAAAAAGAATGGCTGTGCTATTTTTGCAGCCACATATATTTGTTGGCTCGTTATTATCATTCTTTTTTTTGCTTTCTCTTTATGTTTTCATACATATTTTCCCCTCAAACTGTTTTTTGAAAAGAAGTACAAAAGGTGTATCTTAGCATCTCTGTGAAAAATCAGTTTATAAAATTCCATTCTCTGTACTTATATGACACACATATCATTCCCTATTTCCCTAGAGAGATGTATTGCTTTCAGTTAAATTAACATTTTCTCTGGAAGACTCTTATCTTTACTAAAACTATGCTATTTTTCACCTTCTTAAACTATTTCTATTTAAATTCTCACATCTAGCACTTTAGTTTATTGAAAAACTTGATTTGGGTTAAAAAGTGACCTCAAATATATTTCAAAATTAATGTTTAGAAATCTGTAAGTTTTGAAAGAAAAAAATCACTAAATAAAATATCTTGTTCTTAAGAAACAAAATTCTAAGTCATTTTTATGCTTTAAAAGAATCTAGCTATGTTAGTTATCTATTATCATGTAACAAATTACTCCAAAATTTAGCAGCTGAAAACAACAAAATTTATCATCTCAGTTTCTGTGGGTCAGGAATGTGAAAGGAGTTTAGCTGGTTGCCTCTGGCTGAAGGTCTCTTGTGAGACTACAGTTAAGTTTTTGTCCCTTTGGCTGGGGCTGCTCATCTCCAGGATTAAAAGATGTGAGGGTTGGGATCTACACTCCTGTGGATGTTGGTAGGCCTCAGTCCCTTTGCAGGTAGGCCTCCCTGTAGGACTTCCTCTCAACATGGTAGCTGGCTTCCTCCAGGATAATAATGCAAGAGAAAGTAAGATAGAGCACCCTAATCAGAAGCCACTATCTTTTTATAACCTAACATCAGAAGTCACATCTCATCACTTCTTCCATACTCTCTTTATTAGAAGTGAGTCAGTAAGTCTAACACAGTCTCAAGGGGAGAGGATTACACAGGAGTGTAAATACCAGGAGCCAGGGATTATTGGGGACCAATTTAGACTACTCACCACAGTAGCATACAAGCAAAATTATGTCAATGCTTTCCTCCCCAGAGTCACAAAAGTTCACAATGAACTAGGAATAGTAGATTTTTTTTCATAAACTCTGAATTTGCTTTGTTGGGAAATTGTTATATACATAATTTGATATCATTGAGCTGTAGCCAAGAAAAAGGTACTACAAAATACCATGTACTGCTTTAAAGCATGAAGACTGTTTGGAATTTTAGGAAGAGATAGAAATAAAGACAATAGAGGTAGAGACAGAGAAAGATCTAGAGATGTAGTATGTATACAGTTATCAACATAGATATATAGATATATCAAGATAGTTAATATATTACTGCATCATTAATGTATGTCAGGAAACAGATTGTATAGTCAAAAGTGTTTAACTGGAAAATAGATTTTAAAAGGGTCTATTTTCAGAGATGTGAACAGAGTCAAGGGATCTAACAAGGGTCTAGTGACAATAGAAAGCCATTATGGCCATTGGGCCAGAAGAGGCAAGAGGAAGAAAACGTGTTATCTTTTCTTTTTGTTTTGGCCACACCCCACAGCATGTGGGATCTTAGTTGCGCACCAGGGATCAAACCCATGCCCCCTCCAGTGGAAGTGCAGAGTCTTAACCACTACACTGCCAGGGAAGTCTTAAAAAGGTGTTATCTTAACTTGCTGAAAGCTTGAGCCTTGGAAAAGGGAGTGCATATTAAAGATAATATGCATATGAGACACCTGAGGATCCTGTTTAAATGCAGATTCTGATTCTGAAGGCCTGGAGCGAGCCAGAGATTCTGTTTCTAACAAGTTCCCAAGTGATGCTGATGCTGCTTGTCCAGGGATCACACTTGGAATAACAAGGGCCTAGTAGTGAGTCATTGTCTAAATGTAACCAAAAGACAAAGACAAAGAAAACTAGGTAATTTAGTCTGTGAGGAGAATCTTCGAGAGGCCCAGAACAGAGCAAAGAGAGCCACAAAGTATGTAGGGCCTTGTATAGTTTCTTAACACGTGTGCACATCAGTACTTAGCTAAATACTCAAGAAGGCCCTTCTGTGGAACTTCAGACTTCTCTCTTTGTCTCTCCAGTCTCATGTAATCTGTCCTATGAACTCTAGCTGCTTTGGTTTCCCCAGATTCTCATTTTTGTGTCCTCAATTCAGGAAGTCTGCAGGGCTCCACCTAGGTTCCTTTCCCTATGCTATGTTTTCGTTATTTTGCATTTTTCTGTTATTTCCAAAATTTTCCATTTTTGGATTCTTCCAATATATTGGTTATTTCCAATAGATTGCCTGATATTTCATTATTTCAGGTAAATCCAGTCTGTTACTCCATCCTGGCTGGAAGTAGAAGTCCCTTGCATGAGTTATTGTTAATGATTTATTGTCTAATCAAAGGTACTATTGGTTACAGAATCATATTTTTGATGTACATATTGAGTCTAATGGTACTTTTAAGGAGAATGAAGGCTGGAGGTTGGGTAAAATGTTGTCTTTTGAAATTTAAAGGGCAAGATTATATTAGTATTTCAGTTTTATTATTTA
Organism: Neophocaena asiaeorientalis asiaeorientalis; assembly: GCF_003031525.2. NCBI lineage: Eukaryota > Metazoa > Chordata > Mammalia > Artiodactyla > Phocoenidae > Neophocaena > Neophocaena asiaeorientalis. The sequence continues at coordinate 500,314 of NW_020175290.1, forward strand.
AAGTCAGAAGTGGTGGAAGTGTATCAGTAATTGTACTCCCAACTTCCTACATTCTCATTCAAGTCTCACTTCCTTAGTAGTTTTGCAAATTATTCAACACTTGTGTAAGTATATTTTATGATCCATCTTGGTCCAAGTTAAGAATTCAAGATGTCCTATAGGTATAAATAAATCAAGAACATGTAATTTAGAGGTAGGTAAAGAAAAAGTCAAAACATAAACAAGAATAATTCATATAGTATGACATAAGTCCCATACAAAATTTCACATTATATAGTGGTCAGAGTAGTGGTTACCTTTTCTGGGTTACTGACAGGGAAAAGATATGGAGGCAACATTCTGGGGTTCTGCAAATATTTTCTATTTTGAACTGGGTGGTGAATTTGTGGGCGTAAAAACCCACATAACATAAAAATTCATCAATTCGTACACTTAAGGTTTGTGTACTTTATTGTATGGAAATTATATCTCAATAAAAAGTAATTAAAAATTATTTGATTCCTGCATGTTTACCACAGATGAAACTGAAATATACCGTTGAGCTTCCCAGCAGTCAATAAATTTAAAATGGATATTTATTTAATTTCACAAACCATAGTATAGAAAAGATAAGAGGAAACATATTATATCATAATTAACTGTAACCTAGTTCTTCAAAATACTTAAAAGTCTATAAACAGTTGCACAGAAATATCCGCTTTTAGTATCTGTGTTCTAGGGGAGGGAGGGAGAAGGAAGGAAGTTATTGAATGTAGATTGAGTTATATAAAAAATATATACGGGCTTCCCCGATGGTGCAGTGGTTGAGAGTCCGCCTGCCAATGCAGGGGACAAAAAGTTAATTAAGCAAACTTGCTTAATATTATTTCTTGTACCTTTCTTAAGCACACTCAAAAACCATGTCCTAATTATGTTTCAGGAAATAAAGGGTCCTAGCTGTCTTGGAAGCCAACAGGAAATGATTCATCCAGCTATTGTGGAATGCACTGAACATTCCACAAAAATTCCTTTCCCCTTTCTGAGAGCCATACCTTGAATCATAGGGCTCGTGAACAGCTGTGTAAGACTTCCTGCAATTTTCTGTAATATTATATACGGTGTTACACATTCATGAAAATTCCCTTATCGTTTGTAACCTAATAAGGTAGAGAAAGTGTTCTTAAGTAATGAGAAATGTCTTGGCCTCTGTTGAATCACCTACCCACACAAGCAGAAGAAATGGCTCAAAAATTGGAAAGCATAATTGAAATAGGCTGGCCTAGCGGATTTATATAGCTATAAAAATCTATTATCTCTTGGAATAAATATGAAGATTTGTGTGTGGTTTGTTAGCGCTAAAATCACAATCTTCAAAGCAATACAAATCTGGCACCAAGAAAAAATGTCAAAACTTTTCCTTTCTCATTCATTTTCTTCTCAGAGTTGAGATGATAAAATAAATTTAAGTTTTAAATTAATCCATTTAACTAGTTTTAGAGAATTCCCTGACGGTCCAGTGTTTAGGACTCTGTGCTCTCACTGCAGAGGACCCAGGTTTGATCCCTGGTTCGGGAACTAAAAACTAAAATCCCACAAGCTGCCCAGCGCGGCCAAAAAAAACCCCTCTAGTTTTAGACAATGTTCAGAGCAACAAGGGACTGGTTACCCAGTAGCAAATATTGTGGGCTGGGGTAAGAATAAGCAGGTGAAAATCAGGAGATCAGATTTCTTCTAGCACTTTCCTCTTTCCTAAGATAACTTTGCTATTCCTTGACCTCCTGAAGTGAAGTTTCATTAATTTGCAGTAAGTTCAGAAAGCAGAAGAACTTTCAACTATGTTCCTAAAATAATAACTAACAATGATAATTATTTTTATTTCAAAACAAAAAAGTAATTTTTAAAAATCAAATTATTATAATTTTAATAATTAAAAGCAACTGGAATCTGCTTTCAGTTTCACAGTTAGTAAAAAGCCACTGCTTTTAATGTAGTAACATTATTGTCAGTGTGAAAATTTTCCTTTTCCTTCCAAAAGAGCGTTTTCACAAAGCTACTCAAAATAATCATGGTCATGGGGATGTTTTACCTTTGAGCAAGCAAAGATGCAACCATTTAATAAAAAAAGGCATTGTAGTACATTACTTCAGGGTAAACTGCAATGTCCTTCCTGTGGAATTACCTCAAGCAGTGAATCATCCTTTTGTTCCATTGGCATTTAGTATCATACCCTAACCAGGCTGAATTAGTCTATGGTTTGCAATGTAACATGACCTCAAACAATTTCTGCAAAAATTACAACTTAATTAATACCTTGAGATTCATGGGTCCAGTTTTAACATAAATTAGAAGAGTACTTGAGATAACTTTTCCTAAATTTTTCCCCTTCAATGAAATATATTATTTCATATCATCAATTATAACTAAAAGATATCTTTTAAAGAATTGAATGGATCTTAACAAGCCCTTTCATTTGACCTCCCAGTATATTTCTTTTTTGCTCTGAGAGAGGTTAAATGCTTCTTTTCTTTTTTTGCAGACAGTCTAGTATATTTGTAAGTTATATCATCTAAGGTTGATTTTTTTTTTTTTTTGCTTTAAAAAAGGATGATAGTGGTCATGAATGTATACAGGTTTATTGATTCTTTTTTAATTGATTAATTAATTTATTTATTTTTGGCTGCTTTGGGTCTTCATTGCTGCACATGGGCTTTCTCTAGTTGCGGCGAGCGGGGGCTACTCCTCTCTAGTTGCGGTGCGTGAGCTTTTCACTGTGGTGGCTTCTCGTTGCAGAGCACGGGCTCTAGGCGCGCGGGCTTCAGTAGTTGTGGTTCCTGGGCTCTAGAGCGCAGGCTCAGTCTTTGTGGCGCATGGGCTTAGTTGCTCCGTGGCATGTGGGATCTTCCCGGACCAGGGCTCGAACCCGTGTCCCTTGCATTGGCAGGCGGATTCTTAACCACTGCACCACCAGGGAAGCCCAACGTTTATTCATTCTTTAGGAATAATTTTCCCTTTGGTCTTCAGATACAAGACCAATTAACTCTAGTTGCACACACATCATACAGGGAATTTACACTTCTAAAGGTAGGAACAAGAGCATTTGTTCTAAACAGCTAAGCAGATGATCAGTGCCCACCATGCCTTTGAAAAATAAGTGCTGCTGACCAGAAACACGTAAACAAAAACTGTATTTCTAATAATGATGTGGTTGCTCTGATATCTGCACTTGTTTCTTAAGAGAAACATTTAGATAATCCTGGGCAATTTATAGGATGTAATAGTTTGGAAATATCTAAATGTTAGGGAGAAAAACTTTTTCCTCTACCTTTCTAAGCTCCCGGGCTGGTCTAATAATCAAATTGCCATAAGACAGATTAACAGGGAAAAAAACAAATTTAATTATGTACATATAGGGGCTCCACAATGACAATGGAACCCAAGAATAACCCGGGCAATTAAGACTTATATGCCATCTTGAACTAAGGAATGGGGTAGGGGCCTGGGGCTTTAAAGGGGAGGAGGATGATTCACAGGAAGATAAGAAGAGCAGATGTTTGGTAATTAGATATTTGCCCTGCCATACAAATGGGTCATTCAGAAAAAAATTATCTCTTGGTAATAGCTCTCTTTCTGGGTCAGGCCCTTTATCTAAAAATTTTTTAGGTAGTTAAGAGAAAAAGTTTTTCTTGAGTCTTCTGGGTCTTGATTGCATTCAGCTCAAAATAGTCCACATGCCACAGCAACACATTTGGAGGGGGTGGGGGATGGGTGTCATTCTGAACCCCTTCATAAACATGTGATTTACTTAGAAGAAGCAAATGATATATCCTAGCTCTGAGTACAGCAGATCAGCTATCATCTTTGTGTCACAAGTCAGAAAATATTTTAGGGATGCAATTCTGATTGGAAAAATGTGAGTTTTACCTCATCACTTGCCTTTAAGTTTCCATTGGAAGCATTTGCTACTTCCATCATTACTGGTCTACTATCTCATTTTCCTTCCTCCAGTTTCTACTATTTTATTTATGTGTGCCTCCTTGATTATCTCTAAAATATCACTTTTATATTTTCACTAATTTGCTTAAAAGTCTTTCTTGATCTCTCACCAGTCATTGCCAGACGATTAAGTCCTGTCAAATGACAAAACTAAAATAATTTAGTAATGAGTCCGATGTCCTTTATTCAAGGGGGAAAAAAAAATCCATGGATTGGGGGAGTACAGTGCCTTAGTAGAGCACTGTTTCTGAAGGATTTGGGGCAAAAGTGAGGTTTATACAGCATTAGAAGAGGCAACATGGAAATAGGACCTGATTGTCTAGAAGGTCAGAGATTTTCTAGAAGACGAGCAGATCCTCTTTTCTAAGGTAAGGTGAGCTAGCTGGAGCTGAGTTGAAATATTATAACTGGTGAATGTTAGGTTTTCTTGACAGGTGATTCCCATAAATGCAGGCTGATATAGGTTTAGATTTGTGAAGTAGGCCAGGCCATTGGGGCAACTTCCATTTTGTGGGTCCTGATACACAAATTAACTTTATTAGTCCAGACTTCTAAAAGTGTATTTCAAGTCCCTGGCAACCTAATTTTTAGCCTTTCTTCTTACTACTTGCCTGCAGTGGCCACCCTCAGCTGCATCTATGCAAATGTTCTCCTAATGCCTTTCCTATTCCCTTGTAAGATTCATTACCTTTAAACTTGAACTCTGCCTCGTACATGAGCCCTTTCTGACCTCTTCAACCTACATTGTTTTGGTAACACTTCTAAGAATATATGCTAAGTATTTATTTGTCATCTAATCTCATACTATTTGTAATAGCTTAACATTAACAAATTTGAGTGCCTAGCATGTATCAGCTTCCTTACTTTTATATTGCCTTGATCTGTTATTTAAATTTTTATATTTTCATTTCATTTCCTCATATTTTTCTTCCATATAGAGAATAAATCTCTAGATTCCTTGAGAGTAAGCAATAGAAAATTTGTGGTTTCCAAACCATTTAGCGCAGATGCAATGAACAAGAAAGATACAATTCATGTCCCATGGATTTTATATTCCAGTGGGAAAGTGGATAAAAGTATACAGAATTAACTCCACATTTATTATTTAATTGTAATTAATGTTTTGAAGCATAAATTGCAATATGAGTATTCTTTCAATCAACATGTTTCTATTGTAGGGGAAGAAAAATAATTTTCTAGGTTCTTGGCTGAGACCCTTCCTCCCCCAATAATAAAAAAGGCAGATTAACAAGAGAAAAACAAACAGAGGCTTAAAAACATGTGAACCTCCTGTATACCTGGGGGATACACAGGAAAATGAGTAACTCCCCAAAATGGCCCAAGCCAACAGCTTAAATGCCATCTCCAGCTAAAGACAAAAGAAGATGCTGGTGGGGGAAGCCAGTTATGGGAGGTGACCAGGAAAAACACAGTAAATAAGGGTAAGATTGTTATGCAGATTTAAGTCTCTGCCTTCTCCACTGATAACTTTCTAGAGATTTAGAGATATCCTTCTCTTCCTGGTACATTGAGGGAGACACTCTTACAAATGGAGATTTCCCTTGTAAATGTTAATGTCCCTTACAAAAGGGTAGCTTCTGCTAAGTTTTCAGAACTTTTCCTGTGTCTGATGTTTCTTAAAATTAACCAGCTCAAGATAATCGTTATGCCAAAAAGGCATATTTTGGGGTGACAAATTCTACTCCCATTCGTTATTGAATTCTTACTACGTGCCAGACACTGTTCTATATGCTGGGGACACAAGCAAAAACAAAAAACAAAAAACAAACTTTGCCCTCATGAAGCTGACATTCTAGTAAGGAAGTCTTAAAATAATTAACAAATAAATAACTAACACCCTTTTAGGAAGTGACAGATTATGTTAAGGAAATTAACAGAAAGATTGCAGATGGGGTGGGAGAAAGTGTTGGGTCTTTTTGATAAGGAATTCAATCAAGGCCTTTCTGAGAAGATGACATTTGAGCAAGGACCCAAGTGATGAGAAATAAGTATAAAGCACTAAGGTCGGGAAAGAACGTTCTAGAAAGAGGAAACAGCAATAGTCTATACAGCAACAAGCATATTTTCTTATGCATATTAGGCAGGCAATAAGCATTGATTGCTACGCAGATGTGCATTTCTTTAAGAAGATGAATCTACAAAATATTCTCAGGCAACGAGTGAAAAAATTCATGAGCTTCCCAGAAATAGAGTTCTGCAAGTGACTGAATGATCCTTGAAGAAAACCGTGAAATATTTAATACCCAGTGAATCTAAAATATTAGATCAACTTCAACAGCATGGATATATATCATAAGTTTCATTTCCTTCATCTGTCAAACTCTGGAAACAGCATATGAAGGAAACTTAGCCAAGGAAAATAACTTCTTATCCCAATTCTGCATCTTACTAATGGTGTGACTTTACACCAATCATTTCCCCTTTCAGTTTCTCAGTTTCCTATTATGTGAGAAAATAAGCATTAATTCCTACTCTACCTAATTTACCAGGTGGCTGTGAAGATTAAATGAGATAATAAATGTGCAAGATATTTATGCAACAAAAGGCAATATCCAAAGAGAAGATAGCTTTATTTGAAACAAAATGGCATTTCACAAAATTTGCAAATAATTGCAGGAACAGCAATAATATTTATTGAGCATTTACTAAGCATTAAGACTGCTCTTTGTGCTGTGGATATAACACAAATTCCTGCCCTTATGGGACTTATCTTCTAATGGTACATCAAACAAGAAATAAGTAATTAGAAGGAGAAGGAGGAGAAGAAGGAGAGGAGAGAGAGAGTGATAAGTGCTATAGAGAAAACTAAAATAGAGTAAAAGGATAAAATGTGCTCAAGGAGGAGTGAGTTTTTCAATTTTAAACACATTGGCCTGGGAAGGATTCACAAAAGGAAGTTGAGGGAGGAGCCCTGTGGACAGCTGGAGGAAGATTATGTCAAGCAGATGAGTTAAGAATTTTCCTGGCACACTTAGAAAACATTGATTAGGCCAGTGGTGCTAAATTGGAGTGAGTTCTGGGGAGAGTAAGTAAGAGATGAGGTCAAAACTAACAGCAAACCAAAAATTAGAGGACATTGTAGGTCCCTATAAAGATTTGGCTTTTACTCTGATTAAGATGGAAACCCATTGAAGGGTTTGAGTAGATATACTGAAATGATCTGACTTAATTTTAAAAGAATTACTCAATTTATATATTATTATTTTATTCTGTGTAATATTGTTGCCATTTCAAACCCTTTGTGAAATAAAGCAGAATTCATGAAAATAGAACATGATAAATAATGATAATAGTTAACATATGTTGACTATTTACTGTGGTTCTACAGAGTACATGTCAACGTTTTGCAAAGAATTTACTCAGAAACTCATGGAGTAAGTTCTAGATATTATACCCACGTTATAGATAAAGAAACTGAGATCCATAACTTCCCAAGATCACACATCTGTTAAAATCCAGAGCCAGGATTTAAATGAATATCTAACTCCACAGCCAATTCTTTGACCACTAAAATATAGTCTGATAATATAAGAAAACAGACACAATTTACAAATGGTCCATCTGTATTTTTATAATGTTTATTGAAAGCCTATACATACATCCAATTTTCAAAAACTTTTTTTTTTCATGTACATGTATGCTCATTAGTGTGGGAGAGGAAAAATAATTTTCCCTCTACCCTTCTAGGTTTTTGCTGAGACCCACTGCCTCATAATAAAAGACAAATTAACAGAAGATAAACAGAAGTTTAATATCATGTTTGCCTCCTGTATACATGGAAGATACCCAGGAAAACTGAATACCTCTCTTAAATGGCCCAAACCCACAACTTAGATACCATCTCCAGCTAAAGACAAAAGAAGATGTTAACATGGGAGGAAAGGAGGCCAGTTCTGGGAGATTATCAGGAAAAGCACAGTGAACAAGTGTAAGATTGTTACGCAAATTTATGTCTTGCCTTCTCCATTGATAAGAGTTCCTAGAGATTGAGGAACTTCTTCCTGGTACAGTGAGGGAGACACTCTTACAAATGGAGGTTCCCCTTATAGATGTAAATGTCTCTTACGAAAGGGTAACTTCTTGGTTTTCAGAGCTTCTCCCTTGTCTGCTGTTTCTTATAAATAACCAGCTCAAGATAATCCTTATGCCAAAGAAGCATATTATGGTGTGGCAAATTCTGCTCCCCTTCTCTAACAATCTAATATTTTTTTCTAAAGTTGAAAAAGACATTTTCTTGTAGATGAAAACCTAAGGAGTATAATAATAATCTCTCCTTTTATGCTTAAGTTCTAGTCATTCTTCAAATCCAGTGTGATCCTTAACTCCCCCTGGAGACTTTTACATAAATATCAGCCTTTAATGATCTTCCTCTTCTATAAACTATTAAGCTTAGAGTAATGCCATACAGATTTACACTTAACACTTTTCTAATAGAATTATTTCTACTCAATGTGTCTCCCCAAATAAAAACTAATGTTACTGAACTGAACTTGAGTCCCCTCACACACCACACAGCAAAGGCAATCTACTGACACCAGGTGCGGTAAAAGAAAGTACAGCATTTATTTGCAGAGCACCAAGCAAGGAGAAGGGCAGCTCGTGCTCAAAAGACCTGAACTCACCAGTGGCTTTCAGGGAAGAGTTTTTTTTTTTTTTTTCCGGTACGCGGGCCTCTCACTGTGTGGCCTCTCCCGCTGCGGAGCACAGGCTCCGGACGCGCAGGCTCAGTGGCCATGGCTCATGGGCCCAGCCGCTCTGCGGCATGTGGGATCTTCCCAGAATGGGGCACGAACCCGTGTCCCCTGCATCGGCAAGTGGACTCTCAACCACTGCGCCACCAGGGAAGCCCCTGGGGAAGAGTTTTTAAATGCAACATTTGGGGTGAGGGTTGCAGCTTGTTGACTTTCTTCTGATTGGCTGGTGGTAAGCTAACAGGGTGATGCTTTGGGAATCTTAATCATCATCCTTCTTGTTCCAACCAGTCTGGGGTCTATATACTTGTGGTCAGCATGGAATCACCATCATTTACCTGGGTGGGGGTCTTAGTTTCTGCAGACTAACTCAAAGATATGCATCAGATTGTTATGTATATCCCTTGAGGAGGAACTAGGACTCTGTTTTATTTCTGAACTATTTGCTTTTCCTTTGTTTTTGCATTCTCTCACTTCCCTAATTAGTAACTGCTTGAGTCTGCTCTTTGGAACTCAGGGAAGGCCTAGGAGACTAAAGCTTTTTTCTACAAACAAGAAATGGAGGGGCTTCTGTACCCAGGAGGGCCCTACTGGGTGCTGCTTTGTTTCAATCCCCCGTTTTCTTTGATACTCCTCAATCCTGAAGTGAACAGGGACGAGACAAGAAAGGGAATAAAGTTTTGAACAGAGAGGTTAATCATAAACTCTGTAGGGGTAATCGGTTTCACTGTTTCCTAAAAGTAAAAACTGTATCTTGTTTATTTTGCACTGTATACAACACTTAGAGAAATTTTTAGTTCAATAAATATCTGTTGATAAGAGTGCTTGATAGTATAAGAAATTATTCAGAAGAGTTATAAAAATTGATGGCTCTTGAGGACAAAATTCAATGAAGTACCTAAGCATTGCAGTATAATTTCACATAACGCTTTCCCAAGCATTCCAAGAGTAATTTGGGTGATATTTTAACTTTGCTAAAAATATTATTTGAATTACAAAGCTTTTTAAATGTACAAAGGATGTTTTAGGGCCTTTCAATGTAAATTAGAAATTTGTGAAATTCTGATGTTCATGAACCAGATTTTGCCATTCTACTTGCAAAAGGAAGTAATTTTCACAGTAGCAAGGAAGGCTAGCTTTGCTGGAAACAAATGAAAAAAATATTGACTTGAAGACCCTCAAAGAAAATTTTCAAAACAGTGTGTGAACAGTATTGGAAACTTGTCACAGACATTTTTCAAGCTTATACTAAAAAACAAACACCATTTCCTAGACCACAGTGAGGAGCTGAATAAAAGTGGTATACATTGTATATCATTTTTACTTTGGAGGAGCTAAGTGTGTAAAAGTAGTATAAAATATCAAACCTGATTTTTAATTATATTCTTTCAACTGTAAATACAAAGGAATGAGTTGAGACAAATTAAACCCCCAGGTTTAATGACCATTCTTTCGATGCCTTTATTATGTCTGAAGTATAGATATAAAAGAGTATATGATATTTCATAGTTAAGTATTTTTGCAGGTTTTACTTAACCAAGCAATGAGAAATGACAGGCCTCACTGGACTTGATATTCAAATTATCTTCTTAAAATTCCCAGTGTCTTCCACCAGTTATTATGTGCAGAAAATTATATTGAAGTGGTTGGCAAGTGACTGGCCTATCAGTTATCCCAAATAAAATGAAATAAATGCTCAGTCTATATATTTAATACTAAAGTCTTAGATAAATAATTATTATTTTGAGGCTCTAATTTCCATTTATAAAATTAGACATTTTAATCAGAAAATATTTGAAACATATTAAGTGAGGAGTTATATTTCTTAAAAAAATTACCAAGGGGGCTTCCCTGGTGGCGCAGTGGTTGAGAGTCCGCCTGCCAATGCAGTGGATACGGGTTCGTGCCCCGGTCTGGGAAGATCCCACATGCCGCGGAAAAAAAAAAAAAAAAAAAAATTACCAATGGGACAGCCATAGATGATTTCTCATTTAAGCTGAGTGATGATTTTTAGCATTAACAGAACAGAATTGCATGAGCAAAATGTACATGTTCTAATTTTAAAACTAAAAACATCTAATCTTTCATAATTGGCTTACAATGGATGATGCAGTATCTAAGTATTTATCAAGTGTTTAACTGAATATCTTTAAAGTTGTTTTTCTACTATGTAAAAGGCATTTGTTTTTCCTTATTCGCTGGGGAGAAGTTTCAGCACACAGTAGTGCCTTTGGTTACACTGAAAATCTACATAGTCATTCACTAAATGGAAGCCAACCAATTACATATGAATTTGTCTTGCCAAGATGTAGAGTTAATCGTTTGCTTTTGAGATTAATGGGGAAACTAAACATTCTGTAGCTGATTGGTATGTCAAGGTTTCTGTAAATGTATGCTGTAATCATCCATCCTTCTTAATCTTTCAGAAGAATGGAACAAAATAAGTTTGACTCTACAGCAAAAAAAGTCACAGAACCTATGCAAATCTGGTGCATGACAGAATAACAGAAGTAATAGCCACAGCCATAACACCAACACTAGTGACGGTGAACACTTACTATGTTTCAGACACTGTAATTTGAATTTTCCATACATTAACTCATACACTCTTCAAAGCACTCTGTAGGGTGGGCACTGTGTTTATTCTCATGATGGTAAATTATTTGCTCAAAGTCACACAACTAGCAGCTGAGTGTGTATTCAAACCCAAATTCTAAACTGTAAATTCCTAATGACTATGACTCATACTCAGATGCCTGAAACACAATAGAGACTTTAGAATATTAAGTTATATTAAGTGCTACTCTTATGAATTCGTACACTAAAAAGAAAGAACATATTAGTCTACTGAGTATTTTCCTATTACAGTTGACCCTTGAACAACAGGGGGATTAGAGGTGCTGACTCTCCGTGTAATCTAAAATCCCCATATGATTTATAGTTGGCCTCTGTATCCGTGGTTCTGCATCCACAGATTTAACCAAACTCAGATGATGTAGCAGTGTAGTATTTACTATTGAGAAAATTCCACATGTAAGTGGACCTGCACAATTCAAACCCACATTGTTCAAGGGCCAACTGTATATGCAGATGGCCTAGGTAATTTAAATCACTCCCATGATTACTTTTGTGGTTTAAGGATTCCCTTGTAATTATTGTTAAACTTGGGGAAGATAGCAGAAAAGAGAGAAAGACCAGAACTCATTCTGGAAATGGGTTCATTTGTCAAAAAATATTTAAACACTGTCTTAAGTCCTATCTTAGACACTAGTGATATAACCTGTATAAGTCAGAAAGGGTCCTTTCCTTCTCAGAGTTCACACTGGATCGATTCTCCAAGAATAAAATGAAGTCTACAAAATCCCTTTCCCAGGAAACTATTATTAAAGCAGAATGTTTCCTTTGCTTAAAATGCCCTTCATTTCTTTTCATCCTAGTTGATACCTACTCATTCGTTTACATTTCGAGAAATTGTTTAAATGTTTCTTTCCCTGAAGAGACTTGCTAATGATAACCACTCCCTTCTCAGTAGTATCATGTCATAATATACATCGGCAGTATTATAGCATAAAGTATTGTGATTATTCAATTACCTACTAAGGAGATTCATACACAAATTCGTGACTATCCATTCTAGCCCAGCAGGTTTTATTCTCCAGGGGCTTGGCATAACAATGGGAACCGTATGCATAAAATGTTATACTCACAATGTAATACTCACAAAGTGTCATATCTCTCAGTTCCTTCCTACCATAAAGCAGACTCCAAATATTATACCTGTTTCCCCATACTCAGCAAGTCTGTATAAGAGTCATTTATCAGCTAACATTTTGACTGAGAGTAAATGGTGATAGTTTAGAACATGACAGATCTGGGCCTGAATCTTGCCCCTGCTATGTATTGGAAGGGTCATGTTATACAAGTTATTTTACCTAAACGTTGTTTTCTTCATGTATAAAATTAAAAAAATAATTATAATATCTAACTGGCAACATTATGTGAGCATGAAATGAGACAATCCTTGTAAACTCCTACCTGCAGTGCTTAACCAACAGGAAACAACCCATAGATGGCAGCACATTACCAGCACTCAAGCCTCTTTTTTTTTTTTTTTTTTTTTTCAATAGTGATCTAGCCATAAAGGTCTACATGTTTTGCTACAGAGCAGGATACTGATCAGATTTCCCAGTTCACCCCGTGTGTCAATTCAAGCCCTCCAGAAAGTAGTTGCTAAGATGGAGTAAGAAGTATAAAAGATTTATTGGGATGTGACAAAGACTCTCCTTGACCAAACTTTACATAGGCTCCTCTGAGCCCTCTTTACTGCTAGGCCTTGTCCTTGGGCCTTGTCTTTGGCCTGCCTAGCTGACTTTTATTAAGAATCCTGCTAAGTCAGTTTAATGAGAATCCCCCCCTTTGATATCTAATCACCCTGGTCTGCCTTCAGTAAGAGTCCTGTTAAGTCAGTTTAGCAAGAAACCCCCTATTCTTGATGTCTCCTCTTAGTAATTTTCCATCCACTGACTCCTCTCATTTTGCTCATCGGCTCTAAATCCCCAGCTGTCTTTGCTGTATTCAAAGTTAAGCCTGATCTCTCTCCCCTATTGTGATAGTGCTGACATGTATCAAAAAGGTCCTAAATAATGTATTTTTTACCATTTTAACAAGTGTCAGGATAATTTTTGTTTCAAAGGTGAAATCTATGTAAGATAAAGGGTGAGGGAGCAAAAGTAGGTAGAGAAAGCCTTTAGACTATAATACAGTTCTGACATTTGTAAAGGGAGAGGAAGAAGGGAGGAAGGGATTGGAAGAGCCTCAGACCACAGTGCAACTCTGAGAAAATCTCAGCATTCCAACAGGGAGCTCCAGAATAAAGATTATCCATAGAGGAGCCATTGCGTTGGGAAGAAATGGCCAGACCCAAATACCCTACCGTGCTCAGTCATTGGCAGTGGGTTGCGGGGGAAGGGAAGGCTTCCTGGGGAGAATGTATCTTTGGCTCAAATGCCTGCAGCAAATCCGGAATCTTGAAGCCACTGCAGCTGGAGGCTGTAAGCTAACTGCACTCTCCACAGCAGATTTTCTCTTTAAGGGCTATCTGAGTAACTGCCACACCTAGCCAGGTGCTCACGTTCTGTTTTCAGGTGACACTGTATTTGAAGGTAACACATTTTAAGCCTGACCCTTACTATCTGTGTGACCACGAGAAAGCAACTAAAACTCTCTAAGCTTGGAAAAATGTGTGATAGTGGCTGTTCCAGTTTAATCATGAGAGCTATGATTAAATAGCTTATTACATGTCTATCTGCTTATCTATCTGTCTATCTATCTGTCTGTCTATCTAGGGGCCTAAGTAATGAGAAGTTGGGTGTTTCCTAGATATTTGGTTAATAATGATGTGTGGGCAAAGGTAGGGAAATATTCCTTTAATACCTGGGTTACCCTTATTTACTGGATGGGGATATCTTTCCTAGGTAATGGTTCACTATAGTCCCAGGTCATGGATTCTAACAGTGGGGTTATTACCAAGGTTTTCTCTCCTCCTTCCAAGACCTGAGTTTTTCACCTGCTTATAAAACCTTAATATACCCATCATGAAAGCAATTGCTTTTTTTTATTCTTCTTACTCTATTTCCCCACGTTTAGTTTATGATAATACTAATGGCTAATAAGTTACATCAGTCAAGATGGGTTAGGTTAGGGACTTCCCTGGCAGTCCAGTGGTTGGGACATCACCTTCCAGTGCAGGGGGTGCGGGTTTGATCCCTGGTCAGGGAGCTAGGATCCCACATGCCTTGGGGCCAAGGGACAAAAACAAAACAGAAGCAATACTGTATGTAACAAATTCAATAAAGACTTTAAAAATGGTCCACATAAAAAAAATCTTAAAAAAAAAAAAGATGGGTTAGGTTATATTGCAGTGACAAACACCCTGAATATCTCAGTGGCTCAGTCATTCTGTATGCCCATCAAGGGTTAGATGAGGCTTTGCTCTACATTGAAGGAGCAGCCTCAGCCTGGAATTGTGTTGGTCATTGTGGCATAGGAAATAAGAACATATGGTAAACCACATATTCAACATTAAAATTTGTGCTAAAAAGTGACACACACCATTTGGCCAAAGCAAATCATATGACTAACCCTTATGTTCGCAGAGCAGAATACATAATCCTCTTATATGATTATTTAATAACAAAATCTACTACATAGTCCCAGTTTCACACCTTCAACCTAGAATCTGAATGTCATTTTTTCCCTTACAACAGGTATTTTGATATTAGTACTTCAGTTTGTATAGTCAACAAAAACTAAGAAATTAACTGCATGTGTCTTTGTTAAGAACTCCTGAAACTCCTTACTTGGGCTCTATCATTTGTTTGCCTTCTTATCATTGCAGCACCTTAGCAAATATATTCTGAGGATATCGTGGGCTTTGTATGAAATGCATTAATCATTCATGCCATTTTGATTGGCTTTTCTTCTTTTTGCAGTATATAGCAGCCAAACAAGGTCTTATTATAAGATCTATTACAAAGTATCTTACTGACAATTGATTTTTCTCCTAAAATCTTACTGTGATACGTTAGCCTATGAGTTTTTACTGCTCTTTTTTTAGGAGGAAAAAAAAAAAACCACTCTGTCCTAATTCTGTGACAATCAGCCTTTCTAAAAGGAAGCCTAGAGGGGATGAATTTTTTATGTTCTAATATCTCCCTAATCATAAATGTGAGATAAGTTGATAAAGCCGATGGGTTAGTTCAGAACAGTGACTGGTTCCAGCAATTATCATCACCAATTATCATTGGTACTGGTACTATTTTGCTTAGAAATGTACTAAAATTTCAAATCTACAGTAATGTGAAGCTGTATCTCTTCCTAGACTAGCCTGTCCTCATTTTTCATTAGAATGTAATGAAATTTGTAATTCCTTGGTAATCTTGAATATAGAATGCTAATTTATTGAAGTAGTAGAGGATTTTAAAAATTCCAAAGATTAATTTATATAATGTGTCTTTTTCTTTTAACGTATTTTTGGTGAAAAAGGGTACAAATAAGAACTTTGTTATACAAATCAAATATTTAACTTATTAAGAAGATATTTGAGAGATGTATATGGTAATTTCCTTTTTTAAGTACTAGCTGTCATCTCCTGGTATTTTTCATTTTCTTCTGTTATAACTGTAACCTCAGTTCCCAAACTGTGCACCAAGGCACGCTAAGACACTAAAAGATGTATTAATTTTCAAAAGAAGTACAGCAACATCTGTCAGATGCGGTTCAAACTACTAGCCCAAAGTTGTTCACAGTTTCATCATTAGATCACATGAAATTCCCTTCGATTATATCATATCTCTGTTAAGCTGGATTTTGGCAGTGGCTATGATAAAAAGCAAGTACTGTAGAAATATCACTGTGGGACATGAAATGAGGATGATGGTATCCAAAATGATTCCAAGGTTTGAGGTGTGCAGAGCCCAGCAGGCAAATACATCCTGTGGTTATTTAAGAATGAAATAAAAGTTCTATTTTTTTCTTTAAATTTATATGTATTATTTTTTCCAAATGGCTACTAAATCATTAGCACAAAAATACCTATTAAGTTGTTTGGACCTAACAACTCAATAAATATGACTCTTACATATTTATTTTGGCCTAGGATCCCACCTAAGATATTACTGAAACACTAAGAGCATGTTGGTGGGAGAAAGTTTAGGAACCTCTGAACTATACGTATTATCTCCAGTGTAATATTTGAATAAGACAAGAGATGTTACAGTGGCAAAATTGTTTTCAATTTACTCAGAATTACAGATGATGTGGATTTATAAATTTATATAGAATAGTGTTGTGCTGGATACCTTACATCCTCTATGAATCTAAAAGGGAAAATATTTGTTGCATATTAATCCCATCTAATAATATAACCATACGTGTTGGACAACAAAATTATTCATACCTGTTCATAAATTCTGGTTTATTAATAATTGTTTGGTCAGCTGTTTGAAATATGTCATTTTGATCAGTGCAGTAGACATTGATGATTGCTTTCCCTGGAATCTATCTGCTTACCATCACCCTCCTACCCCCAACATACACTCGTAAACACAGAAGAGGTGATCCACACCAACCTATAACATAAACACCTTTGGAGTTTTCAGAAAATTGAGCAAAGAAGTGTCATCTTTGTTACAGTTTTTTGTTACTTGCAACCAAAAATATTCTGATACAGATGTCTTACTCTTTTTGCAACTGCAAATAAGAAAGTCTTAGAAAAGACTGCTAAAACTCAAATTAGGAATTTTTCTTTGTGGGAAACAATTGGTTGTCATTCAAATAATAATAGAAAGTGAGATTGATTTCATATTTTCATGGAAAAAAGTCATTTATTGTCATATAACTACCATTTATGTGTGTGTGTGTGTGTCTATAAATACATAGACTTATTGGAAAAACCAAAAATAAACTAACATTTATTGAGTTTACATCATGTGCCAGACAAAATGATCGTACTTTAAATATGTTTTAGCATAGTGTTGTTCTATTAAATAAATACCCTTGAACTATGCAAATCCTCTTTGGGTAGAGAAAAATATTTTAAAATAATTAATTAAATATTATCAATTTAAAATTTCCCTAACACAGGTACATACTAAAAAAAGTTATGATTATTTAAATCAGTGATTCACAACCATGGCTGTACATGCCCATGACCATCCCTGAATATATGAGTTTATTTGTATCAAGGTTCAGGCATTATTAACAACTCTCCAGGTGATTCTAAATGAGGAGTTAGGATTGAGTAATTCCATTTTATGTGGTGCTACTCAGAGAGTTTAACTTTGTTCCCACTACCTATTTTTCTTTAACCTTCTCTGCCAGCTTTCTAATCTAGGAATAATCAGCCAGCTGCTGTTATCCTGTTTGGATTCAGTGTATAGAAAGTCAAAATGCAGCTACATGTTAGTCTCTGTAAAGAACTGATGCTAAAATATCAACCTTATTTTTTCCTTTCTACATCTTCTTTCAATAATTCAGCAGCCATCAAGCATCTCCTGTGGATAGTCTAGCTTTTTAAGAGTCAATGCTTAACAAAACAGTACTTTACTTCCTTAGCTGGGTTGAAGGGCCTCAGTAAGAAATCTATTGGTAGGTGTGAGAAATGGACTTGGGCATAGACCTTAATTTATTTTCCTTGCTATGTCTATGAAGTAACAGTGATTGAATGATTGCTTCCTCACATGTTTCTCCCAGGCTTTTAAAATGCTAAGTATTACTAATCAAAAGCAGGTAAATTAGTTTTAGAGAAACTGCTGGTGTTTATTTTCAAACACATTACCACAGAAGGTCTGTTGTAAATCTAACATCTGTGTTTCACTAAAAAAGAAGGTAGGAGAACTATGACTGTTTATAGCTCAGATCATTGCCATGTTGTTTTGTTTTTGTCTTAATAATGCTTTCTCATAGCTTTCCCAAATTGCAGGAATCTTCAGAAGTGAAATAAATTTCAGAGTCTTAAGTGTTATACCTCATTACAATAAGAAGAAACTAAAAGCTTTCAAAATAATCTGATTCCTAATTTTGTGAGATTCAACAGAGATTTTCTGGATAAGGTGGAAATAGGATATACTCTCATTTTCTTATGATCTGAAACATACACAATAGTACCAGCTGCTTCCGTTTTCTTACACTGAACAATGTCTTCACATAGTGCCAATAGAGAACAGCGCACTCGGGCATATTAAAGTCATTTGTAAATTGTTGAAGGGAAAGATCACAGTTGAGTGTACATTTCCCAGAATGTATTGTCATTAGGACTTAGGCTTATTAAGTCACTTCCTGCTACATCAATGAGATTCCTGGGTCTTATATATGAGTGTTGTGAAATTATAACATAACAAAATGTTATGAAAATAAAATAAACACCAGCAGTTTCTCTAAAACTAATTTACCTGCTTTTGATTAGTAATACTTATCAAAAGATTAGTAATGCTTATCAAAAGTATCCTTCAGTAATTGGCAGAACAAGCCTTTATCCCGAATTGTGAAATGTAAATAAAATGTAGACTTTTATAGCACCAATATCTAGAATATTGGCTAAGTTTATTTAGTTGTTGATGAAATCATAAAAGACCCAGCTAAAACCCTTCTTTATGTAACATTAAGTGCTACTGGATCCAATTTAGAACTTTTCCCTATTATTTTGGGACATCAATGGAGCCATCTAAGTGATGATGGAAAAAAAAGCCTTCCCTCATCCTTTTCTACCTTCTGAAAGGCGTTATCTGATTTGAAAAGAAAAACACATCTTGGAAAAAGAACTACAGACAAATGGAAAAATCTACACTTAAAAGACTCAAATTTAAAATGGCATCTTCAGCCAGCAAGCTTGTTCTTCCCATCCAACAGTCAGAATTCAGCTCTTTTCATCAGCATTCAGTTTTAATGCATTTGCAGCAATGCAAACAACAATAAACAAATGGAAAAGCAAAGGAAACATTTCACTTAGAACCAGACTTCTGATTCAATTATCATGTAATCAGAAGAGTCAAAAGCCAATTTCACTCAATAAAGAAAAAGTCGATATGTAACTTTTATAGCCTGTGATTCATTCACTGGAGAAGAAGAGGTTGTTAATGTGATTATACATGTGAAGGTTACTATTGTCTCTAATACAAGCTTGCAACATTTTCAGTGTTCAGAGAAAACTAACAGAAAAAACTAATTCTTTAATAAACAGTCAGTAACACTTTAAATAAAGCAATAAACTGAAGATGATTATAAGTTACACTTTCTGTCAAGGATTTAGAAGGCCCTCTAAATTGACCTTCAAGTATTTATGTTGTTATTGGTTATAGGAAAAACATGTAATGCTCGAAAAGTACAAAGGATTTTGAATATGCAAAGGCATTATGAATACTGTTGAGATATCCAATTAAGAAGATTTACATATTATGTTATTAAATTGGTACCAAAGGTATCATGAAACTTTTAAGTTCAGGTAGATCAACTCTCCTCATTTTACATAACGAAACTCAACTCAGAGAGATCAGACGACCTTCACAAAACGTACAACTGTCAGCAGAATAATCCAAATGAGAACCCAGGTCTCTCAGTTGACTGATGTGTTTCCCACTACAGCACACCTCACAGAAAAGAATCTGAAATGTCACACATTATTGTCATCTACGAAATAAAATACTGTGCCTTTAAACATAAACGTAAACTTATTTTAAATACTGAGATTTTTCTCATTAGACAAAATATATTCAATGCAGGAAAGTATAAAAGTGAAAATAAGGACCACCTAATCACCACTGTGACTTTGTTGTATTCCCTTTCAAAATTTTTTCCTTGAGTACACCTTCCCTTCACCTTTTTAAATAAACTTTATTGTGGTAAATTTTAGACATAATAGAATACACTAATTTTATGTAAACAATGGCATACATTTGTAAAAAATATATATATGCATGTAAGCACCACTCATTCAAGATATAGAGTATTTCCATCATACCAGAACAGTTCCTTTATGCACTTTCCAGTCAATTCCCACTATTTCTGCCCCAGGCAACACTCATCTGCTTCCTATCTCCATACACTAGTTTCACCTATTCTCAAATTTCATTTAAATGAAGTCATCCAATGTGAACTCTTTTATGTCTGGCTTCTTTCACTCAACAAAATGCTTTTGAGATTCATCCATGTTGTTTGAATATGTCAGAAGATTGTTCCTTTTAATTGCTGAGTAGTATTCCATTGTATGAGTATACCACACTCTATGCATTCACTGTTGATAAACATTTCGGTTGATGAACATTTCAGTTATATCCAGTTAAAGGCTATTATAAGCAAGATTATAAGCATTCATATGCATGCATCTTTTTGTATGAACTGTTCCACATCTGGGGTTTGTCTGGTATTTCCTCATGATTAGATTCCAATTTGCAGCCTTCGTAGGATATCACATCTTACCCATCTGTCCTATACTGATAATGTTAATTTTGATCACTCTGTCAAATGTTTTCTATTTTCTCCAATGTACAATTACTATTTTTTCTTCCCTTGAAACTCACACGCAATCTATGAGGAGACACTTTAAGGGCATGAAGATATCCTGCTCCTCATCAATACTTCCCCCTAGATTTAACATCTATTAATGATTCTTGACTGACACAATTTTTATCATTACCATTGCAAAATAATGATTTTCCAACTCCAGTGTTCCCTTCACATTTACCAGTCAGTCCTCAGAATTCTACTGTAAGCAAGGGCTCTCCTACCCCACCCTATATCCATTCATTTTTTAATTTATTATGAGTGTGGACTCATAAATTTCTATTTTTGTCAATGGTTCATTATGGCTCTTATTTATTTTGATGCTCAAATTGTCCTAGATTTGGCCAGTAGGAGCCATGTCAAGTTAGTTCCTATACTCTATGAACTGTCCCATCAATTTTTTTTCTTTATTCTTTCTTATTTCAGACATAACAAGGTGCTCCAGGCTCATTTTGTAACTATTAATGTAAAATTAATGTATCTCATTTTGTACCTCATACCTGGAATCAACCATTTCTCCAAGGAGTCCTGACTCTTTCATGAGAAATGGTATTGGAGATCTAGATCCAGGTGCTATGTGTGATCATTGTTCCTGGGATGATTGCTCTTTGACCCTCTTACTGCATAGAACTAGGAAAATATCCCTATATATACTCATATCTAAATATGCATCCAAACATACATATGCACCTGCATATACATATGCATATAAAGAAGTATGCACACATATGCATATTTTAGAAATCATGGATCTGCAGTGGCACCTCCAATTTTCATCCATTTCCACAGGGTTCTCTGTTGCCTTCTACACGTTCCATATTCTTATGTCCCTTCTTCCATAGTGAGAACACGGGCTCCCAACAATGTCATCAGATTACTCATAGGTGCAATTCTATGATACATGTAAAATAGTTTAAAAATTGCTTCCTCCATACCCCACTACAATTAATACATCTTTTAAAAAGAAATCAACATTTGTTTGCAAATCTCCTTCTCTCCTCACAACGCTGCCCAAGACTGAGAATATATAGTCAAATGCCTTGTCCCTAAGCTAATTTGATTCCCCTTTCCTTCCTTCCTTCCTTCCTTCCTCCCTTTCTCTTCAGTGTGGATATGATATTCATTTGAAATAAAATTAAGTTCATTTATTTCCATTTGCTTTTACTTTTAGATTTTTTTCTTCCTCATTCTTGGTGATTTGATTTTATTTTTGACTATGTAAAATATTAACATACATTCAAAAGCAAAAAATATTCAGAAAGATACACTCAAAGACGTGTCATTCCCTTCTATATCCTTTCCACTCTTTTCCTCCATTATGTGTAACCAACTCATTGTTTTCTGTGTTTCTTTTCGGAACGATAAGCAGACATATGTATGTTTTCTTATTTCTCCATCTTTCATACACACAAATGATAGCATATGTTTATACTATTTTGTACTTTGCCTTTTTTTACTTAATGTCTTCCCCCTAGAAATCACTCCATGTCAGTTCACAGAGATTTTCCTCATTCTGTTTTACATTTGCATAGTACTCACTTATGCATATGTAACATAGTTAATTCAACCTCCCTCTCAGATTGGTCACTGAGGGTAGCTTCCAATATTTTACAATTACACATAGTACTCCAATAAATAACTTTGATCATATGTATTTTCACATTGTTGGAGCCATGTCTTCAGGGTAAATTCTGAGAAGTGGAACTGCTAAGTTGAAGGGTAAAAATGCCTATGTGGTTTTTTTAGACATCACCAAATTCTCCTCCATTTGATGTTCTATCATTTTGCATTGTCACCAGCAATCTATTTCCCCCAGTCTCTTCATGAAATTTATATGAAAGTTAAGATGATGCTGTTCACATAACATTAGTTTCTAGTTTTCAAAAATCATACTTTATCACAGGCCCTTTTACATGTCATTAAAGCTCTTTGTAAATATGATTGTATACGGTTGCATTATAGTCCATTGAACAAATACTATACCATAGTTAATTTATTCATTTGGGGACATTTAGATTGTTTCTAAATATTAATATTTTACATTAAGTGACAATGAACATTTTTAGTGTATAATCATCTGTGTGTGTAAGACTATATCACTAGAAGAGATTTCTTATTTTTCACTCAGTATCCTCATTTTGTGACATGAAGGACATTGAAGCTTGGACAGAGAGCAAAAAGCTTTACTCACACGTTTGAGAAGTTCATGCATTCTATGAGACAACTTTAGCAGAAATATTTAGGTAAAACTAAACCATTTACACAAATCTATGGGCAGTAAAGTCTTTGTCAAGTATAGTCATTAATGCAGTGTTGAAGAGTGGAAAACTTTAAAAGAATCAACTGAAGCAATCCCTGTGCCCTCCACAAATAATTCAAAATGTCTTCTTTTTTTTTCATCTGAAAGTGCTGGGTTTAGTGAGCTTTAGGGTTTTAATAAAGAGCTTCAGAATGATTGCCAAGAACTTCAAGTGCTCTCCGAGTGCACTTAGTGTTTGCAAGGATTTTCATTTCACAGATTACTTTGTGCAGTAATTTGAGAAACTAAGTGCCTTCCTTTAAGCACCCAAAGTTACGATACAATCTGCATTGAAAATGTGTGGCCTTGTATTGCCTTCCTATCTTAGCATGGGTCACTCTTCTGAGAAGCAAGTTGAATTTTCTATAGAATTTGCATTTTCTCTAGAAACAGCAGGCTTTGAGAGTGGAATGCCTACTTCCATTAAAACTGCAACATAGCTGTGGCGATGGGAGGTTTTCCCTGTGGACACAATCATCTTATAAGCTACAAAATACTGGCATTTACACTGAAAATATTGTGTCGTTCCTGTTTAACGACATGACTGCCCATCCCTTTGCTGCTGACACATCAGGCCTCCAGCCTCCCTTAGTGTCATGCTTAATAAGGCAGTCCGCATTTAAAACCTGCTGGTGTTTCTGCCTCAAACCTTGCACTGCTGCCTGGCTACCTATCACCTTTGCGCGGGATTTTTCTGGTCTTAAGCCCAGGTTTGTTTGACAAAGCACCTGCCAACTTTAGTTCAGGCTGCTTCACCAATCTCACTCCAAGTTGCATATTCCTTGGTATATGTTACTATCCACATCAAGCAACTGAAATGTTTACATTTGGCCATGTCTGGGCCTAGATCAGGCAATTTATACCAATTGCTCACTGCCATGAGATAGAGGAGCTCACATGTCAAACTGCAGACTGCATCCAGCCGGCATAGAGATTCATAACCTCTGGCTCTAGAACCTCAGAGCAGCTGTCCCAATCAATATTATAGGCTCAAATGTTGACCTGAAGAGGTTTTGACAAGGTTTGGTGCCCAGACCACATATTTTTAAACCAAAGGGCCAGTTAGTGTACCTTTACCACCAAGTTAGAGAATATATTCCTACCTCCCCAGATCCTCAACCATCCCCCTCAGTCACAGGCACACAAACACATACAGTTGCACTATAATTTAATTACATTCACATAATTTGTTAATGTGTGCTTCTCCCAGGCTAAACTGTGAACTCCTCGTGGATGAAAAATGAGTCTTACGCATGCTTGTGCCCTTGGGTCTAGCACATAACCTGGAATAAAGTAGTTTCCTAATTACTCTCTTTGAATGATTAAAGCCACAAATACAGGTGTTAATTCCTGTGAAATTTTTGTCACCAAGGTCAAACAGGTGTTCAAGAATTATTTCCAAGCTTGAAGAGTTTTTCAAAGAGTAAAGCAGGAGGAAGACAAGTATCAGCAAATCCTGGAGCTCCTATCAGCAGGGCTTCAACCTAATAGCAAATAATGACATCCCTTCTGGTAATGTTTATGAACTAGAGAATGGTCCCAATTGGTCAGTTTCACACAGGTCTGAATATACACATTTGAGTTGAATTTGCTCAAGAGAAGATAGCTGTGAAGGTGTTCAATCATATTTTTTAGTGGATCTATATTAAGAACTCATGCATTTAATTGTTCTAGAATTAGAGAGATAAACCTTGGAGTTATTACTGTGGGAAATAGATGAGGGTTTCAATTGGGTATAATATTAGAAGGTAACGCTGAGCAACAATGAGGTTTGAAATCATACATTAATTATGGAGTTCATCAGCCCATGACTATGGAAATCTTGATATATTTGAGCTGCAACAACAATTTGTAAAAACTCTTGAATACTTTCTGTCCTTCTATTTTCTCCTTCAATATAAGCCTACAAAAAGTTAAGGGTTGGGACCATGTCTTTGAATCTTTAATAAAAACCACACTCTCATAGTATGTATCCAAAAAACTGTATTATTGATTGTTTCATATGTGGGTTGGAGAAATAAGAGTAAAAAGATTAAGCATGATAGAGATCTTAGTTCCCTGACCAGGGGTTGAACCCAGGCCCTTGGCAGTGAAGGCAGTGAAAGCACAGAGTCCTAACCACTGGACCACCAGAGAATTCCCTAGAACTCTTCATATTTCCATGATGGAGTAGCTGGTATCAGACTTACCTTCTTATCATGAAGTACTGTAATACTTGACAAGTTATTTGAGGCATGTGTCCATGCATTGAACAAGGTAGCTCAAAACTTTGATACTTAAGAGAAGGGAAACACCTAGGGTGAGCCACTTTTCAATCTGACTTTCTGTCTGGGGGCATTTTCAAGATACAGGACAGGGAGGTGGAGCCCAAGTGGACTAAGAGGGGAGAAACAATACAAATAGTGATTGATCTCTTACCAGAAACAATGGTTGTCATAACATTATAGAACAGCATCTTTAAAATACCGGAAGAAAAAGAGAAGGAAAAGACCCTTTCAATTCAGAATTCTAGATCCATTGAAAATATCCTTCAAAAAAGAGGGTGATAAAACATAAGAAAAATATTTGTGACCCTGGATTAGGCAAAGATTTCTCAGATACAACACCAAAAGCATGATATAAAAAAGAGAAAAATGATAAATTGAACTTCATTAAAATTAGGCATGTTTGCTCTTAAAAGACATTGTTAAGACAATGAAATGACAAACCAAAGACTAGGAAAAATAAATGCAAGTCACATATCTGAGAAAGAACTTATATCTAAAATATATTAATCAAAATAAATAATATGAAAAAAAGCTTTGAACAAATACGTCACCAAAGAAGATATACAGATGGCAAATTAGTACATAAAAAGATACACAATATATTTAATCATTAGGGATTAATCCAAATTAAAATCATGATGACCTATTAGAATGGCAAAAAAAATTCTAAGCTCTAGCAATGATGTGAAGCAACTGGAAATACATTGCTAGAGTAGATGTTAAATGGTACAGCCACCTTGGAAAATAGTGCAATGGTTTCTTATAAAGTTAAATGTACAAATTTACACAAGTGAAATGAAACTGTATGCTCACACAAAAATCTGTTCATGTTTGTCTATGGTGGCTTTATGCATAATCAACAAAATTTGAAACAACACAAATATTTCTCAAATGTGAAATGGATAAACAAATTGTGGTATATCCACAGCATAAATAAATACTATTTAGCATAAAAAAGAATGAATCATTCTTTTAATTTAATTTTTATTTTATATTGGAGTATAGTTGATTTATTACCGTGTTGTTTTAGTTTCGGGTGTATGGCAAAGTGACTCAGTTATACATATACATATATCCATTCTTTTTCAGATTCTTTCCCCATATAGGTTATTAAAGAATATTGAGTACAGTTTCCTCTGTTATATGGTAGGTCCTTGTTGATTATCTATTTTATTTTTTTAATTTTTGTTTATTTTACCTCTTTATTGGAGTATAATTGCTTTACAATGGTGTGTTAGTTTCTGCTTTATAACAAAGTGAATCAGTTATACATATACATATGTTCCCATATCTCTTCCCTCTT